>NC_139218.1:14563187-14586153 GCF_055691185.1 Crinia signifera | reverse complement strand
TTATTTTCATCTATCATTTTGAAATAAACATGTGAACAGTTTCTAAGCATTTTTAACTACTTGAGTGGTGGCTAAAGAGGAAAAATAAGTGCAACGCGTTGATGTGTCTGGACAGTGAAGATGGACTCCCTTTTATATGGAATAAGATTTTTACACTAAACGTCAAAGGATCGGCACATTTTTTTTTTTTTTTTTTTTTTTTTTCTAGAACATTTTTTCAAGTTCTCATCAGTGATACTTTTTTTTACAAAAAAATATAATGGACAGGACGCTAGCAAATTATTAATATTTTTTTGCAAGCTCTATCCCCAATAATCAATATCTCAAATCTAAAGCATTGTACATATTTTTTTTTAATACTTTAAATATAAGGAGTTGCTTAGTGTGCATTTTATACAAGAACAGAAGCAGAAATATGGAAACTACAGACCGATCTCTTTTTATAGCTGGATTTCGTATTTCTGCAGCCAGACAAGCGTCTACTTGTAAAGTATCTGAAAATGCAACCATGACCGTGAAGAACAAATATTATATACAACGTTGGTTATTGTATTTTTTATTTGAATTATCCAGCAGAAAAATAAACTGGAAATTTTCCTACAGCCGCACGTGTCACTTAAAACAATTATAATTATGCATTGTGTTTTTTTATTTTTTTCCCCCAGAAAATATTTAACTAGAAAGTATTTTTTTTTAAGTGAATATGAGTATGTATTAGAATATTGTTTTAAAGCAGTCCGGACTAACTTGCATATTGTAGAAAATAAAATGTTATATTCTCTTATGTTCTCTTTTTTTTTTTATCATGTGAGTACAAATGACTACACTGAAAAAAATAAGTTTTTCCAGTACACGGTAATATAAAAATAATTAATATGGGAGCAGTAATAGTGTGCCAAATGTATTAAGCCTTAACAAGTGATAGTGATTAAGTACCAGCCAATCAGTTTCTCACTGCTATGTTATACCGCTTTCACACCGCACTTGTTAAACGGTATGTTGCCGTTTTTTTCCCACTTCAAAACGTTTAAGGCTGCAGTGGGAAAGTGCCAGAGTTGATTTACCGGTTAAAGATAACCGGTATTTCAAACGTTTAAAAAGCAGAGTCCTACACGTTTCAGATCAGTTTTTTTATGCAGTGAGAATGGCTCTGAAACGGTATTTAGTAAAAACAACAGATTCCAGACCTGTGATTGGCTGTCCCCTGCATTCTGCCTTGAAACGTGTTCAGGGGATTAAACGGCTTGACTGATGTGAATGGTATTTAAACCGGTAATCTACTGCAATGTGAAGGCTCAGACCCGTTTTAAATACCGTTTAAAAATACCGGTTTTTAAAACGTTTTGGCAGTGTGAAAGCGGTATTACAGGCTGTGTTTGAGAATTTATTTATTTACAGTTTCTTATATAGCGCAGCAGATTCCGTTACAGCGTCTTATATAGTGCAGCAGATTCCATTACAGCGTCTTATATAGCGCAGCAGATTCCGTTGCGCTTTACAATGGTAGACAGTGATAAAACAAACTGGGTAACGACAGACAGACTTGGAGGTTAGAGGGCCCTGCTGCAAGCTTACAATCTATAGAAATGAAATTAAGAATCTGATTGGCTGGTATTTTATCACTTATTAAGGATTAAAACATTTGGCCCAATGTCCCATAGCATATGGTATGGGGTCGCCAACAATTCTGAATCTTAAGGTGTGTTCACACGGTGCGATTTTGCTTGCGATTCAATCCCGATTTAATTCCATTGGGCCTATATAGTCTTGCCTGCACAGTCCACTGTGCAGTTACTGTTTGATTTATACTGAACGGGATTGAATGAGGCTGAAAACCGTTCAATTTCCATACGATTTTAGTATCTATTTTGACTATTTACTATTATAATCAAAATCTCATCTTGTGTACACCGCATTACTGGCAGTACATTCCAGCATGGTACTAGAGTACAGGCCACAGGAAACCACATCATTGAGTCTGGTTCTCAGTCCAACTATGAAACCAAGGCATGGAGCTATGGGACCAGAACCAACTGGACATGACCCCGGCTCTCACATCCTATTAAAGCAGTTTCTCACATACTGTACCATGAGATTAATGCTTACGTAAAGATGAAATCAAATTGACGTCATTACTAAAATAGTGTGCTCAAGCATGGATAACCTTAAAACTAGGGATGACCATCGATGATTCCAAATCATTGATGGTTCATGGCCGATGTTGAATACTTTTGCCATCGATGGAGGAGAACCAGATGGTTTCCCTCCATCGATGGAACAGAAAAACAATGTTTTTCTCTCTCTTTATTTTTTCAAAGTGTAGGGACACTGAGCATAGCTCCACCCCCGAGTTTTGATTGGCCCGCAGGCCAGTCAATCAAACACAATGGATGACCATCGATATGTAAAAATATCGATGGTCATCCATTGCATAGTTTCGCACTATCGATGGCCAGTTGCAGAATTGCCATCAATGGCAACGATGGTCATCCCTACTTAAAACCTGCACTGTAAAATGTGGGGTTTGGGAAAGTCCTGTTTTAAGCATGAGCACTATTCTATTAATGCAGTTTATATGTGGAACAGTCACAGGAAGCGGAGCTAACGTTTCAAAACAAATTCTTTATGTTTGCAACAAATAAGGTATAGATTCCATACCAGGTGTAATCATCATTAACAATGTTTACATTAATAATGAAAGTGCGCTCCTTGTAAGACAAAACCAAGACGAACTGGTTCAATGAGGACAAACAGAATCTAGTTCTGGGCTGTCCAAACCAGCACTCGAAAGCTACCAACAGGTCATGTTTTCCAGACCACCTAGCAGGTGCAGTCATTCCTAACGCTCACATTTTCAAACCTGTGCTGCATTCATTCCTAAAGGTGCCCATACACTGTGCGATGATCTCACCCGCATGCAATGCGATCCGAGGGCAGTACAAAAAGTATGTGCAGCACATACTTTTTGTACTGTGTGATTAGATGCCCGTGGGAGCGCGCATCACAATGCACAGTGTCATCGCACCATGTATGGGTACCTTAACTGACACATTCTACAGATCCACAGGTGGCCTGGAAAATATGGACTGTTAGTAGATCTCGAGCACCAGTTTGGCGATCTGATCTCTACATGGTCTGATAGACTGTCCAATGTAGACCAGCGAGCATGGATGCTTTAGGGATCCGAATCATGGGTTCACGTGAGTTTTTAAAGGCTTTCAGTGGTGGCGGAATGAGAAACTGGCCCGTAGTGCTATTCTAATTGGAGGTCCATGCCGACAGGTGTCGACTGACACAAAAAACGTGAATATCTCATATTGACAGTTTGTCAATGTTGACCATGTGCATGTTGATCTAGATCTGGGGTTGCCAACTCCAGTCCTCGAGTAAACAGAAAAATTTGGCAATAGACTAGCGCTGTATAGAAACCAAATAAAGTGTATCTGGGATATGATGTATAAGAGTCTCCGCTTCAGAAATCTTCCTGGTGCTATAAGAGCTTAGACTTACAATTTAATTCTAGCAGGTGTTCACATAAGAGTTTCTTTATATGACTTCAAGGTAGCGGAGAAGTGGCAGGGAATATCAGCATGAAATCGACTTACATTTAGGTTCTGTCTCGCGTGCATGAAAAGGTTTCTTTACCAGCAGACTCCAGGCGACAGGTAAAACGCAGGTTTATTCATACAAAGACATCCATATAAATCCAAACGATAAGACAAGGTTAAAAAAGTTCATGGAAGCAGGTAGTGGCGAGAGTAGACGATCGGCGGCGGCTGTTCCCTCAGTGACTGGCGTGCTGCAGACTGCGCCGGCAGAGGGGCTCCGTGTGTTGCCGCTTGAGAGGTCAGACTCGCTACTGCTGCTGGACGCTGGCGGCTAGATCATCAACGCGTTTCGGATATTATATATCCTTTTTCAAGATGTGCCGCTGTCGGGGCCGGGAGGTGCTTTTAAGGAGGTCCTGTCCAATCACGTAATTTCAGGCAAAACCTCACGTATTTGACCTAGCCCGGCTTCAGACATTTAAAATACATTTCTATCTAAAAATGCTTTGCAGTATGCTTAGAATACATTTTTTAAAAGACTTTTAAAATTCATTTAAATAATCTTCAATAAGAAGTTTACACAATAAAAAAATGACATGATTATAAAAACATGATTATAAAAAACGGGAAGATGAACAATTTGCACAATAAAATGGCATATACATAGCAGCACTTATAATTGCACATATAATAGTAATCTGACTGGTATTTAACTCATATGAAGCCGGACATTTGTGAGGGGAAGAGAACACAAAAAGGAACATGGTTAATATTATACAAAATAACACCATATCCCACCTCCCACCTCATTGTAATTCATATGAGCCATTTATATTCATAATCTGCATTTAACCCTTTAGGGATCATGGTGTTCAAAGAGAAAATGCATTTCATTTCAGTCTTAGCCAACCGTTCTTCAATATCATTTTTTCTCCAGTCAGATTTGCAAAGTTTGATTCCACAGAAGGATTTAAGTCCCCTTATGTCACAATTATGCTTCTCCTTAAAATGTAGTGAAACGCTGTGCAGTTCATAGCCCTTCTTGACATTGCGGGCATGTTCTGCTAGGCGGTCTTTAAGATGTCTGCTAGTCCGCCCAACATACTGTGCCCCGCAATGACATTCTAGAAGGTACACAACGTTTTTGGAGTTGCATGTAATAAACTCATTTATACTAAAATTTTCATTATTAGTATTAGACATATATTCAGTTATTTTCGGTGGAGTTTTACATACTTTGCACATAGAACAACTACCGCAGCGGTAGAAACCTTTAGATAAAACCCTGGTGGTTCTTTTAGATACGGCTTGAGCACTCCTAACCAGGATATTTCCAAGGTTATCTGCCCTGCGGTATACAAACTTGGGGCGATGTCCCACATGTTCTTTGAGGATAGGGTCCCTAGTGAGGACTCCCCAATGTTTAGTAATAAGTTTTTCAAGCTGTACATGTTGAGATGTATATCTAGTAATGAAGCGTACCTCTTTGCTTTCTGGTTTTATAATTTTTTCAGTAGGGACAGCATCATGGTTTTTATTATATGCCTCATTTATCCAAATGGGGTTATACCCTTTCTGAAGAAAATTTTCTTTCATGGTATCAGCTTGAGTCTCATAGTCACTCATATTAGTGCAATTCTTTCTGAGTCTGTAAAACTGGCTAGAGGGTATACTTTTTATCCAGTTTGCATGATGATTACTCATGCTGCTTATGTATGAGCAACAGTCGGTCGGTTTGGTATAGTTTTTGGTGCAAATTTTTAAGTTATCAACAAAGATAGTCAAATCAAGGAAATTGACTGTGGAAGGGCTGATGGTATATGTCAAGTCAATATTTTGGTCATTATTGTTCAGGTACATACAGAAATCATTTAAAGTATCTTGACCTCCCCTCCAGACGAACAGGAGGTCATCTATATATCTGACCCATAGCACCAGGCTGGCACTCCAGGGGTGGTCGGACCAAACTTGTTGGTCCTCCCACCTTGCCATAAATAAATTAGCATAACTGGGTGCCAGCCTGGTGCCCATCGCAGTTCCTGCCGTCTGGAGGTAAAAGTCGCCCTCGTACCAAAAGAAATTATTATTCAAAATCATGGAAATGCCCTCCAAGATAAATTCTTTCTCTATACCATCTATATTGGATTTTGCTAGGTGGTGTTCCGTGGCTGCAATTCCATGGTGATGCTGAATAATAGTGTAGAGGGCTCTAACGTCAGCGGTGACAAGAAGGTCACCCTCCTCCCATGCCAGTCCTGATAGTTTCTCTATAACAGCTGAAGTGTCCTTTGTATATGATCTAGTTATTTTCACTAGTGGCTGTATTTTGTGGTCTAGGAAATGGGACAAATTAGAGGTAATAGATCCCACCCCTGCCACAATTGGACGGCCAGGAGGATTAATTGTACTTTTGTGGACTTTAGGTAAAATATATATTACCGGCACTGATGGGTTCTCAATTTTAAGATATTTAGCCTCCTCCTCTGTGATGCTATTTTGTGTCAAATAGAGATTGATGAAGACATCCATCTTTTTTTGGATTTGGGCGGTGGGGTCCCCTCTCAATTTTTTGTAGGTGTCTTTATCAGCCAATTGATTGGCAATTTCTCTGTGATAATCCACCTTATTGAGGACTACAACCCCACCGCCCTTATCCGCCGGTTTTATTACTATGTCCTCATTGTTTTTTAAAGTTTTAATAGCCTTTCTTTGGCCCAACGTTAAATTGTTCCTTTCTTTACTTTTAAATGACATTTTTTGTAAATCTTCCTTGACTAAATTTTCAAATACGTCCACATAACTTCCACGTTTATGTCGCGGATAAAATTTTGACTTGCGTTTAAAGATATTGATTTCACCTGTAGGGATCTGATCTATTTCTCTATTATTTTCAATAAAGAATCTTTTTAACGCCAATTTTCTAATGAACCTTTGTAAATCTGTAAAGACCTCAAACTTATCTGTCCTATTTGAGGGAGAAAACTTAAGACCCTTCTCCAAAAGGTCTTTCTCATCGTTAGTGAGAGTGTAATCGCTGAGATTATATATAGTGGAGTTACTTTTAATGTTGTTTTCTCCAGAATTTTCAGCGTTTTTCTCTGTTTGATCAGATTGGGATTGGTCAGGTTTATGTCTTTTTAGTTTATCCCTTTTGTTTTTAGACATTCCTAACTTGCATCCCGCTCTTTTACCCCTTTTATTTGGACGATGCTTTAGGTGTGATAATTTCTTTGGGGGCGCTTCTCTAAAAAATAATCCCTGTTGGTGTCTTTATTTCTCCATTGTTTCTTATTAGTCCTAATTTCAGGGGAATCATACCATTGATCTTCTTCAATGTCCTCAGATCTATAATTTTTCTGTGTGGGTTGGGGGTGGTTGTATTCCCTCTCCCTCCATGAGGTGTGGGGACCTACCCTATATCCTTCAGCTTGGTAATTGGATCTAAAACGATTAGATCTAGGGGTGTTGTGATTACCTCTTTCATAGGCAATCTCTTTTTTATTATTGGTCTCCCTTTTTTTTAAAGGGGTATTAGATGTTAATTTTTTAATGTTAATTTTTTTATTGTTATTACTTTTATTATGTCTAAAATAGAGAAGCTACTCATCTCCGAAAGTAAAATGTGGTGGGAGATTGCTACACTTGAAAGATACCTTAAAGAGAAACTTATCCCTAGAGGTTTAAAAATAGAAAAAAACCCCTCGTTTTTGATTGAATCAGAATCATTTAAAATAGAGTGGCAAACAATTCTGGATAATTGCTCTGTTTCTCTTATGGAACATATTATCCAAGAGAAACAGAAATCCCTAAAAATCACAGAACAAGAAATCGAAGTGCTATATAGTTTAGCCCAACCTTTCAAAAATTCTGAAGATTATAAGGAATTAGAGAAACGGATCACTTATAAAGTAGAAAAAAATGAAAAGGATTTAAAAAACAAAAAACATAAAAAATACAATAGGGATAAGAGAGATAAAAGTGACAATAAAGAGGAACCAGAAGAGTTTGATTCCAACAAAAAGAAACCTCAAATTATCCATAATAAAAGTAATAACAATAAAAAAATTAACATTAAAAAATTAACATCTAATACCCCTTTAAAAAAAAGGGAGACCAATAATAAAAAAGAGATTGCCTATGAAAGAGGTAATAACAACACCCCTAGATCTAATCGTTTTAGATCCAATTACCAAGCTGAAGGATATAGGGTAGGTCCCCACACCTCATGGAGGGAGAGGGAATACTACCACCCCCAACCCACACAGAAAAATTATAGATCTGAGGACATTGAAGAAGATCAATGGTATGATTCCCCTGAAATTAGGACTAATAAGAAACAATGGAGAAATAAAGACACCAACAGGGATTATTTTTTAGAGAAGCGCCCCCAAAGAAATTATCACACCTAAAGCATCGTCCAAATAAAAGGGGTAAAAGAGCGGGATGCAAGTTAGGAATGTCTAAAAACAAAAGGGATAAACTAAAAAGACATAAACCTGACCAATCCCAGTCTGATCAAACAGAGAAAAACGCTGAAAATTCTGGAGAAAACAACATTAAAAGTAACTCCACTATATATAATCTCAGCGATTACACTCTCACTAACGATGAGAAAGACCTTTTGGAGAAGGGTCTTAAGTTTTCTCCCTCAAATAGGACAGATAAGTTTGAGGTCTTTACAGATTTACAAAGGTTCATTAGAAAATTGGCGTTAAAAAGATTCTTTATTGAAAATAATAGAGAAATAGATCAGATCCCTACAGGTGAAATCAATATCTTTAAACGCAAGTCAAAATTTTATCCGCGACATAAACGTGGAAGTTATGTGGACGTATTTGAAAATTTAGTCAAGGAAGATTTACAAAAAATGTCATTTAAAAGTAAAGAAAGGAACAATTTAACGTTGGGCCAAAGAAAGGCTATTAAAACTTTAAAAAACAATGAGGACATAGTAATAAAACCGGCGGATAAGGGCGGTGGGGTTGTAGTCCTCAATAAGGTGGATTATCACAGAGAAATTGCCAATCAATTGGCTGATAAAGACACCTACAAAAAATTGAGAGGGGACCCCACCGCCCAAATCCAAAAAAAGATGGATGTCTTCATCAATCTCTATTTGACACAAAATAGCATCACAGAGGAGGAGGCTAAATATCTTAAAATTGAGAACCCATCAGTGCCGGTAATATATATTTTACCTAAAGTCCACAAAAGTACAATTAATCCTCCTGGCCGTCCAATTGTGGCAGGGGTGGGATCTATTACCTCTAATTTGTCCCATTTCCTAGACCACAAAATACAGCCACTAGTGAAAATAACTAGATCATATACAAAGGACACTTCAGCTGTTATAGAGAAACTATCAGGACTGGCATGGGAGGAGGGTGACCTTCTTGTCACCGCTGACGTTAGAGCCCTCTACACTATTATTCAGCATCACCATGGAATTGCAGCCACGGAACACCACCTAGCAAAATCCAATATAGATGGTATAGAGAAAGAATTTATCTTGGAGGGCATTTCCATGATTTTGAATAATAATTTCTTTTGGTACGAGGGCGACTTTTACCTCCAGACGGCAGGAACTGCGATGGGCACCAGGCTGGCACCCAGTTATGCTAATTTATTTATGGCAAGGTGGGAGGACCAACAAGTTTGGTCCGACCACCCCTGGAGTGCCAGCCTGGTGCTATGGGTCAGATATATAGATGACCTCCTGTTCGTCTGGAGGGGAGGTCAAGATACTTTAAATGATTTCTGTATGTACCTGAACAATAATGACCAAAATATTGACTTGACATATACCATCAGCCCTTCCACAGTCAATTTCCTTGATTTGACTATCTTTGTTGATAACTTAAAAATTTGCACCAAAAACTATACCAAACCGACCGACTGTTGCTCATACATAAGCAGCATGAGTAATCATCATGCAAACTGGATAAAAAGTATACCCTCTAGCCAGTTTTACAGACTCAGAAAGAATTGCACTAATATGAGTGACTATGAGACTCAAGCTGATACCATGAAAGAAAATTTTCTTCAGAAAGGGTATAACCCCATTTGGATAAATGAGGCATATAATAAAAACCATGATGCTGTCCCTACTGAAAAAATTATAAAACCAGAAAGCAAAGAGGTACGCTTCATTACTAGATATACATCTCAACATGTACAGCTTGAAAAACTTATTACTAAACATTGGGGAGTCCTCACTAGGGACCCTATCCTCAAAGAACATGTGGGACATCGCCCCAAGTTTGTATACCGCAGGGCAGATAACCTTGGAAATATCCTGGTTAGGAGTGCTCAAGCCGTGTCTAAAAGAACCACCAGGGTTTTATCTAAAGGTTTCTACCGCTGCGGTAGTTGTTCTATGTGCAAAGTATGTAAAACTCCACCGAAAATAACTGAATATATGTCTAATACTAATAATGAAAATTTTAGTATAAATGAGTTTATTACATGCAACTCCAAAAACGTTGTGTACCTTCTAGAATGTCATTGCGGGGCACAGTATGTTGGGCGGACTAGCAGACATCTTAAAGACCGCCTAGCAGAACATGCCCGCAATGTCAAGAAGGGCTATGAACTGCACAGCGTTTCACTACATTTTAAGGAGAAGCATAATTGTGACATAAGGGGACTTAAATCCTTCTGTGGAATCAAACTTTGCAAATCTGACTGGAGAAAAAATGATATTGAAGAACGGTTGGCTAAGACTGAAATGAAATGCATTTTCTCTTTGAACACCATGATCCCTAAAGGGTTAAATGCAGATTATGAATATAAATGGCTCATATGAATTACAATGAGGTGGGAGGTGGGATATGGTGTTATTTTGTATAATATTAACCATGTTCCTTTTTGTGTTCTCTTCCCCTCACAAATGTCCGGCTTCATATGAGTTAAATACCAGTCAGATTACTATTATATGTGCAATTATAAGTGCTGCTATGTATATGCCATTTTATTGTGCAAATTGTTCATCTTCCCGTTTTTTATAATCATGTTTTTATAATCATGTCATTTTTTTATTGTGTAAACTTCTTATTGAAGATTATTTAAATGAATTTTAAAAGTCTTTTAAAAAATGTATTCTAAGCATACTGCAAAGCATTTTTAGATAGAAATGTATTTTAAATGTCTGAAGCCGGGCTAGGTCAAATACGTGAGGTTTTGCCTGAAATTACGTGATTGGACAGGACCTCCTTAAAAGCACCTCCCGGCCCCGACAGCGGCACATCTTGAAAAAGGATATATAATATCCGAAACGCGTTGATGATCTAGCCGCCAGCGTCCAGCAGCAGTAGCGAGTCTGACCTCTCAAGCGGCAACACACGGAGCCCCTCTGCCGGCGCAGTCTGCAGCACGCCAGTCACTGAGGGAACAGCCGCCGCCGATCGTCTACTCTCGCCACTACCTGCTTCCATGAACTTTTTTAACCTTGTCTTATCGTTTGGATTTATATGGATGTCTTTGTATGAATAAACCTGCGTTTTACCTGTCGCCTGGAGTCTGCTGGTAAAGAAACCTTTTCATGCACGCGAGACAGAACCTAAATGTAAGTCGATTTCATGCTGATATTCCCTGCCACTTCTCCGCTACCTTGAAGTCATATAAAGAAACTCTTATGTGAACACCTGCTAGAATTAAATTGTAAGTCTAAGCTCTTATAGCACCAGGAAGATTTCTGAAGCGGGGACTCTTATACATCATATCCCAGATACACTTTATTTGGTTTCTATACAGCGCTAGTCTATTGCCAAATTTTTCTGTTTGCTCTGTATATATTTGGGTTTGGGCGTTAACCCATTGCAATAGACCAGCAGCTCACTCAGTCCAGCGCTGGGTACACACAAAATTCTTTGTTCTTCCAGTCCTCGAGTGTTCCAGATCTCCTCACAGAATGCCAAGTGAAGTAATTAGCTCCAAATGTGCAGCAGCTGGGTTGTCTGGAAAATGTGATCTGGGGGGGGGTTGTGGAGCCCCACGAGGGAAAGTAGCCGACGGCCGTCGGGAACCCGGCTGTCGGTGTTTTGACTGTCGGGATCCCGACGTTGGAGTAATGACTGTCGGGAAACTGTCCGGCACCCCACCCAACTCCTGGTGAAGTGAATCCTAGTCCTTTTATCGTGATTGGTGGAACATGAATTATTGTGTTGACTTTTCATGTTAAGATCCAATAATGAATAAATGTAAGTGTTCTTTATAATGTGAGGAATTCTGTATGCTGTTTTATGCGGCTAGAATTCTATATACAGGAGCTTATCATCTCCACACTGGAATCCACACTCTGGGCAGATCTGAAGAACCGGCCTCTGTGTCCACAACCGGCAGCTGTGTGAGTTCACAACCTGAGGGACATGGTCACTAGGTCGAACCTATTTAAGTCGGCATGCATTGGGTCAATTACAAAAGTTCGACAGGAGTTTCACGGGTTTTTTCTTTATGCGCCTACAAGCGGTACTTCATACTATGGCGGCGTGGTGCTAGAATATAAAAGTGGGCCGAGCGCGGCAAGCCTTTTGACCTTCCCATGGTCGACCTGCTTGTGTTGACCTGTAAACCTATTTCAAGTCTCAATCTAAACCCTGTTGACCTTCAGTGACCGATCTAAATAGGGTTGATGTACATAGGTTGTAAGTGGTACGTGGCCCAGGTCGAGAAAGGGTCGACATGTTTTTCACATTTTTTTGGTGTTGGTCAATGTAGACATAAGCGTATCGCGTCCCCTCACATGGCTGCCATGCTTCAGGCACGGTTATATTCTCCCTCTATGGCCACTGGGATGGTAAAGTATGAACGTGTCGGGTAAAGAAAAAAAATCATGAAAAACTCAGGTTGACCTCTTGACCTAATGATGACCACATATCCCCCCCAGACTGCTTGTCTTAACACTGCTTATATAGGTCTAACAGACTGACCTGTAGTAACCTACGGCAACCACTATATTAGCATAGAGCAAAGTTAACTAACAAAGTTGATTTGGCCAATGGCAGGAGCACAGATCAAAGTAGGATGAAAGTAGCCTAGTCTTTGAATTTACTTCATTTTTTAAATTAAATTGGTATTTACATTTTTCTTTTGGTGAACTACAAGTCCCAGTTGGTGCAATCTTTTGACACCAGGCCATGATGGAACCTGTATATGTAACCCTTTATTGCCAAAATACCAAAATGTATGGGGAATAGCCAACAGGCACCAGGGCTGTGTTATATCCAAGACAGTGCAGGTTTTAAGATTTCCATGTTTGAGCCCATGTGACTTAATTCGTACCACAGTCAATTTTATATAACCATCTTTGGCATGAAAATCCTTACAAGGCGTGTTTCTAAAAAAACGGATTTGATAGGACCCCCTGGGGTGGGTCATATCCACCTGATTCTGGGACCATGTCTCCACAGTCTCAAAGTGGCGAAGAGAACCAGAATTGATGACGTGTTATTTTATGACCTGTAATCCAACTCCATGCTGGAATATGCAGCTGGTAATAAAGAAATCTAGATGTATTTATTTTTGAGGGACCCCCGGCTGGTGCTGCCCAGTGGGTTACCATATTATTGGCCAATTGGCACATTTTTAATTTTTACTTCTTAGACATCAAAGCGTATAGTGTAGCTAAACATCTTACCGTTACACGTCCAACTGGTTGGAACAATATAATTCCAGTGTATGGCTCTTTCGATATGTGGGTGATGGGCACATGGCCCATCACCCACATATTCCACCTGCACCCAGCCTTCATCCAGAGACAGACATGGTTTACCTTATACTGTCCCACCCGACTACTGCGATCTGTAGATGAAGGACTTTTAGCAGTACCTAGAATCTCCCGTAATTCCTCTGGGAGCCAAGCTTTTAGTCATGCGGCTCTGACACTATGAAACTCAGGGGTAGATTTGTTAAGCTCGGTGAAGTGATAAAGGGTCTGGTTTTTTATCACCGGCCAATCAGCTCCCAACTGTGAAGTTACAGGCTTGGTTTGAAAAATGACAGGAAGGAGCTGATTGGCCGGTGATAACAAACCAGACAAGTTTATCACTTCACCGAGCTTAATAAATCTACCCCTCACTTCCCTGCACAGTACGAGACTCCCACTCTAGAATCCTTCAAAAAACAGACTCAAGATTTCCTGT
Source organism: Crinia signifera (assembly GCF_055691185.1). Taxonomy (NCBI): domain Eukaryota; kingdom Metazoa; phylum Chordata; class Amphibia; order Anura; family Myobatrachidae; genus Crinia; species Crinia signifera. The sequence continues at coordinate 14,572,466 of NC_139218.1, read as the reverse complement.
TTACTCCAGCATTTCTGTAATTCATTCCTATAGTTTATGAAAAGCTTTTCTGCACTTCATTGTTCCTGTACTGTATTACGTTCATTCTATCTGTTAAGCCCCTTGAGTTCTTTTGGAGATCGAGCGCTTTATAAATATAATTATTATTTTTACACTTCAGACTGTACGTCCCTCTCTAAATTTTATTGAATAACTTTCTCATTTCCCTTTTGTGTTTTTTACCATTAGATTAGCGAATTATTGGAGCTGGAATTTCTGAGTTTAGTTGAAGAATTGATTTTAAAATTCCATTTGAGAACGGGCAAAACAATCGGTTTATTCTTTCAACAGACATTTTGTATGTAAAATAAAGTGTACAAATGATTTTCGGAATGAAAATTCTGCATAGGAATCAAATTAGGGTAACTTCACTGCAAAAGAACATTCAACATCCGTACAGGAACCAAACTTTCTGGAGTAATGCAAATAAACGTAGTTTAAACCATTATAGCCCATTAGAGAAGTGTTGTGTATACATAAAGGAACGGCTTTCTCATTGGCGTCAGTGTACACATACGGGGATTTCTATACATCACGCCAGATGCACTAAGCTTGAAAAGTGATAAAATGGAGCGTGATAAACAGCCAGGCAATCAGCTCCTAACTGCCATGTTACAGGCTGTTTGAAAAACAACAGGTATGAGCTAGTTGGTTGGTGGGTTACCATTCTCCGCTTTTCAAGGCTTAGTACTATGCATGTCAATCCCGGGGCATTTCTTCAATACCGGAATTCCGGGATTGAAAAATGCTCAATCCGGGGATTGGCATCCCTAAAAAAAAAACAAAAAAAACATGCCCTGTCCACCCCACAGATTAATCTACATGGGTGTGCGGCAGAGCAGCGCTACGGAAGGGTGCTTGGTGCCTACCCGCAGATTTACTTACATAGGCAGGCGGCGGCCGGGAGCGGGGTAGAGAGCAGCGGTGCTTGCTTGGTGCCTCCGGGCAGGTTGCGGCAGCACCAGCTGGGCAGGAGGGGAGGCTAGGTGTTCAGTGCGGCTGGGAGCAGTCATCTGTGACAGGACGCTGCGGCCTGCGCAGCGGGACGGTCAGAGGTCATGCTGCACAGGCCGCACACCGGGGTCAGGAACAGCTTCTGAGCGGGTGCTCAGAAGCTGCCCAGCATTAGACTGCGCATGCGCAGTCTAATCCCGAAATCCCGGGATTGGATACTCCAATCCCAGGATTGAAATCCTGTATATTTTGAGGCCAAATCTCGAAATCCAGCTGATTTCGATCCCGGGAACTGCTGGTGGCTCAATGCAAGAAGGGGACAAAGGAGCGCTCCTGAGGGTAAAGGCCCCTTCTCTATATACACTTGCTAATAACCACCCACAATACTTACATCAGTAATGCAGAGTTTCCTAAAGTCCACTATTACCTTCCAGGTTTTAAGGATATCAATGCTTGAATTTAGATAATGAAATAAAATTGCCAGAGAGGAATACATGGTGGGGATGGCAGCAGTCAGAATACCAACACCAGCATCCCGAAGGAGAGAATTCGGACAGGAATCCGGTACACAAATTTACCCCCCTGCCCATCCCTCCATGCAATCTATCCCCCCTTAAAGTTCCCGTTCCCCAGCCCTCCTTACCTGCCTCCTAGGGATGCCAATCCCAGGGCATTTTTGCAATCCCAGAATTCAGGAATTCCCGGAATTGGTTTCCCTAACAAAAAAGAATACCCGGCCACCCCACATAATTACCTGCATGGCCGGGAGCGAACCTGCCCCACATTATTACGATCAGGATGCTGGCAGTTGAGATTCCAATGACAACATCCTCATCAATGTCGGCATTCCAGGTCTTCTGGTGCTAATTGGGACGCTGGCGTCAGAATTGTGACTAACGGCATCCCGAATGAGATCCTAATTAAGTCCACTGTTCTCAAACATAGATATCCTTAAATCAAGGACTGTCACGGCAGCATTTTGGAAACTCTGAATAAATGTGAGCCACAGTGTTTAACCGTAAGCTCATGGGGCAGATGGCATGGAACAGAACTATTCAAATGCAGCATCGTTCGGGCATGTACAGCTGAAAGCGCCGTCATTTCTGCTCTCCCGCCATTAGGGCCCGTTACGCCCATTAGTTTGGTTTTGCCACTATGCGCACCTAATCCTGACCTTAATGGGCGAGAACAGCGCGATAATAGCGGACATTTGAATATTGCCCACGACTTTCCGTCACTTTAGATCAGGCGCGATAAAACAAAACATTTGAATCCGCCCCTCTAGGTCATTGACCCTTTAAAGTTGAATTATATTACCCAAGGCCTTTATTTATCCATCTGGTTTTGCCTGTGTAAGTATTACTGGGCCACATCAACAGATTTACCAGTGCATAACAAGGCTTCGGATTCCAATGCGCTCAGAACCCAATTCCAGCCCACGCTGTGTACAACCCCACCCCCCCTGCTGCAGGTTATTCTAGGTTTGTCCCCCTTCCAAACAGTATACTCTCAACGCAGGCATTAAATTATCCGTTGCAGATTTGGATTGCTAAACCAAAAATACCTTTGATTACATGTTGCAGGCGCTTCTACATGTATTCAGAAGAAAGAAAGAAAGGTGATGTCGCTATCACCAGTAAGACCAATCATGTGTTACATAACAGATAATGGCGGAACACCCAATATTTGTATTTTCTCAACTATAATCGCCCTTAGAAGCTTTGCTGGCCATTAGATGTGCCAAGGGGGCGAGCAGGGTGGTTGGCTGGTAGGGAGGACATCGGGCCAGCCTCCAACAATCTGAGTATTCCTCTTCCTCGGCCCATGCAGGGCGTAGTCATTTGTCTTCCTAGCCATGGCATATCTTGCTCTAGAGGTGACAAGAGAAGCAGAACATTAGATGATTTGTCCTATACTTTTCTTCCCCCCTCAAAAGAGGAAATCCGGAGGTCCCTGCAATGTGCAGTCATTCTGGGAAATGCTATGAAATCATTGCCCCACCCTCCGGGCTGTATACATGCACAGTATTCCCCTCTGCTGAGTACGGTCGGTACCATATACATCAATGGCTAAGAGACACGTGGGAGGAATTTGCCATGAAAAAAAAAAGTGGTAAGTTGCAGACCCTGAACTGTTCGCAGCTATCATCTGCAATTGTGTAAAGAGCATGTTTGCACACACCCAACTTATCCAATTGCAATTTGTGCAATAATTCTTACCGACAAAACCAGACAATAGAGTACACGAGAAAGGGGAAATATGTCTGTATTCCCCAAAAAGCAGAACTAACTTAGGAAAACAGTACAGAAGTCTGAAAGTGGTCATAAGAGTTTTGAGGTATTCAATTGCGTCAAATTGATGATATAAGCATTTTTTTTTAAAGTGTTAGTCTTTTTTTTACTGCAAAATAAATGCTCTAATTAAATTTGGGATACATAAAAATGGGTGCAAGTATGGTCATTTAAATCTGCTTTAAAAATACCAAGTCATTTCTACCACCTATAAAGCACCCCAATATATCTATCCCATACCTTGTACCCCAATCTCCATCATTTTTGCAATTATTCAGCCCAAAAATGACCAATTAAAAACTTCTAGGTGCCTGATTAGGACATTTCACTTAATGACCAATCTGTGTCAGTGACAGAGGAGATGTTCTAAGCCTTGGACAGAGAAAGTACCAGTCAATCTGCTCCTAACTGCAATGCTGATTGTGTAAATCATCCATTCGCAGCCGTGCGGGGGGCACGGCGTGCGAGGGTGGGTGGCCGGCACAGCGTGCAGCGTCTGATGGACTTGCAAGGCTGCGAATTTCGCAGCCTTGCGAGTCATCAGAATAAAGCCCCAGGGGTGGCCAAATGGTCCAGAACTACCAACGGTCCACATTTTCCATATCCCCTAGCTGGTGCACAGCTTTAGTCATTACTAACTGTCACATTTCCCAGATCACCTAGCTGGTGCACAGCTGTAGTCATTACTAACTGTCACATTTCCCAGATCACCTAGCTGGTGCACAGCTGTAGTCATTACTAACTGTCACATTTCCCAGATCACCTAGCTGGTGCACAGCTGTAGTCATTACTAACTGTCACATTTCCCAGATCACCTAGCTGGTGCACAGCTGTAGTCATTACTAACTGTCACATTTCCCAGATCACCTAGCTGGTGCACAGCTGTAGTCATTACTAACTGTCACGTTTCCCAGATCACCTAGCTGGTGCACAGCTGTAGTCATTACTAACTGTCACATTCCCCAGATCACCTAGCTGGTGCACAGCTGTAGTCATTACTAACTGTCACATTTCCCAGATCACCTAGCTGGTGCACAGCTGTAGTCATTACTAACTGTCACATTTCCCAGATCACCTAGCTGGTGCACAGCTGTAGTCATTACTAACTGTCACGTTTCCCAGATCACCTAGCTGGTGCACAGCTGTAGTCATTACTAACTGTCACATTTCCCAGATCACCTAGCTGGTGCACAGCTGTAGTCATTACTAACTGTCACATTTCCCAGATCACCTAGCTGGTGCACAGCTGTAGTCATTACTAACTGTCACATTTCCCAGATCACCTAGCTGGTGCACAGCTGTAGTCATTACTAACTGTCACGTTTCCCAGATCACCTAGCTGGTGCACAGCTGTAGTCATTACTAACTGTCACATTTCCCAGATCACCTAGCTGGTGCACAGCTGTAGTCATTACTAACTGTCACATTACCCAGACCACCTAGCTGGTGCACAGCTGTAGTCATTACTAACTGTCACGTTTCCCAGATCACCTAGCTGGTGCACAGCTGTAGTCATTACTAACTGTCACGTTTCCCAGATCACCTAGCTGGTGCACAGCTGTAGTCATTACTAACTGTCACATTCCCCAGATCACCTACCTAGTGCACAGCTGTAGTCATTACTAACTGTCACATTCCCCAGATCACCTAGCTGGTGCACAGCTGTAGTCATTACTAACTGTCACATTTCCCAGATCACCTAGCTGGTGCACAGCTGTAGTCATTACTAACTGTCACATTTCCCAGATCACCTAGCTGGTGCACAGCTGTAGTCATTACTAACTGTCACATTTCCCAGATCACCTAGCTGGTGCACAGCTGTAGTCATTACTAACTGTCACATTTCCCAGATCACCTAGCTGGTGCACAGCTGTAGTCATTACTAACTGTCACATTTCCCAGATCACCTAGCTGGTGCACAGCTGTAGTCATTACTAACTGTCACATTCCCCAGATCACCTAGCTGGTGCACAGCTGTAGTCATTACTAACTGTCACATTTCCCAGATCACCTAGCTGGTGCACAGGTGTAGTCATTACTAACTGTCACATTCCCCATATCACCTAGCTGGTGCACAGCTGTAGTCATTACTAACTGTCACATTTCCCAGATCACCTAGCTGGTGCACAGCTGTAGTCATTACTAACTGTCACATTTCCCAGATCACCTAGCTGGTGCACAGCTGTAGTCATTACTAACTGTCACATTTCCCAGATCACCTAGCTGGTGCACAGCTGTAGTCATTACTAACTGTCACATTTCCCAGATCACCTAGCTGGTGCACAGCTGTAGTCATTACTAACTGTCACATTCCCCAGATCACCTAGCTGGTGCACAGCTGTAGTCATTACTAACTGTCACATTTCCCAGATCACCTAGCTGGTGCACAGGTGTAGTCATTACTAACTGTCACATTCCCCATATCACCTAGCTGGTGCACAGCTGTAGTCATTACTAACTGTCACATTTCCCAGATCACCTAGCTGGTGCACAGCTGTAGTCATTACTAACTGTCACATTTCCCAGATCACCTAGCTGGAGCACAGCGTTAGTCATTACTAACTGTCACATTTCCCAGATCACCTAGCTGGTGCACAGCTGTAGTCATTACTAACTGTCACATTCCCCAGATCACCTAGCTGGTGCACAGCTGTAGTCATTACTAACTGTCACATTTTGAAACCTGCTGCATTCATTCCTACTATAGATCCACAGGTGGCCTGAGACACATGAACTGTTGGTAGATCTTGAGGACAGGTTTATGAGGGGAGTGGCCACACCTGAGTTGGTCAAGAAGGGGTATTGCATTTTTGTGTTTACAAGACGTTATCTCCGTTATTAAAAACACGAGGACCATTAATGATCAGATGCAAAGACCCCAAAACTGCTTTCCCTAAATGGGCAGAGTAATGAAACACAGTGCAGTAGTACTCCTCATCCACCGCCTGAAGCATCACACCCCAGGCCCCTGTAACCCCAATGCCTGTGCATTACCTGCACGCGCAGACTGATTGACGTGGTCAGCGGGGAATTCGTTATCCACACTTTTCTGGAGGGAAGAAACAGAGCAGACGTCATTGGCACTGTTCCATGGCACAGTATATACGTACAGGAAGGGAAGGTTCTTATTCATGCATGATAGCCAAGCCATCGGGGGAAACTGACCTGATATCTTTTAGCATCAAGAACGATGGTCTTCGCACTGGCCGATATCTGGCTGGCGTTTGGCTCCGTGCTCGGCAGGTGAGCTGGTGTGAGGACGAGGTCGTACACAGAGGCCAGAGCTTTGCTCATACAGTAGCTGGAGAGAGATATGGGTGGGGGTTAGTTAATTGAAGCTTAGTTAAACACTGCGATACTGCCGCCCCCCCCCCCCCCCCCAAAAAAAAGTCGCTGTGAGCCGTTTTTAGCGGATATTTGGCACACCTCTCACACAGCAATCAAAGGGTTAAGCATGCCCGCACTCTTCCGTATCAAGTGACGGGAGATCGAGGGTGCTATTCAATTGTGGTTTTTTTATTTTTTTTATTGTGCCCTGCAATACCGGGATTAGCCGTGAAAAATAGGCGACCCCTTAGTGCTGGGCACAACCAGAACGGGCGACTTTTCACGCATTTCTGGTCGACATTACGGAGTGCTGGGAGCAGAAATGCCGGCGTCGGCAGCTGTTTAGGACTGAGTGGAGGAGCAACAATTGAATTCTCCTTTGGGTGCCTGGCACAGACAGCAGTAGCACAAAAAAACAAATTCCCCCATTCGTGTTTTTAAGAATTCAGCAATCAGGAGACTTGCTTTGTAGAGCACTAGATTTATGTGGAAAGGTTTTGGGCAAATAGCCGTTGCTGCATCAGCTTACACTGCAGTCAATCATCAAAATAATAATCCACAGCGAAACGGCATAATAACGCATGGCTGATCCCAGCAATCTGAACATATTCAGGCCTTATTCAATTTGGCAATTATCCTGGAGAAATATTCGATAGGACCCCACACAGAGGTGACTATTCACACACTAATAATCAAAATGATGATACATTGCAACTGCACACTGAATAAGGTACAATTAAGGTAAGTCCTATACTGTAAATGTATATAGCTGGTTAGTTATGGGGTTAATTTTTGGGGGGCCTCTATAACATTCCTAACACATGCAGTAGCTGCTCCTATTTCGAACACATGCAGTAGCTGCTCCTATATATATCCAACACACCTAACACATGCAGTAGCTGCTCCTATCTATCTAACACTCCTAACACATGCAGTAACTGCTCCTATATATATCCAACACTCCTAACACATGCAGTAGCTGCTCCTTTCCATCTAACACTCCTAACACATGCAGTAGCTGCTCCTATATATCTAACACTCCTAACACATGTAGTAACTGCTCCTATATATATCTAACACTCCTAACACATGCAGTAACTGCTCCTATATATATCCAACACACCTAACACATGCAGTAACTGCTCCTAACACATGCAGTAGCTGCTCCTATCTATCTAACACACCTAACACATGCAGTAGCTGCTCCTATCTAACACTCCTAACACATGCAGTAACTGCTCCTAACACATGCAGTAGCTGCTCCTATCTATCTAACACACCTAACACATGCAGTAGCTGCTCCTATCTAACACTCCTAACACATGAAGTAGCTGCTCTTATATATCTAACACTCCTAACACATGCAGTAGCTGCTCTTATATATCTAACACTCCTAACACATGCAGTAGCTGCTCCTATATATCTAACACTCCTAACACATGCAGTAGCTGCTCCTATCTAACACTGCTAACACATGCAGTAGCTGCACTTATATCTAACACTGCTAACACATGCAGTAGCTGCTCTTACTGTATATCTATCTAACATCCTTTAACACCACTTCCCTTGCTCCAATAGTGTAATGCCTTGGGTTAGTTTGCCTGGCTTGTTTTGGGAGAGCCCCACATCCTAGATTTGAACCCTTAGAATGTTGGGTACTTACCCAATGAGTTTACCAGGACGCAACGTTACACATAACATTTGATTCAGGGGAAATTTAAGGAAGAATTACTTCACAGAAAGAGTAGTAGATAAGTGGAATAGCCTCCCATCAGAGGTGGTAGAGGCAAATACAGTAGTACAATTTAAACATGTTTGGGACAGACTAGATGGGCCAAGTGGTTCTTATCTGCCATCCAAATTCTATGGGCAGTATTCAATGTTAAAGTTCTCCGTGCATGGAGAGCGTTTTATTTCGCTCTCCATGCACTCTCCCTGTTTTTGCGGAGATTCTCCGCGTTCCGGAGCCTCCTGCTCCCTCTATTCAATGTATTTAAGACTCGCCGCCACTCGCGGCGAGTCTTAACCCCTGCAGCGGACGAGCGTCCGCGGCAGGGAGCTTTCAGGGAGCCGGGGGACGGAAGCACGGAAGCAGCCAGAGAGAGATTAAAGTCTCCCTGGCTGCTCCAGAGGAATGTATAGGGGTGGTGGGCTCCCCTGGACCCAGGCAGCACAGGCTGCCCCCCCCTATAGCCAGCGGGGGACCCAGTATTCACTGCATCCGAACGTGCATATTAACTATCGGGTGCAGTGAATATATGAATATCTAATGAGCGGCTCGAGCGCTCGGGCCCCCTGCTGGCTGCACTGTGTAAAAAAAAAAATAATGAAAAAAAATATTTTTTTAAAAATTAAATATATATTCATGTGATATAAGCACATGAATACAAATAACATGCCCCTTCACAGGAAAAAAAACTGATTTTTTGACACCAAAATTAAAAAATAAAAACCTTTCCGTTTAAAAGTTCACATTCCAGCTCTCCATCAAAAGATGGAGAATTGCTACACGGAGAGAGACGGAGAAAATCACTTAAAAAGACGGAGAATATTTCACATTGAATAGGGTTGCTTGCTTTTGGAGAGCAAAATGCTCCGTCCAAGGCGAACAAAGCACAAATTCTCCACAAAACACGGAGAACTTTTCTCATTGAATACTGCCCTATGT
>NC_139218.1:12786991-13247329 GCF_055691185.1 Crinia signifera | reverse complement strand
TTGAGGTGTATGGCGTGGGTGCAGAGCAATTATGTTATCTGACATGTATATAGTGGCATACCTCCCAACATTACCCTCTCCAGGAGGGACACAATGCTCTGTTTCTGGACTTCTCTGTTAATGTTTGATTACCATCAACTGTTTTAAACAGGTTAAATCATAACAAAGGTGTTTCAGCACAGGTGATGGTAATCATACATTAAGAGGAGAGCTCAGAAAAAGAGCATTGTGTCCCTCCTGGAATGGGTCATGTTGGGAGGTATGTAGTGGGCATTGGGACTATACCTATAATTCTCTTTGTCATATCATTTACTATTCCAGCACTGCGCTACCTATGATTAGAATCCCCCCACTGATGAATTTACACCACTGCTCAGGAGTGGGCAATAAGCGGCCCTCCAGCTGCTGTTGAACTATATATCCCAGCATGCCCTGCAACAGTTTAGCTTGGCCAAATAGCAAAAGTGTGGCAGGGCATGCTGGGATGTGTAGTTCTACTGTATCTGGAGGTACATGTTGCACAGTGCCAGTGAGTACTGTACATCTAATTACTAAGCCTCTTGTCTTCTCACTCTACCTCTGCCCACTATGGAATAATACTCATATTATTATGACAGGAATTATTAGAGGGCATGCTGTTATGTGTAGTCCTCCCACACAGCAGCTGTAACCAATACTCTGCCCACCCCGGTCTTGCATACACCTCTAGTGCACACCCAGGGACACCCTTACCTGCGAGAGACGCCGGCTGCCGCTGCTGCTTGCGCTGAGCGCCCTTCGCGACCGATGCTATCTGTCCTCAGGCGGCTTCCGTAGCCCGGACGCTGACACACCGTCACTATGGCGACCGTACATAAAACCCCGCAGAAGCGATCACGTGACCACGCCTCATCGCCATGGCAACAGTAGAACGGGCCTGATGCTAGGCCTCCTGTCAGGGCACAGCTAGTAATAGTAACCTCCACCAGGCATAACTGTCCCTTTTTTCTGAAGGGATCAACAATAAAATGCCTTATATAATACCCATTACAGGGTATAGCTTGTTGTGGCCTGCCAGCTGTGGTGGACTACAGAGCCCAGGATGCCCTGACACAGTTTTTGTATTCCCTAATAGCAAAACAATGGCAGGGCATGCTGGGATGTGTAGTTCCACAACAGCTGGAGGGCCACATGCATTTTATCAAATTTAGTCTATTCTATTGCAGCAGAAAATAAAAAATACAATAAAAATACCATACGTAAGGCGTTCAGTAAATGCGTCTGTATATTTGCAGTGCTCCGAGGACTCCGTTATCCATACCTATTAACATCTCAAAGTCTGAGTCGAGACCTGCAGCGGCGCGCCAAAGGTGTGGCCAGCCTAAAAAGGGGCAGATCTAATTGTAGGGTGGGCGTGGCTTCAGGTTTCTGTCATTTTGCCCTCACCAGCTCCCCCACAGTCGCCCCAGGTGCCACCAGCTCCCCAGATCCCCGTCCATCTCCCTGAAGCGGAGACAGGCAGGGAAACCGCTCCCCGCCGCCGTGCTGACGGAGACGTGCGTGTGAGACGCTCGCGTGTCCCCGTAAGATGGATCGCCTGACCGCCAGCCTGCGCCAGCTCAGGGAATTTCTCAGGCTGGCTGGGAGGCGCTCCCTCGGTGTCCAGATTTCTTGCACATGCCCACAGCATCTATTCCCCAACTGCCCCCCACCCCCACCATAGTGATAGTCCAGAAAAACTGGTATGCATCACAGTCATAGGCGTGCGCAGCACATTTTATTAGGGGGTGCACCGTGAAAGGGGTGTGCCTAGCACCACATAATGGGCATGTATAACACCGCCCATTGGGTGTGGCTAACACCGCATATCAGGCGTGTCTACCATCATCTATTGGTACTCGCTACAATATAAAATGGGCTCACAGTATAATAATACATGGAAATAAATTAAAAAACATATATGGATGATATGTAGTGATATGACAATGGTCTAGTACAATTAACAATGCAAAACACACATAATTGAATGATGGGCGCTTCTTTCAATGGAATACAGTTCTAAAAAGCAAAAGTCTTTGGTAAAAGGTATTGCTGGTAGGGAGGTGTTCATAAGGGTGGACACAGCATTAGGGGGTGCCTGTGCACCCATAAGACTCAATGTGCGCACACCTATGATCACAGTGGCCAGAGAGAGAGAGACCGATGTTGCTGGGGAAAATGTCTCTTTATCGAGACAACGCAGGAAGCACAAAGATGTCTGAACATCTCAGCTGCCGAATTAGTGGAAGGAAACCTCCCTCGTCCGGCGCTCCCTTCCAGACCTCCAGAGAGCATCAGCCAAGTGCCGACTTGCGGTGTCTCACCCGCGGTCGGCTCACTGGGCATGCCCAGGTAAAGTGTGCTGAAACTATTGCTCCCCTGTGTAATACATCTACCCACAAGTACACTCTGTTGCTTAAACTGATTAAGAATTTCATTATCTGAAGTTAAGCGAAGCTCAGCTAAAAGAATGCAGATTTCTCAGAACCCAAATAATAAAACTGCTTACAGATTAAATATTTAATGCTAAAATGATAGAACTTCAGTCTGCAGCTTGGTGCTGCTCCAAGGCTGCAGTGCGAGGAAACGTAGGGAACAGATGCGTGTCCATCGAGAATGAACTATCGGGCATAGTTACCTCCCCTCCTGCAGGAGACTCCCTGACATAGCAGCTATCTCCCTCTCTCCCTCATTAGTCTAGCAATCTACCTCATGTCACCTGGCCCACATTACACTGTTACATCATAGTTACCTCCCCTCCTGCATTCTGCAGGAGACTCCCTGACATAGCAGCAATCTCCCTCTCTCCCTCATTAGACTAGCAATCTCCCTCATGTCACCTAGCCCACATTACACTGTTACATCATAGTTACCTCCCCTCCTGCATTCTGCAGGAGACTCCCTGACATAGCAGCAATCTCCCTCTCTCCCTCATTAGTCTAGCATTCTCCCTCATGTCACCTAGCCCACATTACACTGTTGCATCATAGTTACCTACCATCCTGCATTCTGCAGGAGACTCCCTGACATAGCAGCAATCTCCCTCTCTCCCTCATTAGTCTAGCATTCTCCCTCATGTCACCTAGCCCACATTACACTGTTACATCATAGTTACCTTCCCTCCTGCATTGTGCAGGAGACTCCCTGACATAGCAGCAATCTCCCTCTCTCCCTCATTAGTCTAGCATTCTCCCTCATGTCACCTAGCCCACATTACACTGTTACATCATAGTTACCTCCCCTCCTGCATTCTGCAGGAGACTCCCTGACATAGCAGCAATCTCCCTCTCTCCCTCATTAGTCTAGCATTCTCCCTCATGTCACCTAGCCCACATTACACTGTTGCATCATAGTTACCTACCATCCTGCATTCTGCAGGAGACTCCCTGACATAGCAGCAATCTCCCTCTCTCCCTCATTAGTCTAGCATTCTCCCTCATGTCACCTAGCCCACATTACACTGTTACATCATAGTTACCTCCCCTCCTGCATTGTGCAGGAGACTCCCTGACATAGCAGCAATCTCCCTCTCTCCCTCATTAGTCTAGCATTCTCCCTCATGTCACCTAGCCCACATTACACTGTTACATCATAGTTACCTACCATCCTGCATTCTGCAGGAGACTCCCTGACATAGCAGCAATCTCCCTCTCTCCCTCATTAGTCTAGCATTCTCCCTCATGTCACCTAGCCCACATTACACTGTTACATCATAGTTACCTCCCCTCCTGCATTGTGCAGGAGACTCCCTGACATAGCAGCAATCTCCTCTCTCCCTCATTAGTCTAGCATTCTCCCTCATGTCACCTAGCCCACATTACACTGTTACATCATAGTTACCTATCATCCTGCATTCTGCAGGAGACTCCCTGACATAGCAGCAATCTCCCTCTCTCCCTCATTAGTCTAGCATTCTCCCTCATGTCACCTAGCCCACATTACACTGTTACATCATAGTTACCTCCCCTCCTGCATTGTGCAGGAGACTCCCTGACATACTGTAGCAGCAATCTCCCTCTCTCCCTCATTAGTCTAGCATTCTCCCTCATGTCACCTAGCCCACATTACACTGTTGCATCATAGTTACCTACCATCCTGCATTCTGCAGGAGACTCCCTGACATAGCAGCAATCTCCCTCTCTCCCTCATTAGTCTAGCATTCTCCCTCATGTCACCTAGCCCACATTACACTGTTACATCATAGTTACCTCCCCTCCTGCATTGTGCAGGAGACTCCCTGACATAGCAGCAATCTCCCTCTCTCCCTCATTAGTCTAGCATTCTCCCTCATGTCACCTAGCCCACATTACACTGTTACATCATAGTTACCTACCCTCCTGCATTCTGCAGGAGACTCCCTGACATAGCAGCAATCTCCCTCTCTCCCTCATTAGTCTAGCAATCTCCCTCATGTCACCTAGCCCACATTACACTGTTACATCATAGTTACCTACCCTTCTGCATTCTGCAGGAGACCCCCTGACATAGCAGCAATCTCCCTCTCTCTCTCATTAGTCTAGCATTCTCCCTCATGTCACCTAGCCCACATTACACTGTTACATCATAGTTACCTACCCTCCTGCATTCTGCAGGAGACTCCCTGACATAGCAGCAATCTCCCTCTCTCCCTCATTAGTCTAGCAATCTCCCTCATGTTACCTAGCCCACATCACACTGTTACATCATAGTTACCTCCCCTCCTGCATTCTGCAGGAGACTCCCTGACATAGCAGCAATCTCCCTCTCTCCCTGATTAGTCTAGCAATCTCCCTCATGTCACCTAGCCCACATTACACTGTTACATTATAGTTACCTCCCCTCTTGCATTCAGCAGGAGACTCCCTGACATAGCAGCAATCTCCCTCTCTCCCTCATTAGTCTAGCAATCTCCCTCATGTTACCTAGCCCACATCACACTGTTACATCATAGTTACCTCCCCTCCTGCATTCTGCAGGAGACTCCCTGACGTAGCAGCAATCTCCCTCTCTCCCTCATTAGTCTAGCAATCTCCCTCATGTCACCTAGCCCACATTACACTGTTACATCATAGTTACCTCCCCTCATGCATTCTGCAGGAGACTCCCTGACATAGCAGCAATCTCCCTCTCTCCCTCATTAGTCTAGCATTCTCCCTCATGTCACCTAGCCCACATTACACTGTTGCATCATAGTTACCTACCATCCTGCATTCTGCAGGAGACTCCCTGACATAGCAGCAATCTCCCTCTCTCCCTCATTAGTCTAGCATTCTCCCTCATGTCACCTAGCCCACATTACACTGTTGCATCATAGTTACCTACCATCCTGCATTCTGCAGGAGACTCCCTGACATAGCAGCAATCTCCCTCTCTCCCTCATTAGTCTAGCATTCTCCCTCATGTCACCTAGCCCACATTACACTGTTACATCATAGTTACCTCCCCTCCTGCATTGTGCAGGAGACTCCCTGACATAGCAGCAATCTCCCTCTCTCCCTCATTAGTCTAGCATTCTCCCTCATGTCACCTAGCCCACATTACACTGTTACATCATAGTTACCTACCATCCTGCATTCTGCAGGAGACTCCCTGACATAGCAGCAATCTCCCTCTCTCCCTCATTAGTCTAGCATTCTCCCTCATGTCACCTAGCCCACATTACACTGTTACATCATAGTTACCTCCCCTCCTGCATTGTGCAGGAGACTCCCTGACATAGCAGCAATCTCCCTCTCTCCCTCATTAGTCTAGCATTCTCCCTCATGTCACCTAGCCCACATTACACTGTTACATCATAGTTACCTATCATCCTGCATTCTGCAGGAGACTCCCTGACATAGCAGCAATCTCCCTCTCTCCCTCATTAGTCTAGCATTCTCCCTCATGTCACCTAGCCCACATTACACTGTTACATCATAGTTACCTCCCCTCCTGCATTGTGCAGGAGACTCCCTGACATAGCAGCAATCTCCCTCTCTCCCTCATTAGTCTAGCATTCTCCCTCATGTCACCTAGCCCACATTACACTGTTGCATCATAGTTACCTACCATCCTGCATTCTGCAGGAGACTCCCTGACATAGCAGCAATCTCCCTCTCTCCCTCATTAGTCTAGCATTCTCCCTCATGTCACCTAGCCCACATTACACTGTTACATCATAGTTACCTCCCCTCCTGCATTGTGCAGGAGACTCCCTGACATAGCAGCAATCTCCCTCTCTCCCTCATTAGTCTAGCATTCTCCCTCATGTCACCTAGCCCACATTACACTGTTACATCATAGTTACCTACCCTCCTGCATTCTGCAGGAGACTCCCTGACATAGCAGCAATCTCCCTCTCTCCCTCATTAGTCTAGCAATCTCCCTCATGTCACCTAGCCCACATTACACTGTTACATCATAGTTACCTACCCTTCTGCATTCTGCAGGAGACCCCCTGACATAGCAGCAATCTCCCTCTCTCTCTCATTAGTCTAGCATTCTCCCTCATGTCACCTAGCCCACATTACACTGTTACATCATAGTTACCTACCCTCCTGCATTCTGCAGGAGACTCCCTGACATAGCAGCAATCTCCCTCTCTCCCTCATTAGTCTAGCAATCTCCCTCATGTTACCTAGCCCACATCACACTGTTACATCATAGTTACCTCCCCTCCTGCATTCTGCAGGAGACTCCCTGACATAGCAGCAATCTCCCTCTCTCCCTGATTAGTCTAGCAATCTCCCTCATGTCACCTAGCCCACATTACACTGTTACATTATAGTTACCTCCCCTCTTGCATTCAGCAGGAGACTCCCTGACATAGCAGCAATCTCCCTCTCTCCCTCATTAGTCTAGCAATCTCCCTCATGTTACCTAGCCCACATCACACTGTTACATCATAGTTACCTCCCCTCCTGCATTCTGCAGGAGACTCCCTGACGTAGCAGCAATCTCCCTCTCTCCCTCATTAGTCTAGCAATCTCCCTCATGTCACCTAGCCCACATTACACTGTTACATCATAGTTACCTCCCCTCATGCATTCTGCAGGAGACTCCCTGACATAGCAGCAATATCCCTCTCTCCCTCACTAGTCTAGTAATCTCCCTCATGTCACCTAGCCCACATTACACTGTTACATTTTTGGGGAAAATAGGAATGAAAGATAGATACATTTACATTGGATCATCCGCACCATTTCCCAGCACTTTACCAAGTACAGTATCTCTTACTAACTGCTCTGTGGCTCATCTACATTTGGATATAAGTCATTATAAAAGATTCCTCTCAGATGCAGCAGCACACACCCACGCTTCTAGGTGTCACGTTCACAATCTATTTTCACAATCTCTCCATATATGGAACTAGACACGCCTTTTGGGTGGAGCATGACACCTCAATGGGGTACTGCGTAAAATTCTACTACCAACTATAATCTCCCTGAAACTAGTGTTTAAAAGTAGGCAAGTATGACTATCGAACAACTACAAGAATATGGCATACTGTACTTACCTATTTAATGGCTTATCCATGAGGGAACAGCCAGGTTACACTACAGGGGTGTGGTCATGCAATACGGGGTGGTCCAGTGGTGTGGAGGCATAATCCCGTAATTGTGCAGCTCCGCCCCCTCTCCAAAATGCCCACATTACTGGCTATGATAATGTGATTTAGTGCGAATTGCGTCATCACTCCGCCCACTTTGCCTCCATGAGTGGTGGTGATTTGGGGTCTGAGCAGAAGTCAATTTGATGCAGTAGATTGCATCAAATGTCACCCTATTTTCCATGAGCCTCCCGGCCGTTCTGCCAGAATTAGCACTTAAGGTTCACTTCAGTGACGTAACAATGGCACTGCAACCCAAGTGGTGGCTTGAGGAATCTGGGACTGTGGGGGCTCATCGTCTCTGCAGATTGCAATGGGTATGGCCATCCGTATGAAATCTGCTGAAAATGTCCCTCCAAAAAATGTCTGCCACTTTGGAGGAGACAGATGCTAGAGGTCGAACTGGACAGATTTTGGAGGTCCTACTGGGTAGTGTATATCACTACACGGAAGTTACAGATTCCCCATGAAGATATATATATATGTATATATATATATATATATATATATATATATACCTCCAGATATTGTCAGCCAGCGCAGCCTGGCAGCAGCAGGCACCCGGGCAACTACACCCCGCTGTGGGTATTGGGAGTGCCTGCAGTCTCTCTCTCTCTCTCTCTCTCTCTCTCTCTCTCTCTCTCTCTCCCTCTCTCTCTCTCTCTCTCTCTATATATATATATATATATATATATATATATATATACTGCCCCTAGTGATGAGCATTTAGGTTAAAAAATTATAATAAATGTATGGGGGATGCCCCCTTTTTTTGGCTGGGGGTGGGGGAGGGGGGGTGGGCGTAAAATTTGAAGTTACGCCACTGGTTCACTAAGAAAAAGGGACTTTTATCTTTAATTAGCAATTATACTGCGGCTAATTTAGATTGTTCAGAGTTTCTGAAGTTTAGTTTCTGCAGTTTTATTAGTGTTTTATAATAATTACGATAAGAAGATTTCCATTCTGTAGAGATTCATTGAAATTGTCACGTATCTTTCTTTATACAGATATAGCTATTACCACTTTTGATATTTGTGTCTATGTAATAAATGTGATGTTAAAGCAGGGCTGGGCAATTGCGGCCCTCCAGATGTTGAGGAACTACACATCCCAGGATGCTTTGCATTAGTTTTGCTATGTGGCCATGCTGAAACTGATGCAAGGCATGCTGGGATGTGTAGTTCCTCAACATCTGGAGGGCCGCAATTGCCCAGCCCTGCGTTAAAGAGACTTCACATATTCCATATACCTGATTTGTTTTGCTGAGTAGCGTTATAATGCTGTCTAGGGCACCCCAAACAGCCTGCGAAGCCTTGTGGGGTGTACATATAGTAATGGTGACAAACTGAAGGATGGTGGCGCAATAGAGGAACCGCACCAGTGGCCATTGATTCCCAGCTGGTGATTGGCAGCGTTTGGGGTGGCAGTTGGTGTGACTCCCCTGTTTGAATTTTGAAATGCTGCACCTCACCTCTATGGGGGGAATTCAAGTGCATAGTATGGCACTGGCTACTAGTTGGCACATGACTCAGGAATTCAAATAATACTCCATTCAGTGCCATCTAATGGCGGCCAGCATGCAAAATGATTGAATTTCCCTCCACAGAGATGAGGGGCAGTGTTAACCTATCATTATATAGGATTTAGACCGATGGTGAAGCTGCAACTGAAGAGGCAGCCACAGGGTACAGCATGCCCAAGAAGCAGGGCCGACGAGCCCCCATGTAGTAGTCTTATACTACAAATTGCCAACACTGACCAAAATACTGGCCCAGCTGTAACATGTGCAGAGAGATGTAGATTTGGGAGGGGCGTGTCCTAGCTCATACCTAAATTGCTGTGTAAAATAAAGCTGCCTAGTATTTGTGGGATGCATGCAAATGCAGCTTGTATTTATGCTGCATGCAAAAGATACAGTATAAATGTATTTGCACCCCGTGAATTGATGCATGGTTTGTCCAAGTGCACAAATCAGGTGTCAAATCAGAATCACCTCATATAATATGTTCAAAGGGCTAGGCCAATCTGCGGCCAATCAGAGCACTGGAATATTTACACAAAACAAAGTGTTCTAAACCGTAAAAAGGTAATTTTTGGAGGATTTCAGGGCACACACTGGGGCACCAGGGATGGTGGTCCAGTACCAATGTAGTGAATGTAATAGGCAAAACCAGTGTTGTTGGCTAAAATCCTAGAGTATGAGGACAAACAGAGGTGCAGCGCAATCCCCCACCACTGACCCTAAGGGTGACGGGTCAGACCATTTACTGAATGCAATAACTGCAATTAAACTTCATGATAAGAAGTTTTGGCCTAGGGGCCGTGAAAAAAAATGCCAATACCGTAAGGCAGGGGTTCTCAAACTCGGTCCTTAGGACCCTAATCACGTTTTCCATACTGTAGGTGCATTCATTACTCATTGTCACATTTTAAAAAATCCCCAGGTGGAGCTAATTATTTCACTTGTGATTCTGTGACCTGGAAAACCTGCACTGTGTGGGGTCTTGAGGACCGAGTTTGAGAATATGTGCCCTAAGGCATACCTCCAAACGATTCCACGGTGGAGCGTGGGGCATTTACGAGTCCCCCCTGTCAGTTGCTGCTCTGCCTAGCAGAGCAGCAGGGAATAAATGGTCTGTTCCATAGGAAAGAGGGACAGGGTGCATGGCCAGCAGCTCACAGACCGCTAATAATGACCCGCCATAGTGACGAAACATGATGTGCTTTCACGATTGTGGCTATTCTGCAAAGCCACACCCCTTTACCTAAGTCTCGCTGCTTTTTGGGAACACACATCGCCACATGGGAGTCCCGACTCTGGTCCGCACAATGCTAAGGCACCGTGGTTCAAGAAAGTTTGGGATCCACTGATCTAAAGTATTATATGTACC
The DNA here is from genome assembly GCF_055691185.1 of Crinia signifera. NCBI lineage: Eukaryota > Metazoa > Chordata > Amphibia > Anura > Myobatrachidae > Crinia > Crinia signifera. Next base: position 13,236,853 of record NC_139218.1, on the reverse strand, counting down.
GATTATTTCATGGTGTCTAGATGATGGACCGTGTCTAGCTTGACAGTCATTAGGTAAAAAAATTATGGAAAACATGCAGTAGGTCGATGGGTACAAAGGTTGACAGATGAAACTTCAACAGGTACAAAAGGTTGACAGTGGTAGACAAACGATCGACACATGTTTTCTGGGTGTTTTTCCCAACATTTTCTTGATTAATTATTTATTTCCGTGACGTTGTCTACGATTGGCAATAATAACCTTTCCCAAGACATTAGTGTACCGGGCCCCAAGATTCCTGTTCCGGCCCTATGTCCAGGTGTAAATTTGCACCCTTTAGCTCATTCATGTCCAAACTATGGCCCTCTAGTTGTTGTGAAGTCCCATCATGCCCTGCCAAAGTTTTAGCATTACCTAATAGCAAAACTGTGGCAAGGCATGATGGGACTTGTAGTTTCACAACAGCTGAAGGGCCATAGTTTGGACATGCCGGCTGCAGCTGGATCGGCCCCTTTGGTCTAAACACAAAATAAGACATTTTAGCTTTAAATGGAACAGAATAATAGACGGAGGTTCGCACACGTGACCGTACTTATAGGAATAAATAATTATCACGAGCAGTAAGACATGTCCCTGGATCGATTTCCTCCGTGCTGCCATTTTCCTGTTCAATCTGATATTTCTACGTATAGGTCATTGAATTATAAGATGAATTAGAAGCAGCCCCAGGATCAATAATGGACAAATCCCAGTTTATCCGCTGGGTGATGAATGACATGTGTTCAAATTCATTTATTATCTGCGTGTTCCAAATGAGCATAAATGTCACCCAATAATCGCAGCACGTTCCCCTATATGAAATATTACTGCAGGGCCGTAACTAGGGGGGGGCTGGGGGGTCACGGGGGCTGGGGGGTCACGTGCACCGGGCGCTGGAGGGGGGGGGGCGTTGTCGGGTCCGGGGACAGCCAGCGGAGGTCCGGTGACAGGCAGCGGGGTTCCGGCGACTGGTGTAGCCGCTGTAGCGGCAGCTTGACTCCGTCCATCTCTACTCTCTCCTACTAGCGTGGTGGCGGGAAGCGCTGGTAATGACTTTGAAAAGACTTGCCGGATGCTGATTGGTCATCACCAGCGCTTCCCGCTCAGTGGCGTAACAGAAAATTTTGCTCCCCCCCGCCGGGACAATATCATCGCCCCCCCCCCCCCCTGGGGAGCTGGCAGGGGGGTCCGTGCGGCAAGTTGTCAGCGGGGAGGGGGAGGGCGCCTTGGCCGGTAGCCGGAAACCCTAGTTTCGGCCCTGATTACTGTAGGCAATATGTACTGACAGCCGTACGGATATGGGGACAGTGAATAAATATCTTCGTTTTCCTTAATACCGTCAGTCTTTATTTTCCAAGAAGCGCTGAATATATTACCACTATCTTAACTTTATTACAGGTGAATACCTCGTCACCACATCTGTCGTTTATCGCTCCCAAGTCGTGCACCAGCATGATGTGAGTTCATTAGCGTGTTTTCAAAGCCTCTGATTGGTCCGTGACCGACGTCTTTCCTCCATTATCTGTTAATTGTAAATCAGGTCCCCTAATGCCGATAATTTTAATTAGAATTTCTAGGGATGGTTTGTGCAAATCATTTGAATTAATGTGCATTAGTTAATAGAACAGTAAATTCTGTACAGATTAATATTGAGTTAATCCCTCCTGTCTGTTCCACGAACTAAACATGCACAGAACCGGGCTCCAAGTAATTAATGACCACTCCTATAACGACCTTATTTGACCTTATGTTTCTGTTTTTGTAGAAACAGCAGCGGCGGATGTTTGAGCAAACGCGGATTAGTGGATTATTCTATTGACACAACTTGCATTGAAGGTACTCTAAAATAAATGGCATTGCTATTAATAAATCTGAGCAATTCTCTATCCCTGGTGATGTAAAGGTGATTTGGAAGTTAGTTCAGCAGGCAGAGATATTGGGGGAAATTTACTAAAGGAAATTTGTAAAAAATAGGTGTATTTGTATCCAGAAATACACTTATTTTTGACATTTACTATCCCGAAAATACGGCAATTCGAATACTATCCCGAAAATACGGCAATTTCTTGATACAAATACACCTATTTTTTACAAATTTCCTTTAGTAAATTCCCCCCATTGCCTCATGTATAAATATATATTTTTTATTCATTTTATTTTTCAATTACATTTATCATCTGCAACTTTAATACAGCCCTGCATGTATGGTCTGACTTAGACCTGTTTTCTAGGCTGCCTATGTTTGCACACGCCGCCCGACCGAACGCCCGCCCCCCACAGTGCGAGTACACATCCCGATTCATGATTTATTTTCCCATCTAGACTAACTTTTTTCATAGTCGGTGATGGCCGAATTCGGGGAGAGCGCCGGCGACTTGTCCAAAACTAGCTTATTCTTGTTATTACTCGGCATTATTCATTTTAATTGGCTGTCCTTCCCTCAAACTTCCTGGGCTATACACAGAGGAGATAGAGGGGGGTGTTCTGAGGAGGGAGTGGGGCTAGATTGCACAAATTTATTATTATTTATTTATTATTTATTATTATTTATTAACAGTTTCTTATATAGCGCACACAGATTCCGCAGCGCTTTACAGAGCATAGTTATAATCAAAAACACATAACAAATTACAGTACAAGACAGTTTAGGACAAGTACATGGTTAATACGGATAGTTGCACCAGGGGACAGGACACTGAAGCAATTATCAGGGTGGCAGAGGTTTATATATTCTAAGAAAGGCACATGAGGAGAGAGGGCCCTGCTCGTGAGAGCTTACATTCTAAAGGGGAGGGTTAGACAGACAGGGGTGACACAGAAGGGGGAGAAGTGGGCATAAACAGTAGGTAAGGATAAGCAATGATTATGACAAATCATTCTGGATGGCCATTGTGGGCTGTCCATTTTAGCACGGCTGGCTGGCCACCTACAGCAGGCGCTGGCCAGGCCACAGGCCAATAAAAATTGGGGGTGGGGCTTGGCAGACTGCCGGAGAGGGGATAAGCTCTCTGCCTGTGAAAAAAAAAAATTAGGTACCACTCAGCCATCATTGGCAGAGAACCATTGGCTCGCTGCCAATGATGGCAAAACCATTGGTAGTTGTCCATCGATGTTTGGCCATCCCTACTACTGCATGCTAGCATTCACATAGGATATAGAAGGGAGGAGCTACTACAGTCCTACTCCAATCCCAACTACCCAGTGACAACTGGAACAACCAGTACCTGGCCGGTAACCCCTGGCAACAAGCCTGTAACACCCTGACAATGAGCATGTATGGAAAAAAAAATTATGGGGGGGGGCAGAAACTTTTCTGGAAGGAGGGGCATACATTTCTAATTACGCAGCAGCATCTGCAGCATGGTGTCCGCCTGCCTTGCATACATCATTACACCTCTCTGCTTGAAAACAATGGGGTAAAAAGAAGTCCCAGCCAATCAGGTCATACCTGTCATTTTTCAAACACAGCCTGTACCATGGTAGTTAGCAGCTGATTGGCTGATGCTTTGTCTGCATTGACTTTCTCTCTCTCCAAGTTTAGTACATAGGCTGTAAACGAGTGTTTACAAACTGAAGAATCAAATATATTTATATGTAACAGACAATTTGTGATTAGAGTTTGCCCCAGTGACTTACACCCAGCCAGAGTTTCTGCAGGCACCAATAATAATATTAATCATAATAATAAATGATAGAGGTGCAGACAGGGTGATGCACAGAGTGACCAGTAGGGGCGCTGTAACACAAGACAAGCTGACACATAATTGCTGCTTTCTCTCTGCAAAGTTCAGTGCTGCTACTCCGGCTGCTATTTTTAGCCAGCATCTAACCCACAGCGGGGGTCTGCTCTGTGCAATGTGTTTATCTCCAGGCTGCTCCCTGAACACTTTGCAGCTGAACCAAGTCCAAGAAAAAAAAAATCTCAGCCGTAATCTAGTGGTGGGTCTCTCGGACGTGCGGACATGACCCCTATTGCTGCGTGCACTGTGCCATCATCACACATGTACAACAGAATGCAAAGAAATAAAGTCTTGTATATGAGTAAAAAAAATCATCATAGAGGACTACGCATTGGTGAAGGGATAATTGCAGATGTATCATCAGCCTGGTCCATTGCTATGTAGACCAAATACCCTTGGCTGCTTTCTGCGGGACTAAGTAAAATCCGGACCCGGACAAGACCCCGGAACGCCGGACCAGACATCAAACTCTGCATTCCAGAGCTTGTAGTGTCTGGTCCGGGGGGGGGGGGTCGTTGCCGGGGTCTTATCCCAGGGGATGTCTGTGATAGCTTTCACCATGGACACAGGGAAGGGGAGGTTTTTATTACATCCCTGGACCATGCAGGGAGGCTGTATTGTCCCCCTTCTCCTCTCCCTGGTGACAGGTGTCACTGCAGCCCCACCAGACAGGACACATCCGGCAATGCACCTCGCGGACGGGACACTACAAGGTCCAGAATGACAAGGTATTCTTTGATGGACAAAACCATGTGCACTGCAGGTGGGACAGATGTAACAGGTGCAGAGAGAATTAGATTTGGGTGAGTTATGTTTCTGTGCAGGGTAAATACTGGCTGCTTTATCTCTACACTGCAATATAGATCTCACTTTGAAGAAAAACCCCACCCAAATCTAATTCTATCTGCACATGTTACATCTGCCCCACCTGCAGTGCACATGGTTTTGTCCATCTAAGAAGGAATTTGTCATTCTGGACCTTGTAGTGTCCCGTCCGGGAGGTGCATTGCCGGATGTGTCCTGTCTGGTGGGGCTGCAGTGACACCTGTCACCAGGGAGAGGAGAAGGGGGACAATACAGCCTCCCTGCATGGTCCAGGGATGTAATAAAAACCTCCCCTTCCCTGTGTCCATGGTGAAAGCTATCACAGACATCCCCTGGGATAAGACCCCGGCAACGCCCCCCCCCCCCCCCCCCCTGGACCGGACACTACAAGCTCTGGAATGCAGAGTTTGATGTCTGGTCCGGCGTTCCGGGGTCTTGTCCGGGTCCGGATTTTACTTAGTCCCGCAGAAAGCAGCCAAGGGTATTTGGTCTACATAGCAATGGACCAGGCTGATGATACATCTGCAATTATCCCTTCACCAATGCGTAGTCCTCTATGATGATTTTTTTTTACTCATATACAATTATATACAATTTTTACTCATATGTTTGGTCGCCAAACATCGAATGATTTCTCCTGCTCTGGTCACATGCGAGGGGAGGGGGGGGAGGGTGTGATCTTTGCCGGCACCACAACAGATCAGAATCAGGGCACATTCGCACATAATAACTGACAGGGTAGAATCCGTAGCAGATTATTCTGAGACATAATGGAAGATCTATGAACAGAAGGATCGGTGATTATACAGTATGCCTGGTGCCTATAATGGACCCCAATCTCAGGAGATTTACAGACACCGCATGTGAGACAGTAGATGACAGCAGCTACCTGAGAGAGAATGGGGTAGGGGCGGATCACACAGTTCAGGCAGGCGTATACAGGCAAACCCTTAATGGACATTGGGGGTAATTCAGACCTGAAGGCAAACCCTCTAATGATTTTCCCAGTGTGTGCAGTCTGTGCGTAGCCCAGAACCTACTCTGCCGGTGCGATAGAATCAGGGTGATCGGGGCCGGAGCTGACGTCACATGCCCTCCATGAAATCACCGCGGCACGCCTGCGTTTTTCCTGACACTCCCAGATGATGTCTGGTTACCACAGCCCAAACGCCAGATTCTTGTCAATCACCTAGTGAACGGCTTGAGATCGGTAAAAAAGCTGCCTTTTATCGCAGGATGGCCTTGCACATGCGCCCTATTTTCCATACACATGCGCAGTCCTTTGCAAAATCGCAGGGATGCAATCAGCTCTGAATAACCCCCATTGTGCCCTGGCCAATATGCCCAACAACAGTCTGATAAATTCCTACATGCCAATTACAGAAATATAACTGTATGGGCCAAGGCCGTCTTAACAGCAAGCGGAAGTCGCTGGTCATGGGAGCGCGCTCCCGGTGACAGTCACCCCATATGCGCGGGGATATGGTCGCTCAGCTAGAATTGCACGGTGTGTACGGAGCTTTAGCTTTCTCTGTGATCTGACCCAGTTGTTTTTCACATTGTTACCAGTGTCTATGTCTACGGGTTGCACTAAATAGTTAATGAGATTTAAGTGGATGTCAAGATCTATACCGCAGACTGAGACATATATATTTGTTCTCCATGTTTGTTTTGCATATGAGTCGGTAATAAGGCCCCAAGAGATATGATTGGCTGTTGTTTCCTTCTACATTTATGCATTATAGGAATAATCAGGGTCAGGAAGGGGCCGGGGATTACTTTAATATTCTTCTACAGCAACAGTAAGTAAGCAACAAGTCACTTACTGTGGCACCATCGTCCCTGGTGCATTATATTGGACATTGCAATCTTGTATATACTTATATTGCGGTGAGAGACTCAAGAAGATCACGTGGCGCAGCCATTAAACCACCTCCTAAGGGTCATTGTTCCACAGTAATAACCTGCTGGGTACGTTCTCTTCTGTGATGCACCCACCTACTTTTGCAGAAATGCAAGGCAGCATGGCTTGTGGGCACCCTAGGCGGCATTGTGCGCCACATCTTACATTGGCAGGTGGAGGCAGCATATCCAGCTCCTGTGATTGGGACAGCGGCTCTTGGCTATGACATCATAGCATTGATATGTCACTATTGCTGCATTACGGCCAGCCTATACAATGGCTTCCTAATTTCACCCTTCTGTAGCACTGGCCCTATGACAGAATAGTTTGTTTTACAGAAAATACATTATATATTAATCATCATCATCAATCCTTGTGCAGGATAACTAACTATATTTAAGTTACACTATTTTATTTACCATACAAAGACAATCCCTGAGTGATAATAATGAGGATCCATGTATATCATTTCATGCCATAGATGGTGGCATATTGATGGGTTTTCACTATAGATGGTCTTGTGGCCTTGGTTTTATCAATGGGTTCTTTGATGCCGGAGCTCTGGGACGCTGAAGCTCTGGGATGCAGAAGCTCTTGGATGCTGAAACTCTGGAATGCTGGAGCTCTGAGATGTAGATGCTCTGGGACGCCGGGGCTCTGGGATGCTGGAACTCTGGAATGCTGGAGCTCTGAGGTGCAGAAGCTCTGGGACGCTGGAGCCCTTGAATGCCGGAGCTCTGGGACGCCGGAGCTCTGCCTCTGTGAACAGAGATACCTGGGAGCAGATGTAGCGGAAACTGTTATTAGAGGAACCTAGGGATCAATATGCTCAGCCACCCATCATCCCTCTGATCCATGCATGGGCCCTTATTCTGGTTCGGACGGTACGGCCCGCGTGCGGCCGTACCGCCGATGTTTTTATTCTGCACATGCGCAGAGGTCAATCTGCGCATGTGCAGCCCCCTTCGCCGCAGACGTATTTCGTCCGCCGCAAAGGGGGCGTATAGGGGCGTGAGGGGCTTCATACCCTCATTTCCCTATGTGTACGCCCCGCGTTTCATGGGCGTTCCCATGCAAACGCGGGGCGTATGCATGGTAATGAGGGTATGACGCAACTCATGGGGGCGGAAAGCTGACGTCGCCGGATGTCAGCTCTCAGCCCCCATACAAGCTAGCACACGGACGATTGTCCGTGTGGTCTCAGCTTGCGGGAGCTGCTGGGGCGTGCGGACCTGCCTTCGATGGTCGACGACCATCGAATGCAGGGGGCAGCTCCCACCATGGTGGAGGCGTACGCCTCCACCATTTTTATGCGGATCGCCAGCCGTCCGTGTACGGACGGCCGTGGCGATCCGTCTCGTGGGCGGGGTTTGGTTTGTGCGGCCGGAGCACCGTGTGCGGCTCCGGCCGCACCAACCAGAATAAGGGCCATGGTCTGGATGCTGACAGATGTTCCTTCCCTCTCTGGTCACATCTAATGTCTTGGCAACTTTACTGTACTGGACTATGAATAAGATCGAGAGGCCCTCACTCTAGAATCCTCCAAAAACAGACTCAAGACTTTCCTGTTTAATGAAGCATTTCTGTAATTCCCTTTTTTTGTACTTCATTGTTCCTCTACTGTATTACATTCATTCTGTCTGGTAAGCGACTTGAGACCTATTGGGGAAAGTATGCTATATAAATAAAAGTATTATTATCAAGTTTTATCATCACAACATTTTTCAAAACTCATGGCATATGATTAATGGAGCTACAGCAAATCAACCCCCGAACTGTCATTTTAAAAGTACATGACAGTTGGTGAGTGTACACACTAGTCGATATTGTTAAAGATATTGTTCAGAAAGCCCTTTCTGAATAATTTCTTTCACTTTATCTTCTAGTGTGTATGGGTCTTTGGAAGGACCTGCTCAGAGGAGCTTATGATCTACCGAAAACAACTTCGGTTGCACTATCGATAATTTCATACTTACCTACTTTTGAGGTGCCTGTATATCGGGTATTGCCAAGTCTCCCATAGCCTACTACTACCTCTCACACTCCCCCGCACCCACTGACTACAGCCGTCGGTGAAAGTGGGTGGTCCGATGGGGCTGGTGGCCCAATTTGTGCTGTGTGTGAAATCATAGCCCTGCCCCCGCTTTAAAATGACGGTAGCCTTGGTATTGCTAATGAGGGGTGGGGATGCCATGGTGCGATCATTCCTCCATGCACTGCCCACCTATGCTACCACCACGCCCCCTGTTGTGCTGACCGGGCTGTCCCCTCTGGAAGGGTACAGGAAGTTTGCATGTATGTCACAGATGACCCCTGCTGGATACCACAGCCAACTAGTGCCAGAAGCACAAGCTCCACCCAGGACAGCCACCAGGGAAGGACTGCAGGACTCCAGTCCTGGGCACAGACAGAAAGGGGGCCCAGGACTGGAGTTTACAAAGTATAATTTGTCATAAACATAGTTCCCATTTCCCTTGCAGCAATGTAGAGGTTGAGTAGTGCGGCCAGAGCTGCAGACATAGGTCTCACCAGGCACGCAGGGGGTACGAGAAAGGGAAGAAGGGCCCTGCCTATTTTGTCAGTCTCGGGCCTCACAATTTCTGATGGCAGCCCTGGCTCCGCCCACATTCCGCCCCTGCATTACTCTTCCCCCTCCCAGGCCGCACATGCTAATATTCCTCAGGATGCAGCCTCAGTTCCCTGGTTACCGCTGGCATCAGCACAGTACAGTACATATCTGACAGTCCGATAGGCCTGGGATAGTAACGCGTATATCTTCTCAAGTGTTCTCTCGTGTCACTGCTTCTTTATTTTTCCCATTTATCATAGCCGCGTTACCAGATAATTCGCTAAACGGTCGACTTGAACAAGCTATAAACTTATAATGACTCTTTTATTGGATAACACAATTTTATGGATTCGAGTTGAGAGTTTGTCCAAAAATCCAATTTTATTGCAGCGATTATATGTGTTGCTTACAGACCAGTTTAGGAGGCGGAATAAGTTCTGCCTCTCCGGAGTTTATTTCCAAGTAAAAAAATATATTTTAATCATCTTCTGCGAGTCGGTAATGGCCGTGGAACAGCAGCGCGCTCCTCTCATCTGCTCATTATAAATTCTGGGGAGGAAGCTAGAATAAGTTTATAAATATACATATCGGTGTTTTATCTGAGTACTGATTCCCTCTTCAATACTCTGTGCTGTAACTGTCCCATCCACTTTATGTCTGAGTGCTTTACGTGAAGCTGTTCTGTCTGAGGTGCCGCCGCCGCCACTGCTGCTGTAGTGGCTGCACCTCAGTCTGCTGAATGTGTCTGATAAAATCCCACAAGTTGTTCCTTTATTCTGGCATCATTGTAACGATGACTTCATGTACTCAACCTTAACAAAATGTAATAAGAAAATGTCATTTCTTACATCGGTTAGGTCTCACCTGGAGATAATGGGTCTGATTCAGTCCTGATCGCTCAGCTGCAAATTTGCCTGGCCTTGTGCATACAAATCAGAATCAGACATTGGCCTTGATTCTAATTCCTTCGGTCCCCCGGGTGTTCATCTAAACGGACACTCTGGGACTTTGCAGCTTATCGAGTCAACCAGAATCAGAGACTGTGTATGCAACCAGTCCAGCAACACAAGTCGCACAATACACTGATGCGCAGCTTCTAGGATATAGCAGTAAGTGGATTGGAAATTACTGCTGGTTACAGAACCAGTGGGTGTCACAGGTTGGGTATAGCTACATTAATGTCTATAGTGTTTAATTGTATGGTGCATTACTATTGAGTTCCCTTGTTAATTCCAGTAATTTGATTTTGTTTGATCTTTTGTTGTGAGTTATTTCCCCTCAGTGTATTATTATCCCTCCAGGAGAGGGTATTTATGTTCCCGCAGCACGTGGAGGCTTGCCAAATTATAGCGACCCTGCATTTAGTGCAACCTCCGCACACTTCATGTTAACCAGAGAGCAACATGATTCCTCCACAAGGGGCACGGTCCTGCAGGAATGAAGCACAGCGTATTAGTGATGTACACTCTCCTGCAGGAATGAAGCACAGCGTATTAGTGATGTACACGGTCCTGCAGGAATGAAGCACAGCGTATAAGTGATGTACATGGTCCTGCAGGAATGAAGCACAGCGTATTAGTGATGTATATGATCCTGCAGGAATGAACCACAGCGTATTAGTGATGTATATGATCCTGCAGGAATGAAGCACAGAGTATTAGTGATGTATACGGTCCTGCAGGAATAAAGCACAGCGTATAAGTGATGTATACGGTCCTGCAGGAATGAAGCACAGCGTATTAGTGATATATATGGTCCTGCAGGAATGAAGCACAGCGTATTAGTGATGTATATGATCCTGCAGGAATGAAGCACAGCGTATTAGTGATGTATACTCTCCTGCAGGAATGAAGCACAGCGTATTAGTGATGTATATGGTCCTGCAGGAATAAAGCACAGAGTATTAGTGATATATACAGTCCTGCAGGAATGAAGCACAGCGTATTAGTGATGTATATGGTCCTGCAGGAATAAAGCACAGAGTATTAGTGATATATACAGTCCTGCAGGAATGAAGCACAGCGTATTAGTGATGTACAGTATATGATCCTGCAGGAATGAAGCACAGCGTATAAGTGATGTACACTCTCCTGCAGGAATGAAGCACAGCGTATTAGTGATGTATACTCTCCTGCAGGAATGAAGCACAGTGTATTAGTGATGTATACTCTCCTGCAGGAGACGGGCAGGGACAGGCAGCGTCCCCGCCAAGAGACTGGGACGCGCGTGCGTGTGAGACGCACGCACGTCCCAGTTCATTGAAGCCCCTGCCGCCAGCGGGGAGGGTCTGGCGAGCCCCGGCCAAGGATGGCAGGGGCTCCATCTGTATACTCTCCTGCAGGAATGAACCCCAGTTTATTAGTGATGTACACTCTCCTGCAGGAATGAAGAACAGCGTATTATTGATGTATACTATCCTGCAGGAATGAACCACAGTGTATTAGTGATGAATACTCTCCTGCAGGAATGAAGCACAGCATATTAGTGATGTACACTCTCCTGCAGGAATGAAGAACAGCGTATTAGTGATGTACACTCTCCTGCAGGAATGAAGAACAGCGTATTATTGATGTATACTATCCTGCAGGAATGAACCACAGTGTATTAGTGATGAATACTCTCCTGCAGGAATGAAGCACAGCGTATTAGTGATGTATACTCTCCTGCAGGAATGAAGCACAGTGTATTAGTGATGTATACTCTCCTGCAGGAGACGGGCAGGGACAGGCAGCGTCCCCACCAAGAGACTGGGACGCGCGTGCGTGTGAGACGCACGCACGTCCCAGTTCATTGAAGCCCCTGCCGCCAGCGGGGAGGGTCTGGCGAGCCCCGGCCAAGGATGGCAGGGGCTCCATCTGTATACTCTCCTGCAGGAATGAACCCCAGTTTATTAGTGATGTACACTCTCCTGCAGGAATGAAGAACAGCGTATTATTGATGTATACTATCCTGCAGGAATGAACCACAGTGTATTAGTGATGAATACTCTCCTGCAGGAATGAAGCACAGCATATTAGTGATGTACACTCTCCTGCAGGAATGAAGAACAGCGTATTAGTGATGTACACTCTCCTGCAGGAATGAAGAACAGCGTATTATTGATGTATACTATCCTGCAGGAATGAACCACAGTGTATTAGTGATGAATACTCTCCTGCAGGAATGAAGCACAGCATATTAGTGATGTACACTCTCCTGCAGGAATGAAGAACAGCGTATTAGTGATGTACACTCTCCTGCAGGAATGAAGCACAGCGTATTAGTGATGTATACGATCCTGTAGGAATGAAGCGCAGCGTATTAGTGATGTACACTCTCCTGCAGGAATGAAGCACAGCGTATTAGTGATGTATACTATCCTGCAGGAATGAAGCACAGAGTATAAGTGATGTACACTCTTCTGCAGGAATGAAGCACAGTGTATTAGTGATGTATATGATCCTGCAGGAATGAAGCACAGCGTATTATTTATGTATACTCTCCTGCAGGAATGAACCACAGCATATTAGTGATGTACAATCTCCTGCAGGAATGAAGCACAGCATATTAGTGATGAATACTTTCCTGCAGGAATGAAGCAAAGCATATAAGTGATGTATACGATCCTGCAGGAATGAAGCACAGCGTATTATTGATGTATACTATCCTGCAGGAATGAAGCTAAACATATTAGTGATGTATATGATCCTGCATAAATGAAGCACAGCGTATTATTGATGTATACTCTCCTGCAGGAATAAAGCACAGTGTATTAGTGATGTACAATCTCCTGCATTAAATAAGCACAGTGTATAAGTGATGTATACAGTCCTGCAGGAATGAAGCACAGAGTATTAGTGATGTATACTATCCTGCAGGAATGAAGCACAGCGTATTAGTGATGCATACAGTCCTGTAGGAATGAAGCACAGCGCATTAGTGATGTATACTCTCCTGCAGGAATGAACCCCAGCATATTAGTAATGTACACTCTCCTGCAGGAATGAAGCACAGCGTATTAGTGATGTATACTATCCTGCAGGAATGAACCCCAGCATATTAGTGATGTACACTCTCCTGCAGGAATGAAGCACAGTGTATTAGTGATGTATACTATCCTGCAGGAATGAAGCACAGCGTATTAGTGATTTATTCTATCCTGCAGGAATGAAGCACAGCGTATTAGTGATGTATACTCTCCTGCAGGAATGAAGCACAGCGTATTAGTGATGTATACTATCCTGCAGGAATGAAGCACAGCGTATTAGTGATGTATACTCTCCTGCAGGAATGAAGCACAGCGTATTAGTGATGTATACTCTCCTGCAGGAATGAAGCACAGCATATTAGTGATGTATATGATCCTGCAGGAATGAAGCACAGCGTATTAGTGATGTATACAATCCTGCAGGAAAGAAGCACAGCGTATTAGTGATGTACACTCTCCTGCAGGAATGAAGCACAGGGTATTAGTGATGTATACTCTCCTGCATGAACCCCAGCATATTAGGGATGTACACTCTCCTGCAGGAAGGAAGAACAGCGTATTAGTGATGTACAGTATATGATCCTGCAGGAATGAAGCACATTGAATTATTGATGTATACTCTCCTGCAGGAATGAAGCACAGCGTATTAGTGATGTATATGATCCTACAGGAATGAAGCACAGCGTATTATTGATGTATACTCTCCTGCAGGAATGAAGCACAGCATATTAGTGATGTATATGATCCTGCAGGAATGAAGCACAGCGTATTATTGATGTATACTCTCCTGCAGGAATGAAGCACAGTGTGTTTGTGATGTACACTCTCCTGCAAGAAAGAAGCACAGTGTATTAGTGGTGTATACTATCCTGTAGGAATGAAGCACAGCGTATTAGTGATATATACTCTCCTGCAGGAATGAACCCCAGCATATTAGTGATGTATACTCTCCTGTAGGAATGAAGCACAGCGTATTAGTGATGTATACTATCCTGCAGGAATGAAGCACAGCGTATTAGTGATGTATACTATTCTGCAGGAATGAAGCACAGCGTACTAGTGATGTATACTCTCCTGCAGCAATGAAGCACAGCGTATTAGTGATGTATACTATTCTGCAGGAATGAAGCACAGTGTATTAGTGATATATACTCTCCTGCAGGAATGAAGCACAGTGTATTAGTGATGTATACTATCCTGCAGGAATGAAGCACAGAGTATTAGTGATGTATACTATCCTGCAGGAAAGAAGCACAGCGTATTAGTGATGCATACAGTCCAACAGGAATGAAGCACAGCGTATTAGTGATGTATACTCTCCTGCAGGAATGAAGCACAGCGTTTTAGTGATGTACACTCTCCTGCAGGAATAAAGCACAGAGCATTAGTGATGTATACTCCCCTGCAGGAATGAAGCACAGAGTATTAGTGATGTATACTCCCCTTCAGGAATGAAGCACAGAGTATTAGTGATGTACACTCTTCTGCAGGAATGAAGCACAGAGTATTAGTGATGTATACTCTCCTGCAGGAATGAAGCAAAGAGTATTAGTGATGTACACTCTCCTGCCGGAATGGAGCACAGCGTATTAGTGATGTATACTATCCTGCAGGAATGAAGCACAGCATATTAGTGATGTATACTCTCCTGCAGGAATGAAGCACAGCGTATTAGTGATGTATATGTTCCTGCATGAATGAAGCACAGCGTATTAATGATGTATACAGTCCTGCAGGAATGAAGCACAGCGTATTAGTGATGTATACTCTCATGCAGGAATGAAGCACAGCGTATTAGTGATGTATACTCTCCTGGAGGAATGAAGCACAGCGTATAAGTGATGTATACTATCCTGCAGGAATGAAGCACTGCGTATTAGTGATGTATACTATCCAGCAGGAATGAAGCACAGCGTATTAGTGATGCATACAGTCCAGCTTCCTTTAGTCATCCATTACCTGCCTCATCGTCAGCCCCAGAAGGTTTCAATGTTCTATGGACAGCAATGAAGCAAAGTGTATTAGTGATGTATACTCTCCTGCAGAAATGAAGCACAGAGTATTAGTGATGTACACTCTCCTGAAGGAATGAAGCACAGCGTATTAGTGATGCATACAGTCCAGCAGGAATGAACCACAGCGTATTAGTGATGTATACTCTCCTGCAGTAGTGAACCACAGCTTATTAGTTATGTACATTCTCCTGCAGGAATGAAGCACAGCGTTTTAGTGATGTACACTCTCCTGCAGGAATGAAGCACAGCGTATTAGTGATGTATACTCTCCTGCAGGAATGAAGCACAGCATATTAGTGATGTATACTATCCTGCAGGAATGAAGCACAGCGTATTAGTGATGTATACTATCCTGCAGGAATGAAGCACAGCATATTAGTGATGTATACTCTCCTGCAGGAATGAAGCACAGCGTATTAGTGATGTATATGTTCCTGCATGAATGAAGCACAGCGTATTAGTTATGTATACAGTCCTGCAGGAATGAAGCACAGCGTATTAGTGATGTACACTATCCTGCAGGAATGAAGCACAGCGTATTAGTGATGTATACTCTCCTGCAGGAATGAAGCACATCATATTAGTGATGTACACTATCCTGCAGGAATGAAGCACAGCGTATTAGTGATGTATACTATCCTGCAGGAATGAAGTACAGCGTTTTAGTGATGTACACTCTCCTGCAGGAATGAAGCACATAGTATTAGTGATGTACACTCTCCTGTGGTAGTGAAGCACAGAGTATTAGTGATGTACACTCTCCTGCAGGAATGAAGCACAGAGTGTTAGTGATGTATACTATCCTGCAGGAAAGAAGCACACCGTATTAGTGATGTATACTCTCCTGCAGGAATGAAGCACAGCGTATTAGTGATGTATACTATCCTGCAGGAATGAAGCACAGCGTATTAGTGATGTATACTTACCTGCAGGAATGACGCACAGCATATTAGTGATGTATACTCTCCTGCAGGAATGAAGCACAGAGTATGAGTGATGTACACTCTCCTGCAGGAATGAAGCACAGAGTATTAGTGATGTATACTATCCTGCAGGAATGAAGCACAGCATATTAGTGATGTATACTCTCCTGCAGGAATGAAGCACAGCGTATTAGTGATGTATATGTTCCTGCATGAATGAAGCACAGCGTATTAGTTATGTATACAGTCCTGCAGGAATGAAGCACAGCATATTAGTGATGTACACTATCCTGCAGGAATGAAGCACAGCGTATTAGTGATGTATACTCTCCTGCAGGAATGAAGCACATCGTATTAGTGATGTACACTATCCTGCAGGAATGAAGCACAGCGTATTAGTGATGTATACTATCCTGCAGGAATGAAGTACAGCGTTTTAGTGATGTACACTCTCCTGCAGGAATGAAGCACATAGTATTAGTGATGTACACTCTCCTGTGGTAGTGAAGCACAGAGTATTAGTGATGTACACTCTCCTGCAGGAATGAAGCACAGAGTATGAGTGATGTACACTCTCCTGCAGGAATGAAGCACAGAGTATTAGTGATGTATACTATCCTGCAGGAATGAAGCACAGCATATTAGTGATGTATACTCTCCTGCAGGAATGAAGCACAGCGTATTAGTGATGTATATGTTCCTGCATGAATGAAGCACAGCGTATTAGTTATGTATACAGTCCTGCAGGAATGAAGCACAGCATATTAGTGATGTACACTATCCTGCAGGAATGAAGCACAGCGTATTAGTGATGTATACTCTCCTGCAGGAATGAAGCACATCGTATTAGTGATGTACACTATCCTGCAGGAATGAAGCACAGCGTATTAGTGATGTATACTATCCTGCAGGAATGAAGTACAGCGTTTTAGTGATGTACACTCTCCTGCAGGAATGAAGCACATAGTATTAGTGATGTACACTCTCCTGTGGTAGTGAAGCACAGAGTATTAGTGATGTACACTCTCCTGCAGGAATGAAGCACAGAGTGTTAGTGATGTATACTATCCTGCAGGAAAGAAGCACACCGTATTAGTGATGTATACTCTCCTGCAGGAATGAAGCACAGCGTATTAGTGATGTATACTATCCTGCAGGAATGAAGCACAGCGTATTAGTGATGTATACTTACCTGCAGGAATGACGCACAGCATATTAGTGATGTATACTCTCCTGCAGGAATGAAGCACAGAGTATGAGTGATGTACACTCTCCTGCAGGAATGAAGCACAGAGTATTAGTGATGTATACTATCCTGCAGGAATGAGGCACAGCATATTAGTGATGTATACTCTCCTGCAGGAATGAAGCACAGCGTATTAGTGATGTATATGTTCCTGCATGAATGAAGCACAGCGTATTAGTTATGTATACAGTCCTGCAGGAATGAAGCACAGCGTATTAGTGATGTACACTATCCTGCAGGAATGAAGCACAGCGTATTAGTGATGTATACTCTCCTGCAGGAATGAAGCACATCGTATTAGTGATGTACACTATCCTGCAGGAATGAAGCACAGCGTATTAGTGATGTATACTATCCTGCAGGAATGAAGCACAGCGTTTTAGTGATGTACACTCTCCTGCAGGAATGAAGCACATAGTATTAGTGATGTACACTCTCCTGTGGTAGTGAAGCACAGAGTATTAGTGATGTACACTCTCCTGCAGGAATGAAGCACAGAGTGTTAGTAATGTATACTATCCTGCAGGAAAGAAGCACACCGTATTAGTGATGTATACTCTCCTGCAGGAATGAAGCACAGCGTATTAGTGATGTATACTATCCTGCAGGAATGAAGCACAGCGTATTAGTGATGTATACTTACCTGCAGGAATGACGCACAGCATATTAGTGATGTATACTCTCCTGCAGGAATGAAGCACAGAGTATGAGTGATGTACACTCTCCTGCAGGAATGAAGCACAGAGTATTAGTGATGTATACTCTCCTGCAGGAATGAAGCACAGCGTATTAGTGATGTATACTCTCATGCAGGAATGAAGCACAGCGTATAAGTGATGTATACTATCCTGCAGGAATGAAGCACAGCATATTAGTGATGTATACTATCCAGCAGGAATGAAGCACAGCGTATTAGTGATGCATACAGTCCAGCTTCCTTTAGTCATCCATTACCTGCCTCATCGTCAGCCCCAGAAGGTTTCAATGTTCTATGGACAGCAATGAAGCAAAGTGTATTAGTGATGTATACTCTCCTGCAGAAATGAAGCACAGAGTATTAGTGATGTACACTCTCCTGCAGGAATGAAACACAGCGTATTATTGATGCATACAGTCCAGCAGGAATGAACCACAGCGTATTAGTGATGTATACTCTCCTGCAGTAGTGAACCACAGCTTATTAGTTATGTACACTCTCCTGCAGGAATGAAGCACAGCGTATTAGTGATGTATACTCTCCTGCAGGAATGAAGCACAGCATATTAGTGATGTATACTATCCTGCAGGAATGAAGCACAGCGTATTAGTGATGTATACTATCCTGCAGGAATGAAGCACAGCATATTAGTGATGTATACTCTCCTGCAGGAATGAAGCACAGCGTATTAGTGATGTATATGTTCCTGCATGAATGAAGCACAGCGTATTAGTTATGTATACAGTACTGCAGGAATGAAGCACAGCGTATTAGTGATGTACACTATCCTGCAGGAATGAAGCACAGCGTATTAGTGATGTATACTCTCCTGCAGGAATGAAGCACATCGTATTAGTGATGTACACTATCCTGCAGGAATGAAGCACAGCGTATTAGTGATGTATACTATCCTGCAGGAATGAAGCACAGCGTTTTAGTGATGTACACTCTCCTGCAGGAATGAAGCACATAGTATTAGTGATGTACACTCTCCTGTGGTAGTGAAGCACAGAGTATTAGTGGTGTACACTCTCCTGCAGGAATGAAGCACAGAGTGTTAGTGATGTATACTATCCTGCAGGAAAGAAGCACACCGTATTAGTGATGTATACTATCCTGCAGGAATGAAGCACAGCGTATTAGTGATGTATACTTACCTGCAGGAATGACGCACAGCATATTAGTGATGTATACTCTCCTGCAGGAATGAATCACAGAGTATGAGTGATGTACACTCTCCTGCAGGAATGAAGCACAGAGTATGAGTGATGTATACTCTCCTGCAGGAATGAAGCACAGCGTATTAGTGATGTACACTCTCCTGCAGGAATGAAGCACAGCGTATTAGTGATGTACACTCTCCTGCAGGAATGAAGCATAGCGTATTAGTGATGTACACTCTCCTGCAGGAATGAAGCACAGCGTATTAGTGATGTACACTCTCCTGCAGGAATGAAGCACAGCGTATTAGTGATGTATATGATCCTGCAGGAATGAAGCACAGCGTATTAGTGATGTATATGATCCTGCAGGAATGAAGCACAGTGTATTAGTGATGTATACTCTCCTGCAGGAATGAAGCACAGCGTATTAGTGATGTATACTCTCCTGCAGGAATGAAGCACAGCGTATTAGTGATGTATACTCTCCTGTAGGAATGAAGCACAGCGTATTAGTGATGTATACTCTCCTGCAGGAATGAAGCACAGCGTATTAGTGATGTATACTCTCCTGCAGGAATGAAGCACAGTGTATTAGTGATGTATACTCTCCTGCAGGAATGAAGCACAGCGTATTAGTGATGTATACTCTCCTGCAGGAATGAAGCACAGCATATTAGTGATGTATACTCTCCTGCAGGAATGAAGCACAGTGTATTAGTGATGTACACTCTCCTGCAGGAATAAAGCACAGCTTATTAGTAATGTATACTCTCCTGCAGGAATGAAGCACAGCGTATTAGTGATGTATACTCTCCTGCAGTAGTGAAGCACAGCGTATTAGTGATGTACACTCTCCTGCAGTAGTGAAGCACAGCGTATTAGTGATGTATACTATCCTGCAGGAATGAAGCACAGTGTATTAGTGATGTACACTCTCCTGTAGGAATGAAGCACAGCGTATTAGTGATGTATACTCTCCTGCAGTAGTGAAGCACAGCGTATTAGTAATGTATACTCTCCTGCAGGAATGAAGCACAGCGTATTAGTGATGTATACTCTCCTGCAGTAGTGAAGCACAGCGTATTAGTGATGTATACTATCCTATTGGAAGTCCTACCTATCAGTCACCCGCATGAAAGACAGTCCCATTGGTAGTTGCTCCCTCATTCCGGGACTGCCAGTCCTGGCTGCAGTAACCAGAAGACCAGCTTCCTTTAGTCATCCATTACCTGCCTCATCGGCAGCCCCAGAAGGTTTCTATGTTCTATGGGGTGGGGGGGGGGGGGGGGGGTTGGGGGGGGGGGGACGACAAGGATATGAGACTGGTATACAGAATGCTCTCTACAGTTAGGGGGTTATATGCAGGGCTATTTTTCAGCAGGCTCCAGGGCCTTATTCTAGTTCACTCTTTCTGACAAAATCCTTCTTAGATGGACAAAACCTTGTGCACTGCAGGGGGGCAGATTTAAAATGTGCAGAGAGAATTAGATTTGGGTGAGTCATTTTGTTTCTGTGCAGGGTAAATACTGGCTGCTGTATTTTTACACTGCAATATAGATCTCACTTTGAAGTAAATCCCCACCCAAATCTAATTCTTTCTGCACAAGTAACATCTGCCTCACCTGCAGTGCACATGGTTTTGTCCATCTAAGAAGGATTTTGTCAGAAAGAGTGAACTAGAATAAGGGCCTCAGTTCCTGCTGGAGCCTGCTGAAAAATAGCACTGGTTATATGTTATTAAAATGCAGCAGTTTTTTTCTATTCATACATAGGCAAAGTGAGAGGTGCACATGGGTACCTGGGTCCAGTAGGGCCCCGCACCTCACCAAGTAGCATAAGTTTATACCTGGCCCCCCAGAGGCGAAATGGAAACTGGTGCCCTCAAGTGGTTACTGCTTGCACATGCTCTGATGTCCCAGCGACTCACCAATCTGGGAGAATAAAGATTCCTTATTGCAGCTAATTGTGGTGATAAGGAAGATTTATTTTTCAGTGCTGGCTGCAAATGATAATTCATAGATCCTTGAGAGTTTTTTAATACAGCTCAAATAGAGATAAAATTATGATAGATAAAATACCAGCCAATCAGCTTTTGCCTTACATTTTACAAGCTGTGTTTGAAAAAGGACAGGACAGTTTTATCTCTCTCCAATCTTTGCTACCCCCCCCCCCCCCCCCCCCCTAAAAAAAATTATAAGAATAAGTGCACTTCCTTAAAAGGATTCCTGCTTTCCTTTCTTTGGCCTTATTCTGATCGGTGCGTACTTTCCCGAATTCTTTCGGATCGCGTTTTGTAGCCGTCTGCGCATGCGTGGGGAACGCCATGCGCATGTGCCACGCATGGTCTCCGTACTTGTTCTCACTAATACCGTACAGAAATGTGCACCACAATCACTCGGCCAATATGGGTGTGTTATGGGCGTCATGCGGAATGACACAGGGGCGTAGTTTCAAAGTGGGCTAAACTGGGCGGAAACATGGGCGGACACGGGGGAGTACACATATTTTGGTAGGCGTGCATTCGGACAGCACGCCGAATGCACGCGAACAAAAAGGGAAGAAATGTGCGGTGTCCAAAAGGCTAGTATTGCTTAGCGGACACCACTCGGTCATGCGCTAGGCAATCGGAACGCCTAATGAGGACGGACGCACCTCAACCAATGTCAGCTGAACACAGTACAATCACCTAATTTACTCATTACTTGTTAATTACACGCTTCTCACTGCTTCAATTGGAACCATTGCAGCTTAAAGGGAACATTACATGCTGCACTTGTCACACACTTTTACACTGCAAATAATGAACACAACTTAATATTAATAATACTAATACACATGTCACTTCTGCATGTATCAATTAATACAGACATTTGTGGGGCCAAAATAACATTTATTAAAGAAACTTAGAAAATAATTTCGAAACCATCACAAAATAAATGGTACCATAACAGGACTAAAAGTAAATAATATATAATAAATAGCCACAGCAGAATCATTAGGAACACATCAGGTGGCTTCATAACAAAAGTACAGCACCAACACTTCAAGTACAGCACACAGTAATGGTAGCCGAAACAGGGCAACAGGGGAACCAAACATGACATTTGAACCGCGGGCAAATGTGGTGACCCTCGGCACGGATTTTGACACAGGATGCTGACACACACAGCTCAATGGAAGATTTGGGAAGACATAACGGTGGAGATTAATGGGGACACAAGTTCATTTGCGGGCACGTTTGCCCCTGGCAGGCTCCTTGCCACGTGCAGCAGCTCTTCGGCCTCGCCCACGGCCAGAGTCAGATGGTGGGTCACGTGGAGCACATGCTGGGGAGGGGGTGGATCTTCTTCCCCCTCTGGCAGCAGGGAGTGATGATGGTGGTAATGCACCAGAAGCGGGTGACATTAGGACCCTATTGGTGGTAACTAGCTCCACCATAAGTTCATTATGGCGGAGGAGGAGGTCATTTTGCCGCAGGGCTTGATCAGCCAGCACCTGCAGGCTAGCAGCAATAGCTTGCTGGCTGTCACTCATAGCTTGCTGGCTGGCACTCATAGCCTGCAGGCTCGCAGCAATACTCTGCTGGCTGGTGGTCAAACCCTGCAGCACCTCCTCGGCCCTACGCACCCGCTCTGATGCCGAGTCTCCCTGCTGCACAATACTTTCTAGCACATGCCCCCACGTGGCCAATTCAGCCGCGGATATTGCCGGCTGCTGCTGCACGGGCCTGCTACTGGGGCCAGGTGGCACAGACTCCACAACCTCCTCAAGAGATTCTTGACCAAGCGGTGGGGATGCTGTTGAAGGAGAAAATACCAATTACCACACATTCCATGCAAAATTCAAAACATCTACTTATGGCCTGGCAAATAATTACCTTCAAGCGTAGAAGCCATCACTTCCGCTGGGGACTCGCTGTCTATGGTGCTCACCCCCCGGACCTCCTCCACTGCTATGCAGCACTGTGCCATCTCTTCCAGGGGGGTGAGCTGCAGCTTTGATGGCATGGGGCCAGCCCCAGAGGTGTGGCTGTGTTCCCACTGCTGGGTCAATTTCTTCTTGAGGTTCCCTTTGAAGTCGTGCCACCTGCAATGAAAGTGTACATATTAATACATTTCATTTCTCATGTTTGCTGTAGCACCCATTGCAATCTGAAACATAATACAACATGTGCCTACTGACACCAAACTTACATTATATTCATTTTTAAAAACAACCCTTAGAAGATACAATCACAGTCACCCTCCAATAACTATCAATTCAATGTCATGGCAAACATGTCTGTGCCTCCAAGCAACGTGAACACCCATTGACCAACTCCATCTAATATTGAATGTAAACATTACTGGACTTGTACTGCTCAAATGTAACACACATGTACTTGCCTCTTCTTAACATGCTCTGCCTGTCGAACTTGTGGAGCCACTGCATTAATCTCCGCCGTTATCTCCTCCCAGATCTTCCATCTCCTTGTGTGTGTCAACTTTACCGCTGGGCATCCTATTAAATCACGTGCCCGGGTCACCAGGATGTCAAGCTCCTGCGGTTCATATGCCATGTTTCTTGTGGTTGGTTCCTCTGTTGCCCGACTGCGGCCACGGGCACGGCCACTGGCACCGCCACTGGCACTGCCACGGCCACGGCCACCGGTTGCTGTACTTGAAGTGCTGGCCAGGCTACTCTGTTGGGAAGCCACCTGCTGTGTTCCCAATGATTCTGCCGATGCTGAGGATGGGCCAGCTGCTGATTGGCCTGATGTTGATGGCCCATCTGGCTGCTCTGGGTTGAGGGGGACATAGGTGGTGTTGGACTCCAAGCGGGACAAGAGGTTCTGCACCACCTGTTCTTCCTCTGACTCTGAGCCAGCCATGTTTGCAACAACTGTTTGCCTTTCTAGGACCACTTTAAATACTATTTCTGTAATTGGCGTTCATCAGCTGCAACCTGCGTTCCGTACGGCCGCGTTCCGTACGGCAGCGTCAACCGTGCGGCGCATACGGCACGCCACTTGGTGTGGATGAATATTTCACAAAAACCTGGCAAACTGAGTAAGTCTGATTTAGTAGCTAAATGCAGATTTGAACACCAAAGACCAAATAAAACTGAGGTCACACATGAAATGTATATTTGAATGTACATCTGTACTGTGCACTTGTTTGGTATGTAGTACAACTGACACTACCCATTCCATATGTAAATCCAGTCCACCACTTAGCCACAAGTAATCAGTGCTAGCATCCAAATCACATGTGAAAGCACTCCAAATTCAGGCTGGATGCTAGCTACTTTTCATTCCACCTCTGTAGTATGGGCCAGTAGAAGGTAAGTGTACACATGGCAGCATGGCCTTATTTTGGCTAAAGGTCTGCCACTATTTGCTATGTTTCTGCTGCATACAGTAGCTTTCATTATAAAATAGCTGTTTAGTACCTTGTTGAGTTATGTGTAAGTGTCTAGTGATGTAGACTATTTCACCTGTTGCTTATACCCATGTTTGGTGAATGTTAGAGATTATATATAATGTGTTTCCATCTTATTTTACACTGTCTGTTTAGGATGGGTGTGCGATGCAATGGGTTAGCCGTCTGTTCGGGCGCATACACGCTGTTAGTGTTAAAATGAACAATAAAGTTAATACCAAATATCACTCTGATCAACCAATGACAGGACATGATGGTTTGATTTGTGCCATTGCTAAGATGGCGTCCTATGGCAGAGCAGCCCCTTTTTCCCCTGCAGAGCTAAGGACACTGGTCGCCGTTATGGAGACCAGGCTGGGCCGTGCAGGGCCATTCATTACTAACAGGCAGAAACGTAATGCCTATGCGGTGGCCCGCCGGCGCATATACGCCCGTACGCAGGTGCGGCGGACCATCGCACAGCTGGAGCGGCGGTGGTCCGACTTGAGACGACGCCAGCCGGATTTGCTCCAGCAAATCAGGGCCAGCATAGCGAGATGTGAGTGTTTATACATGAAATTGCCATTTGTACATGATAGCTTACATGACCTTATTTAAGGCAATAAGGCCACCAGCCTGATCATGATTTAAACATGGCATACACTATATGTGTGCTACTTCCTGGTTGACACCCTGTAATGGTGATAAAATATGTTATTGGGGAGGATTAATGTTTGTGATGCTTACAATGGCCCAAATGTCACAGCATACCTGCCATGTTACAGGCTGTGTTTTGTAAAGGCCACAAAGGAGCTGTTTGGCTGTACAATTATCAGTACTTATAACCTTTGCATTTATAGGTTGATAAGGCTTAATACAAATTACCACTAATTGGCACTTTTTAGTTTTTCCCCAAACACAGCACGGGATCGAGCAAGACAGGCCCGGGAGGAGCCAGAGGTGGGCCAGGAGGAGGTTGGCCAACCAAGGGCCCAGGAGGTGCCACAGGAGGAAGGGATGGTGGAGGAGGTGGCACACGAAGTGGAGGAGGAGGAGGAGGAGGAGGAGGATGGGTGGGCGGTGGAGGCTCTGGCAACAGAGGAGGAGGTGCCAGCAGTGGAGGCCCCTCATGAAGAGGATGAGGACGATTTTGAGGCCTGTGAGGTCGTCCAGGCGCCAGAAATTGGTATGTATACATAAGGATTAATTTTTCCTTTTGTCATCTACTATTTGCTGATGTAGCACTGGTGATTCAATTGTGTTTTTCAATACTATAAAGTGATTAAACAAACTGGGTAGCAACAGACACACGTAGGGGTTAGATAGGGTGGGCAAACCATCCCTTTCATCCAGGACACATATTAATGACACAGGTTGTGGGGATGGCTTTCAGGTCGATTTTAATTGTAAATGAACCAGTGTAGTTAATCTGTATCCTGGAAGAAAGGGATGACGTGCTCATGTAAGGGTTACATGTCCCTGCTGCAAGCGTACAATCTGTAGCCTCATATAGGTGAGTATAGTTTACAGGTGCTTAATTTGACCAAACTAGATTCAGTATGGCATAAATGGAGTATGGACAGGCGTGGCTTAGACTGGAGTAACAAGTGGTCAGTGCCCCTGGGCCCTCCTGTAGCTAACCACCCCCTGCGGTCTGCATGTATGTTTGCCACCATAATTGTTAGATGATTTGATCTTAGTAATGATTTTGTGCATGGGAGTGGGTTAGTGTTGCAGCTTCACCTAACTGGCATTATGACAATGATTTCTGGAGCATACCATCAGCAGGCAAGCCATGCTTGATTGCACCAATGTACTGTGCATTCCTGAGAGTTGTGTAACTCCCCTGCCAGGCTCCATCATATAACAGACACTGAACTTTGTTTGCAGAATTGTGATTGGTGCAGCGCGTGACATGCTTCTCAGAGCTTAGTCATGGGTGGGTTTGGATTGAGAAGGAGCAGTATGACTGTGAGGTGTTCTACAGAGTAAAGGGTAGAGGGCCAAAATCAGGCTTTACATGTAGTATGTATGCATGTATGTATAGGTGTATGTGTCATATATATAGTTATATATGTGTCTATATATATATATATATATATATATATATATATATATACTAGGTGATTCATCGCGCCCTACGGGCGCTCTTCACACCGGCGTAAGGGGCTACGCCCCTTAATTTGTGAACATTTGTATTGTGAGAAATATGGTTAGAATTGTATGAAAGATGCCCTGTATTGCAGCTTCTGGCAGTGGGTGAGGGTCCAGCGTGGCAGCACAGGAGTACCGGACGGTGGCCCTGAGTCAGTGTCTCCTCCTACTGGGTGGGAGTTAGGGTGCATGAGAGCAGGAGGCTGGGATATGAGGCATGATAGGGGTATGTGGGCAACACAGCGTCAGCGATTACCCAGTGGTGGAAGTTACGGTTCAGGAGAGCAGGAAGCTGGGTAGTGATAGGGGTGTGTGGGCATACGGGGGACTAAAGAGGGTGGTGGACACTGTGCAGATTCTGCCAGTGGGTAAGGGTCCAGCGTGGCAGCACAGAAATACAGGAGTCAGTGTCTCCTCCGACTGGGTGGGAGTTAGGGTGCATGAGAGCAGGAGGCTGGGCGGTAAAGCATGATAGGGGAATGTGGGCAACACAGGGTGAGCGGGTCTCCACTGGCGGAAGTTACGGGGCAGGAGAACAGGAGGCAGGGCAGTGTCCTCCCACATTGATGGCAAAAGTATTCAACATCGGCCATAAACCATTGATTATTTGAAAATCATTGATGGTCGATGGGCATCCCTAGAACTGGAGGAGGGTGGGGGACAGTATGCAGCTCCCGGCAGTGGGTGAGCGTCTCCTCCCACTGGGAGGGAGTGAGCGTGCATGAGAGCAGGAGGCTGTATAATAGTGGTATGTGGGCAAGACATTGATAAAAGTTGTGGCGCTGGTGCAGAGGGCAGTGGGGAAACCTGCAGTGCGGCAGCCAGGGCCGGATTTCCCACCTAGGGGCGGTACCTGCTTGTGGTGGTACAGGATCCCCCATTGTCACGGGGGTATGTGAAATGCGGGAGCGAGGGCCGCGGTGGTCCGCTGGGGGGTGGAATTGCCGGAAGGGGGTCTGGGGGGTCTGCAAATTGCGGGAGGGGGGGGTGGTGTGTGGGGATCCGCGGTTAGCGGGAGGGGGCGGGGGTCCGCAAATTGTGGGCAGGGGCGCGGGGGGGCTTGAATCGTGGGAAGGGGGGTCCGCAAATTGCGGGAGGGGGGTTGTCGGGGTTAGTGAATTGCGGGAGGGGGGGTTGCGGAGGTCCGTGAATTGCGGGAGGGGCGCGTGGGGTGCCGTGAGTCAAGGGGGGGTGGTGCGGGGGTCCGTGAATCACGGGAGGGGTCATGAATCGCAGGAGGGGGAGGTCGTAGGGGGGCTGCGAATCGCAGGAGGGGGGGTGTGGGGGGTTGCCGTGAATTGCATGAGGGGGGCGTGAATCAAGGGAGGGTGGGCGCAGGGGGGTGGTGCGGGGGTCCGTGAATCGCGGGAGGGGGCATGAATCGCGGGAGGGGGGGTCGTGGGGGGTTCCGAATCGCAGGAAGGGGGGTATGGGGTGTGCCGTGAATTGCGTGAGGGGGGCATGAATCGCGGGAGGGGGGGTCCCCGAATGTGTGAATTACGGGGCGGTGGCAAATCGTGAGAGGTGCCGAGGGAGCCCGCAAATCGCGGGAGGGGGGCGCTACGGGGGTTTCGTGAATCGCGGGAGGGGGGGTCGTGGGGGGTTGCGAATCGCAGGAAGGGGGGTGTGGGGGGTGCCGTGAATTGCGTGAGCGGGCATGAATCGCGGGAGGTGGGGTCCCCGAATGTGTGAATTAGGGGGCGGTCGCAAATCGCGAGAAGTGCCGAGAGGGCCCGCAAATCGCGGGAGGGGGCGCTACGGGGGGTTCCGTGAATCGCGGGAGGGGGCGGCGCGAATTGCGGGAGGGGGGTCGCAAATCACAGTAGGGGGGGTGTGCCGTGAATCGCGGGAGGGGGGGTCGCGGGGGGCCCTTTTAATGCCGGGAGGGGGGGTCGCAGGGGTCCCGCGAATCGCGGGAGGGGAGGATGCAGGGGTCCTGCGAATCGCGGGAGGGGGCTCGCGGGAGGGAGGGGTCGCTGGGGTCCCGCGATTTGCGGGAGGGTCGCGGGGGTCCCGCGTTTCGCGGGAGGGGGTGGTCGCGGAGGTCCAGCGAATCGCGGGAGGGGGTGGTCGGGTCTGGGACGGATATTAGACAGCACTTACATCGACAGCCATTACATCGACACCATTAGTTCGACAGCTCAATAGGTCGACATGGTTTTAGGTCGACATACCATTAGGTCGACAGCTCATTAGGTCGACAGCTCATTAGGTCGACAGCTCATTAGGTCGACATGTTTTAGGTCGACACTGCCATTAGGTCGACAGAGTCTATGTCGACAGTCAAAAGGTCGACATGGATTTTCACTGTTTTTTTGGAGGAAATGTCGACACAGTCGACATGGACACAGTTTGAAGTGTACCGCAGCCGCTCGCTATGCTTCGGGCACGGTGCCTCGCTGCGCTCGGCACACTATTTTATTCTCCCACCACGCCCTAGTGGATAGTAGGGCATGAAATACCGCCTGTCGGCACATGTCGGCTCAATAAACAGTGAAAAAACCCAAGTCGACCTTTTGACTGTCGACATAGACACTGTCGACCTAATGGCAGTGTCGACCTAAAAACATGTCGACCTAATGAGCTGTCGACCTAATGAGCTGTCGACCTAATGAGCTGTCGACATAATGACATGTCGACCTAATGGTATGTCGACCTAAAACCATGTCTACCTATTGAGCTGTCGAACTAATGGTGTCGATGTAATGGCTGTCTATGTAAGTGCTGTCTAACAATAGTCCGGATACCGGGGTGGTCGCGGGGGTCCCGCGAATCGCGGGAGGGGGGGTTTGCGGGGGTCCCGCGAATCGCGGGAGGGGGGGTTTGCGGGGGTCCCGTGAATCGCGGGAGGGGGGGTTTGCGGGGGTCCCGCGAATCACGGGAGGGGGGGTTCGCGGGGGTCCCGCAACTGGCGGGAGGGTGGAAGCGGGGGTCCCGCGAATCGCGGGAGGGGGGGTTCGCGGGGGTCCCGCGAATCACGGGAGGGGGGGTCGCGAGGGTCCCGCAACTGGCGGGAGGGTGGAAAGCGGGGGTCCCGCGAATGGCGGGAGGGGGGGTCACGGGGGTCCCGCAAATCGCGGGAGGGGGGATCGCGGGGGTCCCGCGATTCGCGGGAGGGGGGGGGGGCGCGTGGGTCCCGCGATTCGCGGGAGGGGGGTCGCGGGGGTCCTGGCAGAGGGTAGGGATATGAGTAATGGTGGATGGTGGCTGTGGAGTAATGGTGGATGGTGGGCGTGTACTGTAGCCCTGGCTGGGTGGGGGGAGGTGATGTCAATGGGGTGGAACGTCAGACACATGAAAGTGAAACTGTTCTACACAGGAACGTTCTCCACAGGGGTTGAGTGACAGATCTGGCTAAATATATAAGAGATATATATACATATACACACACACCTGTCACGGTGCATGTTTAAAATGTAGGTTTGACTATGTTAAATGTATGCATGAATATCATTATTCATTTTTCTATTTGTATTTCCTCCACAGATGAGCCTGCCCAAGCAGAGGAGGGTCGCCGTGGGGCCCTCCTAAGAATTCGAGGCCTGATGCGGCAGATGTTGTCCAAAATGGACCGCCTCATTGATGCGGAAAATTAATTTATGGCCCTTTTTTTTCTCATTTGTATAATAATAAATAGTTATTTAAAGTTCTAAGTTGTCAGTGTTTTTTTCTAACATGCAAAAGTATATGTGTAACTTGTTTAAAAATTATTTAAATAAGCAAAATGTAAATACAGTAGTGTATATAGATGTATGTTAGGGTCACATGCTGTAAGGGTTAATGTGTGTCATGAATGTAGTAGGAATGTGGGTCAGTATAGATGAGCATTTAATTGATTGAAATTGATAACAATCCCTTTTTCAGGAGGTTGCCTAATTGCCTAAGTGGGTCATGTGATCGCTGTGTGTACTCAGTAAAAAAGTGTGGGATTGAGCGTAA
The DNA here is from genome assembly GCF_055691185.1 of Crinia signifera. NCBI lineage: Eukaryota > Metazoa > Chordata > Amphibia > Anura > Myobatrachidae > Crinia > Crinia signifera. Next base: position 13,206,295 of record NC_139218.1, on the reverse strand, counting down.
ATACTCCGCATCGGGGCGTACGGACAGCTTCCCGTACGTTCTGACGCGGTAAGACCGTGCTTGTGCGGGAAGACCGTGCAGAATCTGTACGTTTCCACCGCACACGCACGGTTTGTATGTCGTCCGTACACACGCCCTGTTCTTAAAGAGTGAGTCCGTCTGAATGCGGAGAACACGTGGGCGTTTCTACGGACGTTAGCCGTACGCCACCGCACAGCGTGGCGTGCGGACCGCACCGAAAAAATTCGGGAAAGTACGCACCGATCAGAATAAGGGCCTTTAAGACACAGCATCAGAGCTGTAGCTCACTATGCAGTATAAACACTGTGATCTGTTATCTCACATTCCGAGACTCTTCAGCTCAAGTGGACTGCAAAAAGGGGGTTCGTGAGTCAGCAGTGACTAAAGCAAATCTCTATGAAATGATTTGAGAAAGATCTGTCCTAGTTCAGCAGCCTTCTGTCTTGGGGTCCTGTTGACAGCTGGAGCCCAGTGGCCACTGCTTCCAATGTCTCTCGGAGTTATGCCTCAGCATACATCAGTGGTCAGTAGTGGCACCACAAGCAGGTCCACCCACCTATTTAGCGAGCCGTGGCACCATCTCCTTTTCATGTCCTGCACCATTTGTCCCGATTATCACTGGGAAGTTGTCGGCATAATATCCCACGACTTTCTCACGTCTCATATTAGTTTATATTTGTGGGCAAATGATTATGTGGGTGGCAGGCACTGTGCTGATCAGAAGTACAGCCACCTCCCCCGGTGCACGTATCCAGCATGCGTAAAGTCTATGTGATCCGCTCGGTGCTGGCACGCTGCTTCCGAAGCCTGTAACGCACACAAATCCCACACCGTGTTCACCTGATAGGTGGAATAAGCTGCTGGAATCCGTCTGCTCGGAGATAAATCTGAAGACTCCGCTCTGTCTCCCACAAGCTGTAACATCCATTGAAGTTTCAAAGCAGCGTTTTCCTTAGCAGATAAGAGAAACTCTCAGTAGCTGTGATCAGTTTGCTGCTGCTGGATGTTCCCTTTGTACGCAGCTGAAATGCCCTATTCCTAAAACCATGGCGCCACGTCTGCCTAAAGGGACAGTCTGTACTTTAAACTGTTTTCTGGGCAGTATCCCGATCTTTCAATGAATAGTAAAATTCAGCATATTTAATGGAATTCTCTTTATTCTAATGTTCTATGTTAAAGTTTCAAGATGTACTAAGGGCCTTATTCTAGTTCACTCTTTCTGACAAAATCCTTCTTAGATGGACAAAACCATGTGCACTGCAAGTGGGGCAGATGTTACTTGTGCAGAGAGAATTAGATTTGGGTGGGATTTTAATTCAAAGTGAATTATATATTATATAATATATTGCAGTGTAAAAAATAAAGCAGCCAGTATTCACCCTGCACAGAAACAAAATAACTCACCCTAATCTAATTCTCTCTGCACATGTTACATCTGCCCCCCCTGCAGTGCACATGGTTTTGTCCATCTAAGAAGGATTCTGTCAGAGTGAACTAGAATAAGGCCCAAAGCTTCAATAGTGATAAAATAGAGAGTGATACAAAACCAACCAATCAGCTCCCACCTGACATTTTTCAAACACAGTCTGTGACATGGTAGGTACGAGCTGATTGGCTGGCTGTTTATCACTCTCCATTTGATCACTTTTGAAGATTAGTGCATCTGGCCCTAAGTACTGCCAGTAACCACTAGAAGCCACTTAATGGACCAAATTACTCCTTTGTGTGCTAAAAGATGTCATAACAGAAAGTGAAAGCAATTTCACCCCACCTCCCTAAATGTTTATGCTTGTTAGTCCTCTGATCCACCCCCACATAACATGCACCTTTGACTTTCCTATTCCTCTGATGTGAGGGCAGATGGCATCGCTTCAGAGCTCACAGAATGCTGGAGTCTGGACACTTACTTTGCAGGAGTTGGGACAGCTGGAGGCTGAGGGGTAGATTTATTAAGCTCGGTGAAGTGATAAATGGGGAAATTTACCAATATGAAAAACCTAGTTTTTCGTATTGGTATTTTCCCTACGACTGCATACGACTGTTTAAGTCGTATGCAAAGTCGTGTTCCGGAGGGGGATTTACAAAGCAGTCATATACGACTGCTTTGTAACCCACCGATGTCGTAGGAATTCGTATTAGCGGCCGTATATACGGCCGCTAATACGAATTATTTCTAGCAGTCTGCACGGATCAGTCAGATCCGTGCAGGCTGCAATGTGTAAAAAAAAATAGAAAAATAAATAAATTAAAAAAAAACCGGCGTGGGGTCCCCCCCACAGCCGAAACCAGCACCAGGCTGACAGAGCCTGGAGCCGGTAATTAAAAATCAGGGAACCCGACAAATAGGGGTTCCCCGATTTTTAACAACCAGCCCCAGGCTCCTGCTCTGGGGCTGGTTCCCAAAATACGGGGGACAAAATGACTAGGGGTCCCCCGTATTTTAAGAACCAGCCCCAGGCAAAACCAGCCAGCAGGCTAATGCCACAGCCGGGGGGAGACTTTTTATGCAAGTCCCCCCGGCCAAAGCATTAACACTACCGACCAGTCAGCCTGGCCAGGGGCCCTGGGGGAGTGGGGACCCCCCCAATAAAGGGGTCCCCCCCCTCCAGGACTTACCTGACCAGGCTGAAGCCTGGTGCTGTCCTCGATGCCCCTGGGCGGTGGGCATCGAGCTGATAGTTGTGTAAAAAATAGAAGAAACCATTGTTTTTTACTGTGGCACTACAAGTGCCAGCAAGCCTCCCCAGCAAGCTGGGACTTGGAGAACCACAAGTCCCAGCCTGCTGGGCATTAAAGGGCCCGCTGGGTCTTGTAGTGCCACAGTAAAAAAAATAGTTAAATAAAACACACTGACACACATTTTAAATAAAAGTTTAATACATACAAAACACACATACTGATACTTACCTAGCTTGATCCCGTTGGTAGGTCGCTGGCTCCGGTGTCGGCGGCTCCGTGTCGGCGGCTCCGTTGTCGGCGGCTCCGTGTCGGCGGCTCCGGGGTCGTCGGCGTCCTGTCCGAATAATCCATGTTGTACCTGTGGAAGGAAATCCTACTCACCCAGGTCCTGCATGGATGGTCTTCGTTCTTCATCCGTCGACATCCCGGTCTTCTGACAGCTGCTGGCGACTTCCAGCAGCTGTCGGCATCTTCCGCGACGCTCCCCGGCTTTCAGAGCCGGAGAGAGAACCTTCCTGGTCGGCGTCTGGGCTCAGAATGAATTCTGGCCAATCAGGAGCCGCCTAGCCGCCTAGCGGCCAATCAGGAAAGGTCTTTCCTGATTGGCCGCTAGGCGGCTAGGCGGCTCCTGATTGGCCAGAATTCATTCTGAGCCCAGACGCCGACCAGGAAGGTTCTCTCTCCGGCTCTGAAAGCCGGGGAGCGTCGCGGAAGATGCCGACAGCTGCTGGAAGTCGCCAGCAGCTGTCAGAAGACCGGGATGTCGACGGATGAAGAACGAAGACCATCCATGCAGGACCTGGGTGAGTAGGATTTCCTTCCACAGGTCCAACATGGATTATCTTCGGACAGGACGCCGACGACCCCGGAGCCGCCGACACGGAGCCGCCGACAACGGAGCCGCCGACACGGAGCCGCCGACACCGGAGCCAGCGACCTACCAACGGGATCAAGCTAGGTAAGTATCAGTATGTGTGTTTTGTATGTATTAAACTTTTATTTAAAATGTGTGTCAGTGTGTTTTATTTAACTATTTTTTTTACTGTGGCACTACAAGACCCAGCGGGCCCTTTAATGCCCAGCAGGCTGGGACTTGTGGTTCTCCAAGTCCCAGCTTGCTGGGGAGGCTTGCTGGCACTTGTAGTGCCACAGTAAAAAACAATGGTTTCTTCTATTTTTTACACAACTATCAGCTCGATGCCCACCGCCCAGGGGCATCGAGGACAGCACCAGGCTTCAGCCTGGTCAGGTAAGTCCTGGAGGGGGGGGACCCCTTTATTGGGGGGGGTCCCCACTCCCCCAGGGCCCCTGGCCAGGCTGACTGGTCGGTAGTGTTAATGCTTTGGCCGGGGGGACTTGCATACAAAGTCTCCCCCCGGCTGTGGCATTAGCCTGCTGGCTGGTTTTGCCTGGGGCTGGTTCTTAAAGCACGGGGGACCCCTAGTCATTTTGTCCCCCGTATTTTGGGAACCAGCCCCAGAGCAGGAGCCTGGGGCTGGTTGTTAAAAATCGGGGAACCCCTATTTGTCGGGTTCCCTGATTTTTAATTACCGGCTCCAGGCTCTGTCAGCCTGGTGCTGGTTTCGGCTGTGGGGGGGACCCCACGCCGGTTTTTTTTTTATTTATTTATTTTTTCTATTTTTTTACACTGAAGCCTGCACGGATCTGACTGATCCGTGCAGGCTAAAACGCAAATACGACATGAAAATGGTGTTCTATTTTCCTGTCGTATTTGCGTGGGTGTTTTACACCACTAAGCAGCCGTATTATCAGTACGGCTGCTTAGTAAATCAGAAACCACCATTCTTTTGAATGGTGATTTCTGTCGTATTCTATCGATGGTGTAGACATTCGTATTTGTAAATACAAATACGAATGTTCCATCTTTAGGACTACGAATTTTTGTATTTTTGGGATTGTAAATCCCGAAAATACAAATTCGTAAAAAAAAGGTGTATTTCTCCCTACGAATACACCTTTTTTCTACGAATCCATTTTGGTAAATGTCCCCCAAAGTGTCTGGTCTTTATCACCGGCCAATCAGCTCCTGCCTGTCATTTTTCAAACCAAGCCTGTAACTTCACTGTTAGCAGCTGATTGGCCGGTGATAAAGTACCAGCCACATTATCACTTCACCGAGCTTAATAAATCCATACCTCCCAACTGTCACGATTTTAGAGGGACAGTCCCGATTTTCGGGTCCTGTCCCGCTGTCCCACCCGCGGCAGGCATTGTCCCGCTGCGGGGGGGTGACAGTTGGGAGACCCCCAATCTAGTAGAATAGACGCTGTGCGCACGCGCACAGCGTCTATTCTCGTATGAAAATGAGGTCGCGGCTAATTAGCATAAGCCGCGCCCTCATTTGCATACGCCCCGCCCCTTTTCGGGCGCTCACGCGGCTTCGCCGCGCGAGTGTCCCTATTTCATACGGACAGAAGTTGGGAGGTATGATAAATCTGCCCCTGAGTGACATGTAGAACCTCCCTCCTCTGTGCTCTAATAGGCGTCGCGGAGCCCCGTCACTCACTATAGTTGCTGCCAGTGCTGCAGGGAGTTGAAGAGAGAGGAGGAGCCCCAGCAGCACAGGAAGGAGGGTGGATAAGAGTGTGGCTGAAGATAAGCATTGTCCCGGGCTGCTGCTTGCTGCTGTGTTACACGGAGACGGAGCTGGTTCAGAGGGCTGCTCATCTCCTTTACTACAAGATAGATTAGAGCAAAAAATGACAAGGGGAAGCTGCTTTTTTCTGCATTTCGATCGCCAGGATTCCGACCGCCGGCATATTGACCGCATCCCATTCAGAGATCTTAGTTACATATATATTTGCAAAGATATGGTAAGCCTTTCGGGACACATCAAAGCTTACCTGATACTAGAAGTCCCTACACTCTGGGCCTTATACTTGTCTACTGTAAGGCTACATGATAATAGCACATACACCATTCCTCCCAAATGTCCCGATTATAATGGGGCCAACATGTTTTTTTGGGATGGTCCCACCGGGGCTGGCAGTGTCCCATGGTGGTGGTGGAGCAGCTAAGAGAGACCCTCCTGTCCGGTGCAGTTCTGCTGAGCAGAGAAGCATGGAATAGACCCCGAAATAGTTCCTAGAGACAGAGGGGCTGGTGCATGGCCAGCAGCTCACAGAGCCGCTGGCCAAGCCCCCAACAGCGACGTAATTAGGGGTGTGGCCTATGCTTGCAGTGCTCCAGTGATGCCACACCCCATTTTCACTAGGCCACCCCCCCCCCCCCCCCCAAGTTTTGGGCACCCCAACTTGGGAGCTTCATAAGTTGGAAGTAATGCATAAACATATACCTAAATTGAGGGCCAGGGTACTTGTGAATTATCCGGGCGCCCGATATTTTGATCGGGTCCGAAAAATCGCGTCGCATCGCGTGTTAACCAAATGGCATGCGATGCGACGCGACGAGAGAAGGACCCGGTTTTAGCAGTGGACCCTATTTTAACATTGGAATCAATGTAAAATGGTCCCTGAGACCCGATTTTACATTTATTTCAATGTAAAAATGCCCAAAACCCCCCAAAAAGTGAAATACCACCCCCATTGTTAATGCCACCCCACTAATGACGCCAACCCGAAGCGTGGCGAGCGCAGCGAGCCCGCGAGGGGCGTCGGTACGCGTCCTCCGACCTTTTCATACCCCCACTATCCACGTCGGCGTGGAGTTGAGAATATAAAGTGTGGCGAGCCCGAAGCGTGGCGAGCGCAGCGAGCCCCGCGAGGGGACGCCGATACCTTTACAGCTATCCGCGTCCCTTCGCGGGCTTCACAGGTGTCCGCGTCCTCTCGCGGGGCTCGCTGCGCTCGCCACGCTTCAGGCTCAGTGGCTCGCTGTGCTCGCCACACTTTATATTCTCAACTCCACGCCGACGTGGATAGTGAGGGTATGAAAAGGTCGGAGGACGCGTACCGCCGCCCCTCGCGGGCTCACTGCGCTCGCCACGCTTCGGGTTCACGTTGATAGTGGCCTGGGCGGGATTACAATTGGGAAAAATGGGTTAAAATAGCGTCGCATCGCATTGTATACCATACAATACCATACAATGCGACGCGATTTTGTCTTCAAGGAAATTTCAAGGGAAATCGCGTCGCATCGCGTCGCATCGTATTCTTAATGTACTGTAATACAATTTCAAAATCGGGCGCCCGGATAATTCACAAGTACCAGGGCCAGCTTACCAGGAGTCACCCCTAGATCCTCCCTGTGGCACTACAGATACCAGCACGCCTGTTGGTGTATAGAGTATATGCATCCTTTCCATGCGCGCAATGCTGGTACACCCATGGCTGACCCGTACACAGCTCTGCATTAGGCGCACACCGTACAGATATGGGGGCGTTGGCAGAACTGGGTTTACAGTGATGCACACTGCACTGAGGGCCTGATTCAACATCAGTCAGCACTGCAGGGACCGCTGGTGCGCCACTGCGCACAGGGCCGGATTATAATGGGGGCACAAGGGGTCAGTGCCCCTGGGCCCCCTCTAGCTAGGGGCCCCCTGTGGTTGGCATGTATTTAAAAAAAAAAATTATTTTTTATTTTTTAGCTAAAGGTTTTGTGCATGGGAGAGGGGTAGTGCTGCAGCTTCACCTATCTGCCAATGTGACAATGATTAATGGTGCTGATCATCGGGAGCCAAGTGTGCAGTGCATTAGTGGGAGTTGACTAGGTCCCGTGACACTTTGCACCAGAGGGCAGAGGCTGAGACGTTTGTGCTGAGCTCTGATTAGTGGAGCTCATTACATGCTTCTCAGGCCCATGGATAACAACAGCAGCAGCCTAGTCATGGGAGGGTTTTTAATCAGAGGCAGCACTGGGACTGTGAGGTCTCCTACAGAGTAAGGTGCAGAGGGACAAACACAGGCTTTTCATGTGGTATGTATGTATGTATTTGTATATGTGTGTGTGTGTGTATATATATATATATATATATATATATATATATCCCCTGAAGTTACCCATTGACTAAGTTTATACTGCTTTTACTCTGTGTTTTGACAGTGTAATATTCCCCCATGCAGTTTGCGGCCAGTAATGACAAGTGCAAGGGGGCCCCCCTGTCTAAAGTGCCCCGGGCCCCCCAAAGGCTTAATCTGGCACTGTCTGCGCATGCAAATATACGCATGTGCAGGGCCAATGTACAAACAACTTCCCCGAGGCGTTCGCACAGAGGGGGGAGGGCAGTGGGCTGGTGCATGGGGACGCACAGCGTTTCCTGCATGTACCCACCAAAATGGTGGGTGCGCCCAGATCAAAACCCTGGGTGTCCCCATACAAACACGGGTGGGTTGGAGCCAGCCTGCAAGCGATACTGAATCAGGCTCTGAGTGACAAGATGACGCATCTCCAGCTAATTACTGTATTATATCCACTGCCATCTAAACACATAGAATTAGCATTATAGCTGTCGCCACCCCAACCGCATACACCCAGGGAGACCGTGTGTGTCACAGCCGTCCCTCCCCTGCGCCTCAATAATTACACATCAAACACCAGCAGCTGCTTTCAGGTTAATAAAAGCGCTAATTGGCTGCGATACAGTGTTTCCTTGCCGCTCAGACTTAATAAATCCATTTGGCAATGAAAGTGTTAAAAGCTTCCTGCATCGTTATAAAAACTCACATTAATGAATCATTCAAATTCATTTCCATCTATTTACCAGCTTTTCCATTGTTCAATAAATTATCATTTCTCACCGTCTCCATAATTCATTGCGAGGGCTAAAAATACTTCATTGTTTTTTTGCGGCCCTCGCCGGCGAGATCCCTTCTGTTCGCCACAAAAGCGTCACCCACTCAGATCTCCGGCACAATGAGGGGCGAGGGTGCGAGCGGAGGAGCCTGCGGACAACGCTGGTTACTCAGCGAAAAAGAAAAATGAGTCACAATCAGCACACACACACAGAATACACACACACACAGCCTTTTATGTCTGCAGAAGGACTGTCAGTTGTGTTCCAGATTTTGTCTCCATGTGGTAAGTATCCGGTGGCATGCGGGAATAGTGCGCGCTGCTATTAATTTTTAAAATCTGTCCTATTTTTAGCTCGGTAACCTAATACACAAGTGAAGGTCGTCAACTCTTCCTTTTACCGTTTTTTTTTTTTTTTTTCGCTTTGGGTCAGGTGATGCTGTCAACAGATTCGCTCTCAACCTCCGCAGCCTTGTCCATGCTTGCCTGACTCTACTGATATCTTACTATGGAAGACACTAAAAAGTGACAGTTAGGGGAACAGACAATTCCATTTTTTTTCTTGAGTGTTCTCTTTCACCCTATTCCGTGCATATGTACTAACGGGATGGGGAGTCGTCTAAACCCGCGGTGGTGTTGACCAATAGTTCTATATGGGCAACAGAAGTCAGTGCTAAAGACGGCTTGTTTAGCAAGTCATTCCTGTTGCCTTTTTTAAAACCGCTATCGTGCAACGCCGACACTGATCTGAAGACGATGATCAAGTTTTGGGGGGTGTTTGTAATCGATGGTGGCAAGTTGACGTGGCTGCACTTAGGTGGTTTCTACCAATGTAAAATAATCTGGATCTGGTCAGAGCCCCTTTAAATGTTTTTAGGATATGGTTATGGTTAATTTGTGACTAGTTAAAAGCTCGTCAAAATGGCGGCTCCTGCTATATACTTTCACTTTGAGTTGTAACAGTTTTTACTTTACCTTCAAGCTGTGACCGTTTTTAGCCCACAAACTCTCTACCCCACCCCCAGTCCTTGGGGGGGGGGGTTCTAACATCCGCATCCAAGCTCCGCCCCCCTTCACCGCCCATCGCATTTATAATTATCACATATGCGCTAACATATATGATAATTATGGCAAGCGTTAAGAGCTGTCCTTTGCGGTGAGAGTCAGCGGGTCTCTCCTCCCTCCCTTACCTGGCGCTGCTGCTGCTGCGCCGGGCTCTCCTCCTCCCTGCACCCAGGGCCGTCTTAACAGCAGTGTGGGCCCCTGGGCAAAGCAATGCACTGGGGCCCTTAACCATTCTCCCCTCCTAGGGGTGTGGGGTGCTATCAGCAGCAGCTTTGATGTCCCACGGGTGGCAGGGGGTGCTCTATCTTCTCTCATCATGTAGGACCTGGAGCAGTAACTTCTGCTAATTACTCCTTTACTGCACAGGTGGTGGGAGGGAGAACACTAACGTGTGGAAGGGGGCACTGAGCTGAATGAAGGGTCCCTTGTAAATGACTTCCAGCGAGGTAGGTGGTGTTTTATACGCAGGGGAGGGTTGGATAATGGAGTGGGCTTAATATTCATCATTTTCTGGTGGAAGGGCAGCTTGTTTGACTGCAGATATCTCCATTATCTGGAAATAGATTTCTTAGCCTTCAATAGTATAAAAACCTAGAGTCCCAACTTTCAGGAGGTGCTGGGAACTTGGGGATCAGAGATCAGGAGCCAGAGCAATCCATTGACAAAAATATAAAACTGTACACCAGACGTTTGGAGCTGGAGCAGGGACCGGCTGCTGGAAGGCTTATATCTCTGGTTCTGGGCATGGTAGAGACAAGCTGCTAGTGTCGGCAGAAAGGTGAGAGTCCCTGCTTTTGGAATATACTCTAGGAAAATCTACAAGTCATAGAGAACCTGAGAAATATGACTGGAAATTGCAATTAACAGGTCAGATGTGGACTGCTGCTTTGAAGTTGGATATCTCCAGTTCCCCAGGGCCGATTTTCAAACTTCTGGTATCCCTGGAAAAAGGGGATCCTCGGCTATCAGCATAGGGCCCTTATACACCTGGGGCCCCTGGGCAAGTGCCCATTAAGTCCATACGAAAAGACGGCCTTGCCTGCACCCGGAAGAGGATTATAGTGCAGGGAGGACGAGGTCACAGGTCTGGTCAGCACAGCCCTGTGCTGCCCGGACACAAGTGAGGGGGGTCGATGCTGGGCGGCGGGGGTCGATGCGGGGAGGTGGTGGGTCGGTGCGGGGTGGTGGTGGGTCACGGTAACCCCCCCCCCCCGTCGCGATAACCCGGGATACTTAGAGCATCCCAAAATGCGGTAAAAACCCAGATAACGGGGTTTTTACCACATTTTTAGTTTAGAGAATCTCCCCCCTTATCTTAAATTCCAGCACAGATGACACATCCTACTCCCCAAACAAATGTATTTCTTTAAAAGTTTTAAATAAGTAAGAAACCATCATTGATATTGTAAAGTGGCATGAACAGAGACAAGAAGAATAGGATTCTACTGACAGGAGGTTTCAGGCCTAGGAACTTGGGTTTTCTTGTGTTGATGAAGATGACATGACTGCACCACTGTATTAAGCCCAGCCCCCCATACCGGTCTGAAAAATAGAGCACGCCCCCAGGGGAAGTTACACACCTACAATGTGATGTGACCACACCCCCAAACACGTGCATTCATGACCCCTGTTTAAAGACAGTGGGTAGGAGAGTCCTCAGTTTGCTCTACAAAATTTAAAGAAAACTAAAATAACTATTGAAACGTACAACCTTCACGTCCCCTAAATGTCATTATTCTATACTGTAGTTTTAATTATTCTAATTACAGACAAACATCAGGCTTCCTTTTATAGCTCGTGATCAGTCGCTTGCACTAAATAGGTGCTGTGTTCATCTACTCAGAAATCCCAGCGCCACATTGCGTTTAATACAGCATTTTCTCCCAATTAAAAACTATCACTCGTTAGCAGGATCCCTGCAAGGTGAGAAAAGGAAATAGTTCCACTCGTTTCATTCCGTTGCTTTGGCAACTACAATGTCTTTTTTCCCATAGACAGCGCGAGGAATAATACTTCCATTTTAAGATATGGAGAGGGTGCACCGCGGGTCACTTCCTGCGAAGGTGCCAACCTTTGCCCGCCTTTGACAGCTGGCAGAGGCTGGGAACTGGGTACTGACAGCCACGCGCTTGTTTCACTAGGAGATTTTATAAACCCTTTTTTTCCAAGAGATAGGTTTATATCTGGAATATTGATCAGCGGAATGTGCAATTTCATTAACCTTATAATTTTGGAAGAATTGAAGGCTATTTGGCAGCTTTCTTATCCTTCGTGATTTTTTTTATTTTTAATCACGGTAAAATGCTGCATAAAGAAATCTGCAATTTATAAAGAACTCTACGAGACCGACTGACTTATGCTTCAACGTGGACGGGATTTTAATGGCATTACTCTGCCAAAAAAATGGAAAATCCTTACTCTTGTCATTTTTAAATGTCAAGCTTCAGACTATATCTAACCCGGACAGATTATTCCAAGGATTTTGTTGTTGTACAATTTGTCTTAAGACTTCTGCATGTACAGTACTTATATGGATCAGCACTAAAGAGGTTTTAGTCAATTAAGTGCAATAGTGCTTAATCAGCAATGCACCTTGGGAGATCCCAATGACATAAATTATTTCCCTCGTTGAATATTTAAGGCGCAGGCTAGGGGATGACTTCAGAGGAATTGATGTCATAAAGACCGCTGCCCAGTCTGTTTTGAATCACTATCGCTAAATATAAAGCGAAGAGTCATTTATTTTGTACGGGGAAATTCTCTGAGTTTAAATGGAAAACCAATTGCAGATTCCTTTTAGATGTTGCGGATAATTAAATGGAATTTGATGTTCCATGTTTATTGGCAACATTTGTGGGTAGGCTTATTTAGCATGAATAATTTAGCCAATGATCAAACTGCTTCTTATAAATCTACGGCTGGTCTGTTCTGATTAGATCTGGGCCATATTTAAAAAGCTCTGAACTAATCAGCTTGACATGTTAATCTGACTCGAAACTATAAAATGAGGAAGGTGTAAAGGCGTCACTTACATAGTAGCAGGGGCCACAGCTGGAATGGATCTGGGTGCCCCTAGGAACCCAAAACAGCGCCTGTGTTACGATGGCCCCCTGGTGGCAATGTTGAATGTTATGATTACACTTGCCCAGCAGTACTCTAGTCTCCTGACAGTTAATACCTCACCTTTAACAGACACCTTTCCCTGACGGATTAGGCCCACCAGGTACTGGGGTGCCGCCAGGACTTACTAGGGGATAATGCTGCTACCGGAGGCTGGGCAAGGAAAGTACGGAATTCAGACTGAGGCCATAACTAGGGTGGTGTGGCCGGTGCCGCTGCACAGAACACAGATCATCTGTGGGTGGAACTGGCTGCAAACTGACGAGCACCAGCTGTGAGTGTATATTACTAATACTGTATACATCTCAATGTGTGCAGTGTGCCATCCTGGCTGAGCTGTGTGAGCGCCGCCTCCCATCATGATGTCTCCCCAGACTGACTTTTGCCAGGCACAGTGAAATAAGCCATTCCAGGGCACAACAGAAAAGGTAAACTTCACTGCAGCTTCTGGGGGCGGTAGGGTGAAGTCAGGGGAGGGTGTGGGGGTGTGGGTGGGGGGTTGATTGTGGTATGAGGAGGAGGGATGATGATGATCCTGGGTACTACTGTGTAGCATAAAGGTTATAAGGAGCCCTACTGTATGGTGTAACGTGTATAAGGGACTCTACTGTTTGGCAAAATGTGTATAAGCTTTACTGTGTGGTGTAACGTGCATAAGGAGATCTATTGTATGGCATAATGTGTATAAGCGGTACTACTGTGTTCGGTCAGGCGGAGATTACCTGTTCAGGTCTGAATCAGGCCCTATATGCCTTACGTACCACATGGACATAGCCCCATCGCTGTATCAGGCACGGAGGCGGTGGGCTGCGGCACAGTTATGGCCGAGCACTACAGATGCAGGGAGACAGACCATTGAGGCTGCAGCTTTCTTGGGGTCCTGTTGTCACAGCATTTTGCTGCTGAACTCTGTATAACAACAATGTGTCCTTCTCCTCCACCTGTGTATAAAGCAACAGAGGGAAAAGATCTTGTGCAAATGGAACGCTGATATGAATTATCCCTATGGCGCGGAGAAGGATCCTCTCCAAGTAGTCACTCTGCAGCCAAGCAGCCTATATCTAAGTGCAGCAGAACAATGTGCATCTTCCCTAATTGCAGCAGAACAATGTGCATCTTCCCCAATTGCAGCAGAACAATGTGCAACTTCCCTAATTGCAGCAGAACAATGTGCAACTTCCCTAATTGCAGCAGAACAATGTGCATCTTCCCTAATTGCAGCAGAACAATGTGCATCTTCCCTAATTGCAGCAGAACATTGTGCATCTTCCCCAATTGCAGCAGAACAATGTGCATCTTCCCTAATTGCAGCAGAACAATGTGCATCTTCCCTAATTGCAGCAGAACAATGTGCAACTTCCCTAATTGCAGCAGAACAATGTGCATCTTCCCTAATTGCAGCAGAACAATGTGCAACTTCCCTAATTGCAGCAGAACAATGTGCATCTTCCCTAATTGCAGCAGAACAATGTGCATCTTCCCTAATTGCAGCAGAACATTGTGCATCTTCCCCAATTGCAGCAGAACAATGTGCAACTTCCCTAATTGCAGCAGAAAAATGTGCAACTTCCCTAATTGCAGCAGAACAATGTGCAACTTCCCGAATTGCAGCAGAACAATGTGCATATTCCCTAATTGCAGCAGAACAATGTGCATCTTCCCTAATTGCAGTAGAACAATGTGCAACTTCCCTAATTGCAGTAGAACAATGTGCATCTTCCCTAATTGCAGCAGAACAATGTGCAACTTCCCTAATTGCAGCAGAACAATGTGCAACTTCCCTCATTGCAGCAGAACAATGTGCAACTTCCCTAATGGCAGCAGAACAATGTGCATCTTCCCTAATTGCAGCAGAACAATGTGCAACTTCCCTCATTGCAGCAGAACAATGTGCAACTTCCCTCATTGCAGCAGAACAATGTGCAACTTCCCGAATTGCAGCAGAACAATGTGCAACTTCCCTAATTGCAGCAGAACAATGTGCAACTTCCCTAATTGCAGCAGAACAATGTGCATCTTCCCTAATTGCAGTAGAACAATGTGCATCTTCCCTAATTGCAGCAGAACAATGTGCATCTTCCCTAATTGCAGCAGAACAATGTGCAACTTCCCTCATTGCAGCAGAACAATGTGCAACTTCCCTAATGGCAGCAGAACAATGTGCAACTTCCCTCATTGCAGCAGAACAATGTGCATCTTCCCTAATTGCAGCAGAACAATGTGCAACTTCCCTAAGTGCAGCAGAACAATGTGCAACTTCCCTAAGTGCAGCAGAACAATGTGCAACTTCCCTAATTGCAGCAGAACAATGTGCAACTTCCCTCATTGCAGCAGAACAATGTGCATCTTCCCCAATTGCAGCAGAACAATGTGCGACTTCCCTAATTGCAGCAGAACGATGTGCAACTTCCCTAAGTGCAGCAGAACAATGTGCATCTTCCCTCATTGCAGCAGAACAATGTGCAACTTCCCTCATTGCAGCAGAACAATGTGCAACTTCCCTAAGTGCAGCAGAACAATGTGCAACTTCCCTCATTGCAGCAGAACAATGTGCAACTTCCCTAATTGCAGCAGAACAATGTGCAACTTCCCTGATTGCAGCAGAACAATGTGCAACTTCCCTAATTGCAGCAGAACAATGTGCAACTTCCCTAATTGCAGCAGAACAATGTGCAACTTCCCTAATCGCAGCAGAACAATGTGCAACTTCCCTAATTGCAGCAGAACAATGTGCATCTTCCCTAATTGCAGCAGAACAATGTGCATCTTCCCTAAGTGCAGCAGAACAATGTGCATCTTCCCTAATTGCAGCAGAACAATGTGCATCTTCCCCAATTGCAGCAGAACAATGTGCAACTTCCCTAATTGCAGCAGAACAATGTGCATCTTCCCTATTTGCAGCAGAACAATGTGCAACTTCCCTAATTGCAGCAGAACAATGTGCAACTTCCCTCATTGCAGCAGAACAATGTGCAACTTCCCTAATGGCAGCAGAACAATGTGCAACTTCCCTCATTGCAGCAGAACAATGTGCATCTTCCCTAATTGCAGCAGAACAATGTGCAACTTCCCTAATTGCAGCAGAACAATGTGCATCTTCCCTAATTGCAGCAGAACAATGTGCAACTTCCCTAAGTGCAGCAGAACAATGTGCATCTTCCCTAATTGCAGCAGAACAATGTGCATCTTCCCCAATTGCAGCAGAACAATGTGCATCTTCCCTATTTGCAGCAGAACAATGTGCAACTTCCCTAATTGCAGCAGAACAATGTGCAACTTCCCTCATTGCAGCAGAACAATGTGCAACTTCCCTAATGGCAGCAGAACAATGTGCAACTTCCCTCATTGCAGCAGAACAATGTGCAACTTCCCAAATTGCAGCAGAACAATGTGCAACTTCCCTAATTGCAGCAGAACAATGTGCAACTTCCCTAATTGCAGCAGAACAATGTGCAACTTCCCTAATTGCAGCAGAACAATGTGCATCTTCCCTAATTGCAGCAGAACAATGTGCAACTTCCCTAATTGCAGCAGAACAATGTGCAACTTCCCTAATTGCAGCAGAACAATGTGCATCTTCCCTAATTGCAGCAGAACAATGTGCAACTTCCCTAATGGCAGCAGAACAATGTGCAACTTCCCTAAGTGCAGCAGAACAATGTGCAACTTCCCTAATTGCAGCAGAACAATGTGCAACTTCCCTCATTGCAGCAGAACAATGTGCAACTTCCCAAATTGCAGCAGAACAATGTGCATCTTCCCTAATTGCAGCAGAACAATGTGCATCTTCCCCAATTGCAGCAGAACAATGTGCATCTTCCCCAATTGCAGCAGAACAATGTGCATCTTCCCTAATTGCAGCAGAACAATGTGCAACTTCCCTAATTGCAGCAGAACAATGTGCAACTTCCCTCATTGCAGCAGAACAATGTGCAACTTCCCTAATGGCAGCAGAACAATGTGCAACTTCCCTCATTGCAGCAGAACAATGTGCAACTTCCCAAATTGCAGCAGAACAATGTGCAACTTCCCTAATTGCAGCAGAACAATGTGCAACTTCCCTAATTGCAGCAGAACAATGTGCAACTTCCCTAATTGCAGCAGAACAATGTGCATCTTCCCTAATTGCAGCAGAACAATGTGCAACTTCCCTAATTGCAGCAGAACAATGTGCAACTTCCCTAATTGCAGCAGAACAATGTGCATCTTCCCTAATTGCAGCAGAACAATGTGCAACTTCCCTAATGGCAGCAGAACAATGTGCAACTTCCCTAAGTGCAGCAGAACAATGTGCAACTTCCCTAATTGCAGCAGAACAATGTGCAACTTCCCTCATTGCAGCAGAACAATGTGCAACTTCCCAAATTGCAGCAGAACAATGTGCATCTTCCCTAATTGCAGCAGAACAATGTGCATCTTCCCCAATTGCAGCAGAACAATGTGCATCTTCCCCAATTGCAGCAGAACAATGTGCATCTTCCCTAATTGCAGCAGAACAATGTGCAACTTCCCTAATTGCAGCAGAACAATGTGCAACTTCCCTAATTGCAGCAGAACTATGTGCAACTTCCCTAATTGCAGCAGAACAATGTGCAACTTCCCTAATTGCAACAGAACACTGTGCAACTTCCCTAATTGCTGCGCAGCCAACCGACATGCAACGAGCCTTAGTGACTGCAATGCACCATGCATCTGAGCTCCCATCCATGCCGCCTGCTTCAGTGTGATCCTGCCTGCGCCTGTGACTGATGGGAGGAATGCCCATAGGGGTGTGTGACGGGTATGAGGTGAAGGAGATATTCAGCCTCATAAATGATGCGACGCGCAGTTTTCTGATAATTGGTAAAGCTGCGCACCTACAGTATACATACAGTATACATATAGGACGGGTCCTGTGATTGCATCGCTATATTGCGAACACCTCTGCCACATTGACAGGCAGTATATTACCATCCACTAGGGTGTGGAGGGAGAATAGAAGGCACAGTCCCCGAGGCATAGCGAGCGCAGCGAGGCACGGTCCCGGAGGCATAGCGAGCGCAGCGAGGCAGGTCCCCGAGGCATAGCGAGCGCAGCGAGGCACGGTCCCCGAGGCATAGCGAGCGCAGCGAGGCACGGTCCCCGAGGCATAGCGAGCGCAGCGAGGCACGGTCCCCGAGGCATAGCGAGCACAGCGAGGCACGGTCCCCGAGGCATAGCGAGCACAGCGAGGCACGGTCCCCGAGGCATAGCGAGCACACCAAGGCAAGGTCCCCGAGGCATAGCGAGCACAGCAAGGCACGGTCCCCGAGGCATAGCGAGCACAGCGAGGCACGGTCCCCAAGGCATAGCGAGCACAGCGAGGCACGGTCCCTGAGGCATAGCGAGCACAGCGAGGCACGGTCCCCGAGGCATAGCAAGCACAGCGAGGCACGGTCCCCGAGGCAGAGCGAGCGCAGCGAGGCACGGTCCCCGAGGCATAGCGAGCACAGCGAGGCACGGTCCCCGAGGCATAGCGAGCACACCAAGGCACGGTCCCCGAGGCATGGCGAGTACAGCGAGGCACGGTCCCCGAGGCATGGCGAGTACAGCGAGGCACGGTCCCCGAGGCATAGCGAGCACAGCGAGGCACGTCCCCGAGGCATAGCGAGCACAGCGAGGCACGGTCCCAGAGGCATAGCGAGCACACCAAGGCACGGTCCCCGAGGCATAGCGAGCACAGCAAGGCACGGTCCCCGAGGCATAGCGAGCACAGCGAGGCACGGTCCCCAAGGCATAGCGAGCACAGAGAGGCACAGTCCCTGAGGCATAGCGAGCACAGCGAGGCACAGTCCCCAAGGCATAGCGAGCACAGCGAGGCACGGTCCCCAAGGCATAGCGAGCGCAGCGAGGCACAGTCCCCGAGGCATAGCGAACACAGCGAGGCACGGTCCCTGAGGCATAGCGAGCACAGCAAGGCCCGTCAGCACCCCTACTCTCTCCCACTCCCTAACTCCCCATCAGCATCCCTACCCTCCCCCTATCTCTAACACCCCATCAGCATCCCTACCCTCCCCCTCTCTCTAACACCCCATCAGTATCCCTACCCTCCCCCACTCCCTATCTCCCCGTCAGCACCCCTACCCTCCCCCTCTCCCAAACTCCCTGTCAGTATCCCTACCCTCCCCCACTCCCTAACTCCCCGTCAGTATCCCTACTCCCCTCTCCCTAACTCCCCTTCAACATTCCTACCCTTCCCCCCTCCCTAACTCCCCATCAGCATCCCTACCCTCCTCCTCTCCCCCCGTCAGCATCCCTACCCCCCTCTCCCTAACTCCCCGTCAGCATCCCTACCCTCCCCCCTCCCTAACTCCCTGTCAGCATCCCTAACCTCCCCCTCTTACCCCGTCAGCATCCCTACCCGTCCCCCACCCTAACTCCCCATCAGCATCCCTACCCTCCCCCCTCCCTAACTCCCTGTCAGCATCCCTACCCTCCCCCTCTTACCCCATTAGCATCCCTACCCTCCCCCTAACTCCCTGTCAGCATCTCCTGTTGGCTCGTGGTCCAGCGGGAGAGTTGAAAATAGCGGCGGACCTGCCTTGACTATACAGCCGAGTAGTGCACGGCTCTCTCTGCCTGCCTGTCATTGCTTTAAATTGTGTGTGGCTGATGGCAGTCAGTATCCCTCCCCCTTGACAATGAGCATGTATTCAGCCCTTGGCAATGAGAATGAAGCCCCTGGCATCAAGCAAGAACCCCCTAGCAATGAGCACAAACATGTATTGGGCATCATGGTGTGTGTGATAATGTGTGATGGGCATCACTGTGTGGCATAATGTGTGACTGGAATCACGATGTGTGGCCTTATGTGTAATGGGTATTACAGAGTTTGCTAAAATGTTTAATGGGCATTACGGTGTGTGGTATAATGTGTAATGCCACACCCCTTTTGGGATTCCACACCCCCTCCCCTTGAGGCCACGCCCCATTTTCGCCGCGCAGGGTCCCTGCAGCATGGGCACTTACATCTGGGACCACCCATTATCATATTTCTAGATTTGTCTATGGACCTAAGCCCCCCAAAGGCTTAATCCGGCCCACACCAGGAGGGTTGGCACAAATGATTAATGATCTAGGTAGATTAGAGGAATGGTCAGGAGCGTGGAAACTACAGCTTAATGCCAAACAATGCAAAATCCTGCACCTGGGTCTCAAACACCCAAAGTCTAAATATAGTATAATGGAAACTACTGAGGAGGAGAGGGGGGGCACATATCAGGGGTGTTCGTTCATCGGAGTGTTCCTGACCTGCCCACTAGTACAGTTCTGAATCAGGTCCGTTATCTCACAGAAATTGTAGTGGACACATGGAATAGCCTCCCGTCAGACATTGAGGGCCACATTTATCAATCAATATTTGTGGCTAAATTCACGAAAACGCCCATTTTGGGGGGTTAGCTGCAAATATTAAGTATCCCCCGAGTGTACCAAAGGAGACCGCAGCAGGAATCTCCGATCCCTGCTGCGATCCCACCTGCAGCGCCGCCGGCCACAGAGCTGCCCGGTGTATCAACAGCCCGGCTTCGCATCCCTGGGCTTGCGCCATTCTGAGTTGGCGATAGCCCATTGTAGCCTATGAGCTACGGGATCACACTGCAGCTGGGGCAGTGTGGTCTGTGCGATCAGCGGGGGTCAGCGCTAACTGAACCCCGGCTTCCGGCTGAGTGCATCGCAGGGGCGGCCTCCTTCCGGAGCCCTGTCGCTTCTCTTGTGGGATGATACATCCCAGCGCTAATATCGCATTTTACATTGCGATCCTGGGTGGTAACATTCCACCCAGATCGCATTGTAAATGCGATAATTGATAAATGGGCCCCTAAAGCAATTGAAACATGCATAGGATAGACATAAGGATGTCCTTACACAGACCTGAGGATCTAATAGGGTTTGAGGTAACAATATTGTTAAATAAGGGGAACATTAGATGGGTGGAATGGGTCTTATCTATATCCCAGCAGACCACCCCTTCGCCCAGGCCCAGGGAGGGTTCCGCAGGAGGTGCAGAGCCTGGGCAGGAATGCCAGCCTGCCTCATTCCAGGGCTGCAGCTTTATAGATACTGAAAGATGTGTCAGGAGAAATCAGGGGCTCGGTGTGCGGGGAGAGCGGAGAGAGGACAGCTCGGCTCCCCGTATAAATGGATAGCTGGCTGAGCCGGAGAAACGCTTTTCATAACCCTTTCAATCCCACGTCGCCGCTTCCCCCCAACAGATATTTCATTCCAGAGCACTCAGCGCTCATGAAATTCAATCAACGTGTCAGTTTTCTACATCCATCGCTGGCAAGTGATGCTCCGATCTGAGCTACAGTATTACCTTCCATACATCAAATACACGCTGCCTGGGCTCGTGGCTTCTCGTATCCAGCGGCCGTCTCATTTTGCTAATGTAGGTTTAGCTGCATCGCTGTACATTAGTTCCAAGGTAGCGGCGCAGATGACATTTTTCAAATTCATTCTATTAATGCAATCTGGGAGCCAAGATAACCTTTATGGAGCCTCGATAAATAGCCCCCCCCCCCCCCCCGCCCGCTGTACAGTAATTGCAGCCATGATGTTTACATTAAGGGCCTTTGTGGAATAGTCAGACACTGCAGACGCTGAGGGGAAACACGAGGGCGCCAATGAAAGGGGAGATCGGAGCGGTCGGCCTGTGACACTGATGTAGCGTACAGAACACAAAGTCTCTGTGTCTCGCTGGGGGATGGTGGTTACGCTGGGAGAGACACTGGCTTTGTCGCTTGGTGCTGGGGTAGGTTCTTATACAGAACCAGGTATTTTATGCAGCGCCATACGGCAGACGCACAGGGCCCGGCGCAACGTGGGGAGTAAAACGGTCGTGATTTGCTCCTATGCCGAGTTCTAGGGATCTGTGCACGTGCCGGGTTTGATGTTCAGTTCGGTTCTCCAGAAATCCGAATCCACCTGAATTGGATACCAACCGAACCTAAACATGACAGCCATGCCAAAAACAGACCGGACCACTACTCCAGAACCCAATATTGCTGCCTGGCCACCGTGCGCCGGCGTCAGTCACAGCGTGATCGTATCCGTTCAGGAAGAAAGGGTGCACATGTGCGCTGCAGCCTCTGCGCATGCGCAGCAGTCCAAAAAAATTGCCGATTTGCGTTTTTGGTACCCTGAATGATAGGCCAAGTCCCATTCAGATCTGAAATGAATCTCACATTGAAATCCAAATTTTGGATTGCAACAATTACGTGAGTTGAGCAGTTTTTAGATTTTTTTTATCAATAGTTTTTAGAATTATTGTTATTATCCTTTATTTATATGGCACCATTCATTAGCATTACAAATGGGTGTCAATTTTGCAATCAGCCAATCAGAAATTAGAATATTTTTCTGTCTAGAGCAAGTTAGACAATGAAAGCAAGTATCAGTAGTTGGCGTGTATCAGTGCATCAATTCTTTATAATGGTGACTGGGGACGAGAGACTGTCTCGCTTTGCAGCATGCTGCAAACACAGACAGAGAGATGGCCAATGACACTCTCCCCTTACACTGTAGTCCAAGCATTGATTGATGCAGATGGCAGCAAAATGCAGAATATGATTGCTGAGAGATTACGGTTAAGATTGTCTCCAAGGCTGCATGTGTCAGCATTATAACAATGTTATTCTCTTCCATTGTATTCCAGGACCGAAACAAAAATCCAAGAGCCTGCCCGTTCTCTGTCTGTCGGCACCTGATATCAGCTACAACCTAGAGCTGCTTTTTCAGGTACTGTATTAGATGAAGGGGCAAATTTATTAGCAAGTGACATTCCTATCATCACTGGCTATGATTGATAGAACAGCTCCTAACTGCCCCTTTTCAAACACGTGAAAGCAGTGGCGCAACAATGCCACCACAATCCAAGCGGTACCTTGGGGGAGACGGTGCCGTGGGTGTGTAGCGTCTCTGCAGATTCCATGTGGTCTGTCCATCTCCATGGAATGTGCTGAAAATGGCCCTCCAAAAATGGCTGCAAGACAGATGCTAGAGGTCCTGCTGCACTACTCATGTCTGTCAGGGGAGTGCAGCATGTACAGCGTTACACAGAAATGCCACATTACGGGAACGCTTGTGTGCCTGCTACTATGTAACCCCAGGCATCAAGCAAAAAAAAATACTACTGCCAACAAGCAAGAAACCGCTGCCAAAGAGCATGTAACCACTGGCAACAAACATGTAACCCCTGGTAATGAGCAAGAAACCCCTGGAAACAGCATGAAACTCCTGGCAATGATCAAGAAATTACTGGCAACAAGCGAAAAAAACAACTGTCAATTAGAAAGAAACCCATGGCAATGAGCATGTAACGACCTGGCAACAAACAAGAAACCCCTGGAAATGAGCATGTAACCCCTGTAAACAAGCAAGAACTTCCTGGCAACATGCACAGAAAACCCCTCTGGCAATGAGTATGTAACCACTGGCAATGAGCAAGAAACCCCTGGCAACAAGCATGTAACCCATGGCGATGAGCATGTAACCCCTGGTGAGAAGCAAGATACTCCTGGCAATGAGCATGTAACTGCTGGCAATGAGCAAGAAACGACTGGCAACAAGCATGTAACCCATGGCGATGAGCAAGAAACTCCTTGCAACAAGCAAGAAACCCCTGGCAATGATCATATAAATCTGGAAACAAGCAAGAAATTCCTGGCAACATGCAAATAACACTGGCAATGAGCATGTAACCGCTGGCAATGAGCATGTAACCCCTAGCAATGAGCAATAATCTCTAGGGAACAAGCATGTAAGTTATGGCGACGAGCAAGAAACTCCTGGCAATGGTCATGTAACCCTTGGCAATGAGCAGGAAGCTCCTGGCAACAAGCAAGAAATGCCTGGCAATGAGAATGTAACCCATGACAATGAGTACGGAAATTCAAACAAATAGCAAGAAATGCCTGGCAACATGCAAATAACACTGGCAATGAGCATGTAACCGCTGGCAATGAGCATGTAACCCCTAGCAATGAGCAATAATCTCTAGGGAACAAGCATGTAAGTTATGGCGACGAGCAAGAAACTCCTGGCAATGGGCATGTAACCCTTGACAATGAGCAGGAAGCTCCTGGCAACAAGCAAGAAATGCCTGGCAATGAGAATGTAACCCATAGCAATGAGTACGGAAATTCAAACAAATAGCAAGAAATGCCTGGCAATGAGAATGTAACCCATGGCAATGAGTACGGAAATTCAAACAAATAGCAAGAAATGCCTGGCAATGAGAATGTAACCCATGGCAATGAGTACGGAAATTCAAACAAATAGCAAGAAATGCCTGGCAATGAGAATGTAACCCATGGCAATGAGTACGGAAATTCAAACAAATAGCAAGAAATGCCTGGCAATGAGCATGTAACCACTGGCAACGAGCATGTAACCCCTGGAAATGAGCAACGAACCACAAGCAACCCCTGGATTTATACAGTAGCAATAAAGAGTCAGTGTCATGGCTCAAAACAGTGGAGTCACTAATGTACAGTCAGTATGCATCGGCACACTGCTGGCATCGCAGAATCGAGTTCCAGCTGATGCTTCTGCCTCTATCATCATCATTTTGTACCAAATGAGTTGAGAGTAAAGCAAAAAAGCAAGTAACTCTTTGCACCGTACTGTTGTTCTGCCGGGAAGGGCAGAAATATCCAGAGAGCTTAAGAGTTGGGAGTAAGACACCTGGTTAAATTATATTAAATCTCTATCTCCAGTAAAGAGTTGGAAGTAAACTACAAAGCATTTCCAAGCTTGGCCCCCACAGCTTACAGTATGTCATCTGAACATGGCATTTGTTACCTTGTTGTAGTCTATAGGCTACAGATTGCAAACCCTCCCCAGCAATGTGCCCCGGCAATGAAGCGAGCACATCTCAGGGAAAGGCTCCTGGGCCCATAAAACAAAACACACCCAAAGGTAAATAACGAAGCAGGAGAATAGGAGGCATCGTTATAGAGCCTCTCTCAAAGCCATCTAAAGATGGCGTTAGTCTAGCAAGTTCACCAATAAATGCGATTTGTACCGAGTGCAGTGGAGCGAGCCATGCGAGGGAACGCGGGACACTCATTTGAGGTCCATGTGTCAAAATCTACAAAATTATACCAAGGGGGAAATTTCCTATGATGGCAGTTCTCTTTCACATGGAATGTTGCTATAGGTAACTGATCAGATCTATTGTCTTCTAGAAGGTTCTTAATAAATAATAAGTAGATGCAAGTTGGTTACCCATAGCAACATCCCTTGTGATAACTCCCATCTCAGTAAATATCCACCTAAGAAACGGAGAAAAAAAAATGATGTCGACGTTTTCAAGGGTCGGCCATTCCCATTGTATTTGTGTTGACCTTTTGCCTATATATTGACCTTGTGCCTGTTGACCTTTTGGGTGTCCTGCCAAGTCACTGTCAACCTTTTCATTGTCACCCTAATATACCACACAAGGGGGCCAATTCAGAGCAGCTCGGCCAGGTCCGAATACAGTGTTTCATGAGCGTGCCCACAAAAAGGTAGGCGCACCCATAGAAATGCTAGGAGTGGCCGGGTGAATGCAGTCGTTCCTTTGCCAGCTAGGGGCGGGTGCATGATGTTGGCGCCCGCCCTGAACTTGCGTAAATCCTAACAGAGGCTGAGTGACTCCTGGGTAATTAACCGTCAAAGGTTTTCTCCTCTGTGCGGCCACTTGCACACAAATGTGTATCTGTTCGCAGCCCTGCACAGGAGTAGGGCCTGCCGGGGGGCGCGTGCATTCAGCGGAGTGGGCAGCGGCATTAACCTGCTCACACATGCAGCTCAGCGAGTAGGTCTGAATCTAATACCGAAGCCCTTTCTTTGCGTCGGCGGAGATACATATATGAAACCGATCTGCAGAACGAGCTACAGAAAGCGCACATTGGATATGAGACTGATCGATGCTGGGAACATCCGTTATATGAAGCTTTCCCTAAAATGTGCACGGCACCAGCCATAAATCTGTCCGCCGGCTATACCTGGGAGTCATTCCTCCTTCAGGACAGCTCACTTGCCTGAGATCCGCGCCACAGACGTGACAGGATTGTTCTACATGCGATTACAGACGTGGCGCTGGCGGTCAGATCACTGATGAGAGCCGTGTACAGGCCTAATGTGTGCTTGTAACGTTTTACATTCTGACAAAGCCCCAGACCCTTGGGAACGGAGATATATTTATCACCACATTAAAGAGCCAGACCTACTGTTAATAAGGTGATAGCCAAGGGTACGAGGCTGCTAATAGACTGGGGAGATAAGTGGTGATTTTATCTCCCGGCGAGGGCAGCGAGGAAGACTGGAACCATTACAGACAAGACAGATTAGTGACATGATGTGTGAGATTCCTCAGTGCTATCACTCCTTGTTCCTAACGGTTACACAGCAGGAAAACCAGACCGCGGGGTTATATAGAGAATAGATTCTGTATATAGAAGTATTGCGAGGATTCCGTGGTGCCCTCTACCACAGAGTGTAGCCACCAGAAACTACAAATATCTGCAAATATCGCAGAGCGTTACACCACGTCATATCATGTGTACGGTACACCTCATCTGCCAGCAGCAACGTGGCCCATGGCATAGCCTGGCTCCTCTCCTGTGCTGACCCTGCACCCCTCCGAAAATGGGTACCACCTTGCAGTAGGCAAATGCCAGAGGTCCTACTTGACCTCTAATGCCAATCAGTGGAGCGCAGTGTGTACAGTGTACCTAACCACTGGCAACAAGTATGTAACCCCCTGGCAATGAGCATGTAACAGCTGACAACGAGCATGTAACCCCTGGCAAAGAGCATGTAACCCCTGTCAATGAACAAAAAACCCCTGGCAATGAGCATGAGACACCTGGCAATGAGCATGTAACCCGTGTAAGAAACCCCTGGTAATGAGACCAGGTCTATTACTCTGAAAGCAAATACAAGTTTGTGATAGGAATTACTTTTGCCTTTTTTAATGGGATTTATTCACACGTAAATGTGCTACAATAAGAGGCTGCTGCCTCACACATGTAACTGATAAAGAGGAAGTTTATTTATTGATTCAAATCAGTGACCAAGACTCTGGGATCGATTTTATCTCTGAGACCCAGCAGTAGGGGGGGAAGGAACCATCAAACGATTTCCTCATTAATGAACAACTAACATAGTCCTTCTATGCACCTGAAGGAGCAACACTGTGTGCATCTTGCTAAGCTGATAGATTTCACTTTATTTAAAATTTAACTTTTATTAGTATTCTTTTAAAAAAGGAGGTGTATTAATTCCACCTTCTTAAAGATAGTAAGATGTGCATTAAAGTCAAGAAAATGTGATTAAAAAAAAACCTTGAATTTTAATCAGTTTTTTTTTTATCACATTTTCTTGACTTTAATGCACATCTTACTATCTTTAAGAAGGTGGAATTAATACACCTCCTTTTTAAAAAGAATACTAATAAAAGACTCATTGCAGAGACACCCTCTGAGTGCACCCACATTTCTCTACCCTCTCCTCTTTTTTGTGTAACTAGCTATTGCAATAGAGAAGGGTTGCATCATTTTTCTTTAAAAATATAAAAACCAAGACATGAAAAAATGAAATGATAAAATGACAAAGAAATAGAGGATAAAATCTCTGCAAATAAGTACAAAAGGACACTCAGTGCGGAATCAAAAAAATCACTTCCCAATAAAAAGATTTATCACATGCAACTACCGGGGAGCTGCAGGCGGAGGGGACCAGGGTTCCAGGCAGGGGAAGCTGGGCAGTAGGTGCACAAAAAAAAAGCCCATACAGATGAATGGGAAGCCACTGATTGACTGAGACCTCTCTCAGTCAATTGCTGATTTTTTTTTTTAAGTGCGCCTGTTGCCTGGCTTCCCCATGCCCGGCTCCCTGGTCCCCTCGCAGGCTCGCCGGCGTCTGCCACCCCTGCTACCACTGGCCGCTGCCGTCCCCCACCCGGCTCCAGGCTGCACATAAGATTTAGAAATCTTATATGCAGCCCGTTTCGACCTCCTGACTCCGATCCGATGCAGATGGGACCGCCCATCGGGTCATAGGGGATGTCTACTGGTGCGATCAGGGCCCTATTCATCTGAATCCGGTGAAGTCGAAATCACATACTGTATGGGAGCCTATATTAGCCTACGATACATCGGGAGAGAGCAGTAATGAGTGTTGCTTGTTCTGACCTATGTACCACTTCTAGCACATACAGTAGCTTCTACTTCTTATT
This sequence comes from Crinia signifera, assembly GCF_055691185.1. Classification (NCBI taxonomy): domain Eukaryota; kingdom Metazoa; phylum Chordata; class Amphibia; order Anura; family Myobatrachidae; genus Crinia; species Crinia signifera. The sequence goes on along the minus strand of NC_139218.1, from coordinate 13,178,454 downwards.
GCTGTAACCCATTTTAACACTTTACTTTACTTTTAGTGTAATGCCTTGGAACGGTTGCTGGTCTGACAGGTCCCATACCCTGGACTTGAACCTTAGTAATTTTAGCAACCCACCTTCTGAGGTCACCTGGCCGTGGTAGGTGTGTCCATAACTTTGACCCAAAATGATACTATAATCTCACTTTTACTCCATGTTAAATTGCAGAGTTTATTATAATTGTACAATTATATATAAGCCCCTTAGAAATAAATAAATTACCATTTTTGGGCACAAATCCTGGTCCAATAAGTATTGATGTCTGGAGGAAAACCCTCGCCTATCTGCTATGGTGTAGAGGAGGAAAGCAACTGGAGTTCTGCTGAAGAGGAGAACGAGGACAGGAGTCACTTCCTGCTGATGAACCATAAGGTGACATCATTACCTAGGATAAATTCCTTTACCACAACCTTGTACCCATATACACGTATTTATTACATCACATATCACGGAATGCTGTAAGTTTAAAGAAGACTTCATTGCCCTGGCCAATTAATTTCTTACTCACTTGAAAAGTTACCATGTACTTTACATCTGTAGCAAGGATTTATTTGTTCTGCTAAACTCCTACGCGCCTTCCCTCCGAACATCCACCTGTAGCGGCGTTTCCATACAAACTAAAATTTCCTTTCACAAGACACTGTCTCACCCTTCTTACCCCATACTAACCAGCATATAATGTAGCAAGAACAGACCTATAGTATAACCCATCTTTTACGCTATTGAACCACTTTTATCATCCATACCCCCAGGGCCCATGCCCCCCGTGAAATCCAACAAAGACCGTTTCTTGATTAATTGGCAGCTGAGGAGACAATGCACACACCCAGATATGCCAGCTGAAAGACAGGACAGGAGAAATCATTACCATTTACACAGCATTAAAGGAATAATGAAATCCTTTCTGCCAGGACTGGGGGATTAATCCGTCTTGTTTATTACAATAAAACAGGTTTGTCATCCTAGGTAAAAGTGAACAGATTTAATTATAATTTAAACGAGGGCTTGATATCCAGGAAGACTTTTGATGTTCATGGTCGCCATGGAAACACAAGTATCTGAGCTGAACTTTCAGAAAGAATATCAATGATACAATATGGCAAGACAGTACGGATGGTGTAATAGTTAGCATTAATGCCTCACAGCGCTGAGGTCTTGGGTTCTATCCCCACCATGGCCCTAACTGTGCGGAGTTTGTATATTCTCCCCGTGCTTGCATGGGTTTCCTCCGGGTGCTCCGGTTTCCTCCCACAATCCATAAAAATACTGGTAGGCTAATTGGCTCCCAACAAATTAACCCTAGAATGTCTGTGTGTGCGTGTACATGTGGTAGGGAATATAGATTGTAAGCTCCACTGGGGCAGGGACTGATGTGAGTGTTCAAATATTCTATGTACAGCGCTGCGGAATATGTGTGCGCTATATAAGAAACTGGTAATAAATAATAAATAAGGCTACGGTTAGCCTGTATTACAAGGTGCCAGTGGAAACTGAATGCCGTCCGCATGTTCCATTATCAGAAATATATATCATTTTGTATAATGTAATGCAACATTATTGGACTGCATGTTCATACTCAAAGTTTCTATGTCTACAAATCAGGGATTAAAAAAAAAATGTAACGAATCTGGGGCCAAGTTCGTGCGGACGCGATTTCTGCGTTACCTGTTTTATTCCATTTTTCCCAAACCTCTCAATGTTTAAGTTCCTTTCTCTTAGCTACAAGAGGTAACACACGGGGCTTATGTTTCCTGCTTTCCCCTCCAGCCGATGCAGTATAATTAGCCCGCCGCGTTCCACCTTCAGGGTGCCTGCAGCGCAGCGGTCTATATTTATGGGAGAATTAATGACGGCACCCTACAGGGCAAATATATTATAAATAGCGATTTTGCCACTATTAAACACTATGGGGTCTATTTATGAAGCAGTGAATAGAGTGGAGAAGTAAGCCAGTGGAGAAGTTGCCCCCGGCAACCAATCAGCGTAGACGTAACAGTGCATTCTGTAAAATTATACATAGCAGTGGATTGGTTGCCATGGGTAACTTTGCCCCTCTTTTCACTGCTTCATGAATACAACCCCTTTATCTTTATCCCAATTTATCAAGAGACTGTCAACCAGGACAGAGCACAAATGATAAGAGATAAACGAAGAGGTAATAGTATGATTTTGTTATCACTATGGGCCGCATTTATCAAGTAATATTTGCAGCTAAATCCCTGAAAAACCGCAAATATTAAGTATCCCCCTAACGAATCACAGGGGACCGCAGCAGGAATCTATGATCCCTGCTGCGACCCCCCCCCCCCCTGCAGCGCCGCCGGCCGCATGCACTAACCCCCAGCTTCTGGCTCCAGGCATCGCAGGGACGGGCTTCTTTCAGAGCCCCGTCCCTGCACCTAACAGGTAATACATTCGGGTGAAATGATCGCATTTTACAATGCGATCCTGGGCGGTAATATTCCGCCCAGATCGCATTTATCAATGATAAATGGGGCCCTAAATTACTTAGAACTCTCTCTCTACCTCCCTCTCTCTACCTCCCCCTCTCTCTCTCTACCTCTCCCCATCGCAAGGTGCATATTCAGTTGCAAAAGGAAAGCCGCTATAACGTTAAATATGGAATAAAACGGGGAAATCAACCAGTAGCTTAAAATATATGTATCGTAATATTGGATAACATTATAGGTATCTATTACAGTCCAAAATAAAAATAATTGGTGCTTTTAAAAGCTTTCAAATGGAAGATTTTTCCATTTTTTAAGTACAATTACAACATGATGGAAAGCGTTTTTGTCTAAGCGAATAAATGTTATAGTTACTGTTAGCGATGCATAAAATGTACGTAAAATGTTTTTTTTTGTCAATATACGGTAAGCAAATAAAAAAAAAAAATGAAAGCACACAAGGACGTCTACCTCTGCTCCAACATTTCCGTCGTTTAACTATAAATTATTTCATTTATTCAGAATGGATTGGGTCGAAGCTACTTTAAATAAGGAAGAGTCGAAAAGTTTTTCCTAATGTGGGAAAGCTGCAGTATATAAATACCGTATCCGTAGAAGTGAGGAAACAGATTCAGGAAAGTATGAAACACACGTCTTGTGTTTCATACTTCTTGTTGCAATCAATAGCTAAAGACCCCACTATTGACATTGGATAACTAGTATTGAATTGGCTAGGAGTGATGGGGGCTGGGGGTCTTGGGGGGGGGGAGCGGGGAGGGAGAGTATTATTATTTTTCATTTATTTATTTTATTATTTTTAATTTATTTAAATGTATTTCTTTATTACTATTTTTTCTCTTTAATTTACTGCCATAATCTTGAGCTGTGTATTGTTATGTAATTCATGCGTATGTTTTCACAAGTGTTGACATATACCTTGATTATGTTATGCCATGTTATTTGTATGAAAAATCACGACAAGAAAATTCTACAATGTCCTTTATTCTGACATTCAAACACGTGTCATCAGTAATGTATACATCTGTTTACAATAATTGTCAATACTTGGATATATGCTGGAATGTCTGTTCTTTTCTTGACTGTGCTTAATAAAAAGAAGTAAAAAAAAAAATTAAAGCACACGGGTAATTACCACTTGTTATGTTAAACACCTGACCCATCCATACAGCACCCCAACATATCTCTCCCATCCATACAGCACCCCCATATACCTGTCCTATCCATACAGCACCCCCACACACCTGTCCCATCCATACAGCACCCCCACACACCTGTCCTATGTATACAGCACCCCCATATACCTGTCCTATCCAAAACAGCACCCCCACACACCTGTCCCATCCATACAGCACCCCCACACACCTGTCACATCCATACAGCACCCCCACACACCCGTCCCATCCATACAGCACCCCACACACCTGTCCTATCCATACAGCACCCCCACACACCTGTCCCATGTATACAGCACCCCCATATACCTGTCCTATCCAAAACAGCACCCCCACACACCTGTCCCATCCATACAGCACCCCCACACACCTGTCCAATCCATACAGCACCCCCACACACCTGTCCCATCCATACAGAACCCCCACACACCTGTCCCATCCATACAGCACCATCACACACCTGTCCCATCCATACAGAACCCCCACACACCTGTCCCATCCATACAGCACCATCACACACCTGTCCCATCCATACAGCACCCCCACACACCTGTCCCATCCATACAGCACCCACACACCTGTCCAATCCATACAGCACCCCCACACACCCGTCCCATCCATACAGCACCCCACACACCCGTCCCATCCATACAGCACCCACACACCTGTCCCATCCATACAGCACCCCCACACACCTGTCCCATGTATACAGCACCCCCATATACCTGTCCTATCCAAAACAGCACCCCCACACACCTGTCCCATCCATACAGCACCCCCACACACCTGTCACATCCATACAGCACCCACACACACCTGTCCCATCCATACAGCACCCCCACACACCTGTCCCATCTATACAGCAGCCCCATATTCTTGCCCCATCCATACAGCAGCCCCACATACCTATCCCACAACTTTTAACATATTATTCTGCCTATTTAATCATTAGGGGTTTGAACCAAGGGCCTAATTCAGACCTGGTGGCTGATCTGCAAAGTGCATGGAGACAGCCACCTCCTAGACAGATAGAAGACCTGCCCCGTGCAAACAAATGGATCGTCCCATGTTAAGCAGTGCAGCCAATATGACGATGCAGTGAGTGATGTCATACTGCTAAGTGCAGCATGGATTAGCACACTGCGCCGCTGTCCACTGCATTGTGCCTTCTCTGGGTACACACATTGCGTAGTGTGTACCCAGCATTAGAGGTGAGAGGGGTGTGCCCAACTGTACTCTAATCTACAGGGTGAAAATAAAGCTGCCTCATACAGCAGCAGCAGCCAGTACCCCCCCTGATGCAGGAAGCCTAAATCTTGTATTACTGCATAAGAGAAGCTGAGCGGGGCTGTGAACCTGCCTGACTGCCATAGAGTGACAGTTGGGGGAATCTCTCTCTGTCCTCTGGAATAGTGTCTGACATTACACAGCGGAGTGAGGTGACTGCGTCACATCGGATGTCATTTGTTTTCCAGATCACTTCCTACATGGGATTCCTGTAAGCTACGTAGGGCAGAACACTTGGCAGGACGGCCGACTGACACACTGAGCTGCGCTGATAGTGGAACGACATCAAAGAACAGAGTGTTCGCGGCCCAGGATGCTTTTTCTATCTCAGCCTACCAGCTGCAGAGCTGGGCTATCAGCAGGCGGTCTGCCCGGGCCTGGAACTCCAATAGGAAGCTGCTCTGATGCTAGAGGGAAGCACAATTCTGTATATCCAGTGCCTGACTAACCAATAGCCTGATACATGTGTGTATAGCAGCATTACATGCACATGGGCAGTATGACTGGTGAGTCCCTGAGCGCCCATACACGTGTGTATAGCAGCATTACATGCACATGGGCAGTATGACTGGGGAGTCCCTGAGCACCCATACATGTGTGTATAACAGCATTACACGCACATGGGCAGTATGACTGGCGGGTCCCTGAGCACCCACACACGTGTGCATAGCAGCATTACATGCACATGGGCAGTATGACTGGTGAGTCCCTGAGCGCCCATACATGTGTGTATAACAGCATTACATGCACATGGGCAGTATGACTGGTGGGTCCCTGAGCGCCCATACACGTGTGTAAAGCAGCATTACATGCACATGGGCAGTATGACTGGCGGGTCCCTGAGCGCCCATACACGTGTGCATAGCAGCATTACATGCACATGGGCAGTATGACTGGTGAGTCCCTGAGCGCCCATACACGTGTGTATAGCAGCATTACATGCACATGGGCAGTACGACTGGCGAGTCCCTGAGCGCCCATACACGTGTGTATAGCAGCATTACATGCACATGGGCAGTATGACTGGTGAGTCCCTGAGCGCCCATACACGTGTGTGTATAGCAGCATTACATGCACATGGGCAGTATGACTGGTGAGTCCCTGAGCGCCCATACACGTGTGTATAGCAGCATTACATGCACATGGGCAGTACGGCTGGTGAGTCCCTGAGCGCCCATACACGTGTGTATAGCAGCATTACATGCACATGGGCAGTACGGCTGGCGAGTCCCTGAGCGCCCATACATGTGTATATAGCAGCATTACATGCACATGGGCAGTACGGCTGGCGAGTCCCTGAGCGCCCATACACGTGTGTATAGCAGCATTACATGCACATGGGCAGTATGACTGGCAAGTCCCTGAGCGCCCATACACGTGTGTATAGCAGCATTACATGCACATGGGCAGTATGACTGGTGAGTCCCTGAGCGCCCACACACGTGTGTATAGCAGCATTACATGCACAGGGGCAGTATGACTGGCGAGTCCCTGAGCGCTCATCCACGTGTGTATAACAGCATTACATGCACATGGGCAGTATGACTGGCGACTCCCTGAGCGCCCATACACGTGTATATAGCAGCATTACATGTACATGGGCAGTATGACTGGGGAGTCCCTGAGCGCCCATACACGTGTGTATAGCAGCATTACATGCACATGGGCAGTATGACTGGCGAGTCCCTTACCACCCATACATGTGTGCATAGCAGCATTACATGCACATGGGCAGTATGACTGGTGAGTCCCTGAGCACCCATACACGTGTGTATAGCAGCATTACATGCACATGGGCAGTATGACTGGCGAGTCCCTTACCACCCATACATGTGTGCATAGCAGCATTACATGCACATGGGCAGTATGACTGGCGAGTCCCTTACCACCCATACATGTGTGCATAGCAGCATTACATGCACATGGGCAGTATGACTGGCGAGTCCCTGAGCTCCCATACACGTGTGTATAGCAGCATTACATGCACATGGGCAGTATGACTGTCGAGTCCCTGAGCGCCCATACACGTGTGTATAACAGCATTACATGTACATGGGCAGTATGACTGGTGATTCCCTGAGCGCCCATACACGTGTATAGCAGCATTACATGCACACGGGCAGTATGACTGGTGAGTCCCTGAGCGCCCATACACGTGTGTATAGCAGCGTTACATGCACATCGGCAGTATGACTGGCGAGTCCCTGAGCGCACATACACGTGTCTATAGCAGCATTACATGCACATTGGCAGTATGACTGGCGGTCCCTGAGCGTCCAACCACGTGTGTATAACAGCATTACATGTACATGGGCAGTTTGTCTGGGGAGTCCCTGTGCGCCCATACACGTGTTTATAGCAGCATTACATGCACATGGGCAGTATGACTGGTGAGTCCCTGAGCGCCCATACACGTGTGTATAGCAGTATTACATATCCATGGGCAGTATGACTGGTGAGTCCCTGAGCGCCCATACACGTGTGTATAGCAGCAGTACATGCACATGGGCAGTATGACTGGCGAGTCCCTGAGCGCCCATACATGTGTGTATAGCAGCATTACATGCACATGGGCAGTATAACTGGTGAGTCCCTGAGCGCCCATACAGGTGTGTATAGTAGCATTACATGCACATGGGCAGTATGACTGGTGAGTCCCTGAGCGCCCATACACGTGTGTATAGCAGCAGTACATGCACATAGGCAGTATAACTGGTGAGTCCCTGAGCGCCCATACAGGTGTGTATAGTAGCATTACATGCACATGGGCAGTATGACTGGTGAGTCCCTGAGCGCCCATACACGTGTGTATAGCAGCATTACATGCACATGGGCAGTATGACTGGCGAGTCCCTGAGCGCCCATACATGTGTGTATAGCAGCATTACATGCACATGGGCAGTATGACTGGCGGTCCCTGAGCGCCCATACACGTGTGTATAGCAGCATTACATGCACATGGGCAGTATGACTGGTGAGTCCCTGAGCGCCCATACACGTGTGTATAGCAACATTACATGCACATGGGCAGTATGACTGGCGAGTCCCTGAGCACCCATACACGTGTGTATTGCAGCAGAACATGCACATGGGCAGTATGACTGGTGAGTGCCTGAGCACCCATACACGTGTGTATAGCAGCATTACATGCACATGGGCAGTATGACTGGCGAGTCCCTGAGCGCCCAACCACGTGTGTATAGCAGCATTACATGCACATGGGCAGTATGACTGGTGAGCCGCTGAGCGCCCATACACGTGTGTATAGCAGCATTACATGCACATGGGCAGTATGACTGGTGAGTCACTGAGCACCCATACACGTGTGTATAGCAGCATTACATGCACATGGGCAGTATGACTGGCGGTCCCTGAGCAACCAACCACGTGTGTATAGCAACATTACATGCACATGGGCAGTATGACTGGCGAGTCCCTGAGCGCCCATACATGTGTGTATAGCAGCATTACATGCACATGGGCAGTATGACTGGCGAGTCCCTGAGCACCCATACACGTGTGTATAGCAGCAGTACATGCACATGGGCAGTATGACTGGTGAGTCCCTGAGCGCCCATACACCCGTGTTTAGCAACATTACATGCACATGGGCAGTATGACTGGTGAGTCCCTGTGCGCCCATACACGTGTGTAAAGCAGCATTACATGCACATGGGCAGTATGACTGGTGAGTCCCTGAGCACCCATACACGTGTGTATAGCAGCATTACATGCACATGGGCAGTATGACTTGTGAGTCCCTGAGCTCCCATACACGTGTGCATAGCAGCATTACATGCACATGGGCAGTATGACCGGCGAGTCTCTGAGCGCCCATACACGTGTGTATAGCAGCATTACATGCACATGGGCAGTATGACTGGTGAGTCCCTGAGCGCCCATACACGTGTGTATATCAGGGTTACATGCACATGGGCAGTATGACTGGCGAGTCCCTTACCACCCATACATGTGTGCATAGCAGCATTACATGCACATGGGCAGTATGACTGGTGAGTCCCTGTGCGCCCATACACGTGTGTAAAGCAGCATTACATGCACATGGGCAGTATGACTGGTGAGTCCCTGAGCACCCATACACGTGTGTATAGCAGCATTACATGCACATGGGCAGTATGACTTGTGAGTCCCTGAGCTCCCATACACGTGTGCATAGCAGCATTACATGCACATGGGCAGTATGACCGGCGAGTCTCTGAGCGCCCATACACGTGTGTATAGCAGCATTACATGCACATGGGCAGTATGACTGGTGAGTCCCTGAGCGCCCATACACGTGTGTATATCAGGGTTACATGCACATGGGCAGTATGACTGGCGAGTCCCTGAGCGCCCATACACGTGTGTATAGCAGCATTACATGCACATGGGCAGCATGACTGGCGAGTCCCTGAGCGCCCATACACGTGTGTATAGCAGCGTTACATGCACATGGGCAGCATGACAGGCGAGTCCCTGAGCGCCCATACACGTGTGTATAACAGCATTACATGCACATGGGCAGTATGACTGGCGAGTCCCTGAGCGCCCATACACGTGTGTATAGCAGCATTACATGCACATGGGCAGTATGACTGGTGAGCCCCTGAGCGCCCATACACGTGTGTATAGCAGCATTACATGCACATGGGCAGTATGACTGGTGAGTCCGTGAGCGCCCATACACGTGTATATAACAGCATTACATGCACATGGACAGTATGACTGGCGAGTCCCTGCGCACGCATACACGTGTGTTTAGCAGCATTACACGGGGAGCTACATGTGTATTAGCCTAGGGCACCTGGACCCTTTTATCAGGCCTGTATATAACTGAGCTGGACTCTACATCAGAAAGAGGGGAACATCTTTCAATACCATGTTTTTGACTGCCGCACCAAGGTTCTATTTGCCTTGATTGATGATCTAGAAAAAAAGATAGACAATCTGGAAAACAGATGACGAAGGAAGAACACCACACCTGATTTCATTGCTGTCGTTGAGTATGAATGCAAACACATTCTAACATTATGGTGGAGGCTTTAAACAATTGGGAATAATTGGGGATATACATAACATATACCACACATACGTGCACATTGTACACACACAGTACACCACATATGCACACACAGCACACTACACACACATATATACGTAGCACACCTCACACACTTACACATTGGACAGATACACACAAGACACACAAACATAACATACCACTCATAGTGCAACACACACCCACATTCACTACAACACCCCTCCCAAAAAAAAAGTGCAACACACACAAACCCACAGAACACACACACTTAAGCATTGCACAGATACACAAACACACAACACACACGCTTAAACATTGCACAGATATACACACAGCACACTACACACACATATATGCGTAGCGCACCTCACACATTTACACATTGGACAGATACACACAACACATACATAACACACCACACCACACACAGTACAACACACACCCACATACCTACAATAGACGCTCAAAAACAGTACAACACACACACACACACACACAAAAACAAATGCATCACAGTTGCTAAATCTCAGGAGTGGATGTGGAATGCATCAACACACACAAGTTATCAAGTCAGGAACGGTGGGTTTTTAACAACAGCACCACACCTGATTTCATTGCTGGCATTGAGTATCAATGCAAACACATTCTAACATTATGGCTTTAACAAATTACAATCTTAGGTCTTTGGCACAGCATAAGATGACATTTTACAGCAATTTTGGAAATTAAAAAACACCCAAGGTTTTCCTGGGTAACGCCGGGTGGGTCAGCTAATGCTTAATAATTGTCACCGCCACATTGGAACTGTTGTCATAAATCACAATTATGTAAAATTGTCTGGGTATCATCCTACCAATGCGTTTCAGAAGTATTGATCTGTTTATTAATGTGTGTGCCTCCATTCCCCCAATGCCAATCTCTGCCAAGGAGAAGGACAGGCAGGTGCATTATGTATGTCTCTGGCTGTGGTAGCTGCCCTGGTGGAGGAAGGGCTGAAATGGGAGCTGCAGGCAGGGGCCAATCTACTATAAAACTAATGAAGCTTAAGCTTCCTGGCCCTAATCCCGGAGTTCCCCATAAGCAAACATTTTTAAGGGCCCTTTTTAACAAAATAGATGGAGATTTTTAAGTGTGTGTTATTAAAATCAAGTTATTTTAGTGACAGAAGCATCACTCATCTCGCTTGTGAATTTTAGGTCCAAAAATAAAATTGTTACCACTTGTGTTTACAGATGTAGCCACTCATCTCCTGATATACTCTATGCTGCTGGGGACCCTGCTCTTCCCACTATATAACTCTCAGTCTGTGGCTTCCTGCTGCCTCCATTCCCCTCCTCACATCATGTCACTGCCCCTGTCACATGCAGCTCTGTCCTCACTGACACATTACTCATCTCCTGATATACTCTGTGCTGCTGGGGACCCTGCTCTTCCCACTATATAACTCTCAGTCTGTGGCTTCCTGCTGCCTCCATTCCCCTCCTCACATCATGTCACTGCCCCTGTCACATGCAGCCCTGTCCTCACTGACACATCACTCATCTCCTGATATACTCTGTGCTGCTGGGGACCCAGCTCCTCCCACTATATAACTCTCAGTCTGTTGTTTCCTGCTGCCTCCATTCCCCTTCTTACATCATATTCCCCACCCCTGACTTAAATGTACCAGGAACTAGAGATATAGCAAACAGTGATGATTCAGATGAGCTAAGAAACCAGACTGGATATCAGCCCCATGGACAGCAGCACTGGTATCCCAGGGGGGTTGTAATACCCAGATTGAAGATCAGCCCCATGGACAGCAGCACCGGTATCCTAGGGGCGGCTGTAACACTCAGACTGGAGATCAGCACAATGGACAGCAGCACTGGTATCCCAGGGGTGGCTGTAACGCCCAGACTGGATATCAGCACCATGGACAGCAGCACTGGTATCCCAGGGGCGTTTTTAATACCCAGACTGGAGATCAGCACCATGGACAGCAGCACTGGTATCCCACGGATGGCTGTAAAGCTCAGACTGGAGATCAGCACCATGGACAGCAGCACTAGTATCCCAGGGATGGCTGTAAAGCTCAGACTGGAGATCAGCACCATGGACAGCAGCACTAGTATCCCAGGGATGGCTGTAAAGCTCAGCCTGGAGATCAGCTCCATGGACAGCAGCACTAGTATCCCAGGGGTGCCTGTAACGCTAAGACTGGAGATCGGCTCCATGGACAGCAACACTGGTATCCCAGGGGTGGCTGTAATGCCCAGACTGGAGATCAGCTCCATGGACAGCAGCACTGGTATCCTGGGGACGGCTGTAAAGCTCAGACTGGAGATCAGTACCATGGACAGCAGCACTGGTATCCCAGGGATGGCTGTAAAGCTCAGACTGGAGATCAGCACCATGGACAGCAGCACTGGTATCCCGGGGACGGCTGTAAAGCTCAGACTGGAGATCAGCACCATGGACAGAAGCACTGGTATCCCAGGGGCGGCTGTAAAGCTCAGACTGGAGATCAGCACCATGGACAGAAGCACTGGTATCCCAGGGGTGGCTGTAATGCCCAGACTGGAGATCAGCTCCATGGACAGCAGCACTAGTATCCCAGGGGCGACTATAATGCTGCTGTGGGGAATCTTGTTTTCTTCCCATTTATAAGCTCACAAAACAACTTTTACCATCCTGTAAGATAGGGTCACTGTAAAGGCGTGCATTAGCCAGCAGCACTGTCAAGTTTGACCATGTGCGCATCAGCATCACAAGCTGTACCCTTACTTTTCTCTATATAGTCATAATCGAAAGTACATGTTGCTCCATGGTGCGAGAATAATAGAATGTGATTTTTGGTAAATCGTATTATAATACAGGCTAATAAAGAAGTTCATATTCCTCTAAAATCTGTGACAGGCTCGGGCCTCAGCTCCATTCTTATTGCCACTTACCGCCATAGCAGTGACAGCAGTGGCAGCAATCACAGCCGCGCTGTCACAGTATCTCCTCTTTGTGGGCCAGATGTACTACACTTGAAAAGTGTTTAAATAGAGAGTGATAAACCACCAGTTAATCAGCTCCTAACTTTCATGTTACAGGCTGTGTTTGAAAAATGACAGTTATGAGCTGATTGGTCGTTGGTTTACTCTCCGATTTATCACTTTTTAAGGCTTGGTACCATGGCCACGCCCCGTGAGAAAATAAACGAGAGAAATAAACAATGCTGTTGTCTCTCTCCCCAGCTCAGCTCACGGCACTGAGCAGCATGTGCTGAGCTGGGGGGAGAGGCTGTGCTGCAGCAGCAGCCTTTCCTCTTTCTCTCTACACTGCCTGGCTCCCTGCAACGGGGGAGGAGGGAGTAGGACCTGGGCCTATCCAGTGAGCCCGGGTAAAATGTACCCACCCACCCCTCTCGACGCCACTGCACAAATGGCTAAACTGAGCACTAGTAATGAAGTAGATGGTTCTAAAAAGGCAGCAGGTCCGATTTTTAAATGAACATTTCCACATGTCTCCAGCCAGACCTACAAGGCCATTCTAAGGGATACATTGACTAAGGCTTCTGAAAATGAAAAGAGGTGACGTTGCCCATAGCAACTAATCATATTATATCTTTAATTTCTCTATTGCATCCTAGGATATGATAGAAGGAATCTGATGATGGTTTCTATGGGCAACATCCATATTTATTTTTAGAAGCTTTGGTAAATGTATACTGTGTGCGGTATAATGTGAATCTCAGGTACTTGGGTGTGTGATTACTAGTGTGCTTCAGGAGATTAGGTGCATTGTGCAAATTGGACGTGTCTGCACCAGAGCAAGTTCACTGTCTGTACAAAATTGCAGCAGGTCAGTCAAACTTGTTTTTTTTTTGTTGGAGTCAGAGAATGCACGAATATTAAATAATGCATCTATTTTCTTTTAGACTTTTTCATGTACATAGTATGTTACATCAGAACCGGGCATTATGTGTACAAAGGGTGCTACTAATGTGTGGCATTATGTGTAAAAAGGGCAATACTGTGTGGTGTGATTTGAAAAATGGGCAATACCGTGTGGTGTAATGTGAATAAAGGGCAATATGGTGTGGTGTAATTTGAATAAGGACAAATATGGCATTGTATAATGTGAATAAGGACAAATACAGTATTGTGTAATGTGCATAAGGGGAAATACTGTGTGCGGTATAATGTGAATAGGGGCAATATTCTGTGGTATCATGTTAATAACAGGCAATACAGTGTGGTGTAAAATTAATAACAGACACTGCTGTGTGATGTAACAGATGGAGGAGGTTGCATTATTGTGTGGTGTCATTTGAATTGGGTGTACCCTTTTGTGGCCATGCCGCTTCCAAGCATGATCTTGAAAGCACCAGAATGTTACAGCTCTGTGGATGAGGAATGCTATGGGTGAGGGCTGATGTGTGCTGCTGGGTAATTGGTGTTGTGCTGGGAGAAGGGTGCTGGGTAAGAGGCTGAACTTGTTCTGGTGCTTTAGGGGGCACCAGCCAAGACCTTGCCCAGGTAATCAAATTGGTTGAGGTCAGTTCTGTGTTACATATTTCTGATGCAACTTTCTCTCTGACAGAAAAGGCAGAGGAGGGTGGTGGTAGTGGTATGTGTGTGTGTGTGTGTGTGTGTGGGGGGGGGGGGGGATATCGGCACAGAGAGGCAAGGCAATATGTTACCATATATATAAGTCTCATTGAGGGATCCAGGCTCATTCCTTAGCTGGTGGTTTTATCTTGTTTTGTGCAGTGTATGTTTTTGTGTCTTGACTGTTATGGAGAATAATTGGCTTAGGAGCCGCAGCTGGGTACTGTGATAAACAAAGAACAAGGAGATAGTACAGCACAAGGAATAGTAATCGGAAGAATCCCACCAGACCCTCAGCAATAATAATATACTGTAAGAACATTTTCCTCGCCACCGTTGATAGAAATGTTTCTGCATGAAGCCGTCTTACATTGATTGGATTTCTAGAGGAGATGCCGTTTGGCTTTGGAATAGGTTTAGAATGTATTTGGCTAACGATTTCGGATCAGGTGTGTTGACTGCTCGTGGCGCTAGATGGCAGAGACCGGGGGCCTTATAGTGATTCTGCTAATCAGCTTCTGTTGGTAACGGTTCTAACGATGGTTCTCCTGCGCTGGTGGTCTCAGGGCAAATAATATTGTCCCAACTTTTAGCAATGTAACAGACATTTTAATGAGGCAACAGCAGAGGATTAGAACCATTGATTGCTGCCTTGTTTGCGCCACAGGGCGCAGGAGGTGGCTGGATGTTCTGGGCTTATTTCCCAGGATCCTTTGGGATGGCATTAGTTTGGAGCTGGATTTACAGCTTTGCATAGGATTATATTGCAGGCTATGAATTGGGATAATGATTTAGGATTGGGATTATCAATACAATAAAGTAAAGTTTAGAAATCAAATTTTCCTACTGTAAGTTTCTTTGAAATCAAATGCATACATTTTATGGATGAGATGTGGTCTTTGTGTCTGCGCAATAACTGCCCAGATATGCGCAGTTCATGCAAATACAGATAAAAATGACGGTGCATATGATTGATGCGGCAAATGCGCAGCCTGAGATTTGCCTTCTGCAGCGAATTCTCAGTATACAGATATCCATGTGGTCCATCCTCATGCTGGCATGCATCCGCCTTTTTGCTGCCAGTCCTCACCAGCACATAGTTGAGCCTATCCTACACTAGGAGCGAAAGACACGCCTTCTGACACTCCTGTATCTCCTTCAACATGCCCTCCCTGGACTTCGCCTGGGAGAGAAAGCTGTTACAACATGTTACCCCTCTCCGATTGTTTTATGGCAATTGTTGTGACTCTGCAATGCTCCTGTTTGAGTATGTGCATTTGTGAAGCTTGCTCAGGATGAAGATATGCAAGCAGGCTCTGCAAATAATTCTACAATAGCCCCAGAAACTCATCTGATGCCGTCTCGAGGGCTACCACTGGCAAGAAAGGCAGCAGAAGGGATGGGGAAGATTGGAAGGAGATGTACGGGGAGGGAGGGGATACAGGGGACATGAGAGGAGAGGGAATGGGATGGAGGAGAGGAGGGGAGGGGATGAGGGAAGAGGAAGAGAGGTGAGGAGGGTAGAGACGGGCAAGATAGGAGAGGAAAGGAGGGGAGGGAAGGGGAAGAGAGGAGATAAGGAGAGGAGGGGATGGGAGGGATGGAAGAGAGGAAGGAAGGTAAGGGGAGGGAAGAGGAGAAGAGGGGGAAGGGTAGGGAAGTAGAAGAGAGAAGGGAAGGAGATGAAGGGAGGCAAGTGGAGTGGAGGAGGGTAGGGCAGGGAAAAGGAGGAGAGGAGGGAAGGGGTAGAGAGTTGACAGGGGAGTGATGTGGAAACAGGAGGGAAGCGGAAGAGAGGTGAGGAGGGAGGGACAGGGAGAAGAGGAGGGAAGGGGTGGGGAGGGGAGGGACAGGGAACAGAGGGAAGGCGAAGAGAGGAGGGGAGGGGTGGGAAGGGAAGGGAAGAGAAAGAGAGGAGGGGGGAAAGTTAGGGAAGGAGAGGAGGGGAGGCAAAGGGAGTAGAGGAGGGGAGAGCGTGGATGGTAAAGAAAGGAGGGGAGGGGAAGAAAGGAGGTGGAAGATTATGGAAAGAAAAGAGAGGAAAGGGAAGAAGACAAGGGGGAGGAGAGAAGAGGGGAGGGGAGGGGAGGCAAGGAGAGGGGACAGAAGAAGCTAAAGTCTCACCAGATTCCTGTTGGGATATCACTATGCTACCTGAGAGCACCAGCACAGTATCATGTTAATGCCATTGTACAGATGAGTGCCGGGGGTTCCACGCACAGAGCGACATTAATAACTTGCATATTTAAGCACAATGTAGAAGAGAAACGACAATCACCCTAATTAACTGTTTTGAGGCCCCTGAATTAGCATTTAAATGAACCTTATAACCGTGAGCTCGCCTACAGTAAGTAATATCTCTGAAGTGGTCACTGAAGCAGCAATTTAATACTCGAGTGTATCAGCGGAAGAGAAAAAGACATATTAGGACGGAGAGTTTTCTTGTTAACGGAGGCAGCAGCGAGAGAGAGAGAAAATGACTTCAATTCCCTTGTGTGCGATAAGACAGTGACCTAACCACAATCCAATAGGTTGTACAAAGGATGAATTCTAATCCTCGGCAGGACTCACACCGCTAACTTCCGGGAAAGTGGGTGACATCCATCTGTACCTGGGCTTGTGGCCACTCTACCATATTACACAGAAAGCTTTTATTAAGCCAACACCATGCGCCAGGCTCAGAGTTACTATAATGTTAGGCGTACCATAATATCCTCTTAAATGGGCACATTAATGAATTACACAGGTTCTGTGGCTGGCTGACTTCAAGCCTGCATCTCACCTGGGGGGGTCATTCAGACCGGCTCACTAGGCTGCTGGCATCATTCGCCCGTCTTGCCTGCATTCGTAGCGCTCCGCCCAGCGTGTCTATGGGAACGCCCACTGTTCTTGTGGGTGCGTCCATGAAACGCTTGACGCCACTATGCACGTGCGCACACCCCCACCATCGGAGACAGGACAAATTTGGGCCTGTTGGAATTGACCCCCCTGGTTTTAATCAGCCACATGTAATTCATGAGCATCCCAGCCCTGCTGTTCTCCTGGGGTCTATTTGACCCAAAACAAAATTAGTTTGTCTTATTTTTGGCAAATTTTTGTGATGATCAGTAGTAGCGATTACTAATGTACTCTATGAAAATGATACTAGCGAGTGACCGTCAATGTTTCGAAACCCATTACGTCAACATCAAAAATTCAGAAAATGATGAATACGGCGTCAGACCATTGGTTTACATTTGGATTATGTCATCTTTTCCCATTTTCGCACATTTATTCACATAAAGACAAAACAGTAAGTGATTGGCCAGACAAGACACCAAACCTAATTTTGGACAATAACATGACAGAAGGTGACGTGGTAACGTTAGATCCAGTTGTTAACACTTATACCGCTTTCAGACCACAAATGCAGAGTCGCACAGGACTGAAACGGTTCAGTCCAGTTGCGACCCGGCATATGCAGTCAGTTCAGATCGCAGCAGCGAACCGGTAATATTGACGTCATGTGGGGGTGCAGCGGAGCGTCATCTGGGTCATCGACCTGATTAACCCGTTCACACTGCACAGCAACACAGCAATGAACTGGTAAGAACCCTTCTTTTTTACACGGTTCATATTGGCGTGTTGCTACCGGTTAGCTGTAACCGGTAACCCCTTTCACATTGATGCAGGCTTGCTGGAGTCGGTACAGGGAGTGGTAAAGCCGAGCTGGCAGGCAGAGCTGCACAGTGCTGGAAGCGTACCGCTGGAACTTCCTGGATGGTCGCGAATGGGGCGGACGGCGGACCTGGTGCATGGCGATAGTTGCACCAGTTCCCCGTCTTAATAGAGTGGCTCCATTTGTATCAGGGATATCAGTGCATACAATGCCTTTGTCCTATGTTCCATAAACACCCACTGGAACAATAAGAACCTTACAAAGAGGAGAATATTTTTGAAAAACACTTATCAAGCCCCACATTTCCTCAAGACTATATACAGTATGCCACAGGCAGTATAGTCATGTAACATTGTGAAGAACATACGGTATAATCAGCTACTCATGATCCTAAACCAGGAACCTCTCTGGGGGAATGTTACAGCAATCCAACGTGCCAGGTGCAAATTGTGTCCATGCAGAAATGGGAAGAAAACAAACATGTAGGGTGACATTTAATAGGATGAGAGATTCAAAAAGTGAGAGATTTGGTAAGAAATCTCCAGGGTTTTTTAAAGCGGCAATCATTTACACTGCAAAACCAGTTTGATTTTGCAGTGTAAATGGTTGCCGCTTTAAAAAAACCTGGAGATTTCTTACCAAATCTCTCACTTTTTGAATATCTCATCCTATTAAATCTCACCCGATATGTATTAAGCCCAATAAATATGTTTGTAAATCCCAAGCAACATATTATTGCCCAAATGGTGCAAAGCAGTAACTACCTGGGTAAAACTACTTTTTGTTTGTTACGGTTGTTCTTCATCGGAATGTTTATTCACTGTAATAAAAGTTTGGAGAAGGGCCCTTATTCAGATCTGATCGCAGATGTAACAGAGAGAGTTACATTTGGGTGGGGTGTGTTCAAACTGAAATCTAAATTGCAGTGTAAAATAATTCAGCCAGTATTTACCCTGCACAGAAACATAATAACTCACACAAACCCAACTCTGCATATGTTACATTTTGAGAACATATGTGTACTGCGATCAGATCTGAATAAGGGCCTACAGTATATCTCTTGTTTGAATATGAATGAAAGCTTAATTTTATGATACGGGTCATATTGACCACAACAGTACATGAGTATAGTAGACACAAGTAGAACCTTTTTTATATTGCTATCATGATATGGGGGTGATTCAGACCATCCCCGATGTTTGTGGTTTGCGCATGCGCATTTCACACTCCCTGGGCCATACACTCCAGAGTGGGCGGGGCAAGGGCAGACAGGGGGCTGGAGCAGAGGAGTGCCCAGTTATGATAAAGCAGCCTTTCCATGCTCGATCACATCACCACGGCAACTGGTCTCCGATATTTCCAAGACTTTAGTTCCTGATAAATTGACAAGCAGCATGAACATAACTATGGCTCCGCCCACAACATGTCTGCCTCCAACGTTATTTATGAAAAGCAGAAAATACACACCACAGCTTCCTATTGGGGGAAGTGCAGCTCATGGTTCAACCAGATCCTTTCATGGGGTACAGAGTACACTTCCCAGTGCTCGGAACTGCTCCTATAAAAAGTGGGTTGCTGCCATTTTTTTGGCAGAAAGTGCAAATTTGACTAAAAAGACCTGACCATTTACCACTGGATTTGCTGTGCCTGCAGGGAAACTACAGCTTTTTCTGATAGTCCCCCGTATCTAGGGAAGAGCGGGTAAATCTCCTGGGTTCCCACCCACTACTAAAGTGGGCGGGATGGAGATATAATACCCGAAACTGCGGGTCCATATGGGGAGGTGGGGAACTAAAATATTGTAATTTGCATCATTTTAGCTCCACCCTTTCCGCCACAGACTCATGGTTGCCGCGATGGGCCTAAACATGCGGAAAGCATACCTGTGCTCTGCCACGCCCCCTTTTCAGATGTGGCCACGCCTCTGATGTGGCAGGTCCTGAATGAACACTTCCTAAAGAGAAATTAGAAACTGGGCATTTATGGCTCAACCGCTCACATTGGCAAATGACAACTTTGTGCACCCCCATATATACTGTATGCCGTATCTGCAAAATCAAGTGCACTTGCAAATGGGGTCATCTCCATGCGTCGGAGTAGTAAGTATTTCTGAACGGGTTATATATTGAGCAGATATATGAATTTCTGGACTATTCAGACAGCATCTTGTCGGAGTGCTGAGTGCTGTGGGCCTGTACCCTAGTCCAACTTCTGTGCTTGTCTGAGGCAGCTGTGACACTTGTTTTAGACAGATGTACCCAGCATGGGGTGGCTACAAGCCAGGGCCGGATTAAGGGCCTCATGGGCCTGGAGCTGGAAATATTCAAGAGCCTGTTATGTTGTGGAGGAGGTGAGGCCAAGGACATGTTGGCATGTAGGACCAATACACTATACGCCGCGTGTCTCACTAAATATCTAAATGCATTAAAATTGCATAACTATGATTTATGGCCGACCATGTGACCAGCTGGTGTCTGTCTGGTGATCATCATGCTGTCATAGTGATGGGGCCTATTATTATCTTTAGGCCTGGAGCTGAAGATCCATCCGCCCCATTGTTAATCTGGTCCTGGTACAAGCACATTGCAACAAAAAAAAAAAAACAGTGGGTGGTGCGACCGTGGTGGTGCGACTGTGGTGGTGCGACTGTGGTGGTGTGACTGTGGTGGTGTGACTGTGGTGGTGTGACTGTGGTGGTGCGACTATGGTGGTGTGACTGGTGGTGTGACTGTGGTGGTGTGACTGTGGTGGTGCGACTATGGTGGTGCGACTGTGGTGGTGCAACTGTGGTGGTGGGACTGTGGTGGTGTGACTGTGGTGGTGTGACTGTGGTGGTGTCACTGTGGTGGTGTGACTGTGGTGGTGCGACTGTGGTGGTGCGACTATGGTGGTGTGACTGGTGGTGCGACTGTGGTGGTGCGACTGTGGTGGTGCGACTATGGTGGTGCGACTGTGGTGGTGTGACTGTGGTGGTGTGACTGTGGTGGTGTCACTGTGGTGGTGTCACTGTGGTGGTGCGACTGTGGTGGTGCGACTATGGTGGTGTGACTGGTGGTGTGACTGTGGTGGTGTGACTGTGGTGGTGCGACTATGGTGGTGCGACTGTGGTGGTGCGACTGTGGTGGTGCGACTGTGGTGGTGTGACTGTGGTGGTGTGACTGTGGTGGTGTCACTGTGGTGGTGTCACTGTGGTGGTGCGACTGTGGTGGTGCGACTATGGTGGTGTGACTGGTGGTGTGACTGGTGGTGTGACTGTGGTGGTGTCACTGTGGTGGTGCGACTATGGTGGTGTGACTGGTGGTGTGACTGGTGGTGTGACTGTGGTGGTGTGACTGTGGTGGTGCGACTATGGTGGTGCACATGCGGGGACACACATTCTAACATAAATGGTTGGAAACTTGCATTAGTGTGGCCTAGATAGTAAGCCGCCAACTGCAAAATAACCCACAAACAGGGCCGGCGCAACCCACTCAGCGAGGGATGCAAAGCAGGTAGGCGCCGACCAGTAGAGGCGCTTTTCCTGCTCTGCACCCTGCTGCTCCTGCCGACTGCCACTGCCTGTCACACGCCATGACAGACAGAGGCGCCGGTAACATTATGCTCTCAGCCGCGCCGATGATGTCCTGCACGAGGGTCAGGGGAGGCAGAGCAGAGGAATGTGATCTGCAGAGGAAGGCTCTGCAGTACTTCTAGGAGCCACTAGATGCCCCCATGTGATCCCACTGTGTGGAACTGGGGCCTTATCAGTGGTGAGAGAGACGGCCTGGACTCTACAGAGGAGGAGCTGCCTGACTGACTGACTGACTGAGTTTGTTTTTATGTCTGTCTGTCTATAGCTATCAATCTCTCTCCCCCTCTCTCTCTCCCTCTGTCTATACCTGTCTCTGTGTGACCCTCTCTCTCTCTGTCTATACCTGTCTCTGTGTGACTCTCTCTCTCTCTCTCTCTCTCTATACCTGTCTCTCTCTGTCTATACCTGTCTCTATCTCTCTCTCTCTGTCTATACCTGTCTCTGTGTGACAATCTCTCTGTCTCTCTCTCTCTCTCTCTCTCTCTCTCTCTCTCTCTATACCTGTCTCTCTCTGTCTATACCTGTCTCTATCTCTCTCTCTCTCTGTCTATACCTGTCTCTGTGTGACAATCTCTCTGTCTCTCTCTCTCTCTCTCTCTGTCTATACCTGTCTCTCTCTGTCTATACCTGTCTCTCTCTGTCTATACCTGTCTCTCTCTGTCTATACCTGTCTCTGTGTGACTCTCTCTCTGTCTATACCTGTCTCTGTGTGACTCTCTCTCTCTCTCTCTCTGTCTATACCTGTCTCTTTCTGTCTATACCTGTCTCTGTGTGACTCTCTCTCTGTCTATACCTGTCTCTCTCTGTCTCTCTCTCTGTCTATACCTGTCTCTGTGTGACTCTCTCTCTGTCTATACCTGTCTCTGTGTGACTCTCTCTCTGTCTATACCTGTCTCTGTGTGACTCTCTCTCTGTCTATACCTGTCTCTGTGTGACTCTCTCTCTCTCTCCCTCTCTGTCTATACCTGTCTCTGTGTGACTCTCTCTCTGTCTATACCTGTCTCTGTGTGACTCTCTCTCTCTCTCTCCCTCTCTGTCTATACCTGTCTCTGTGTGACTCTCTCCCTCTGTCTCTCTCTCTCTGTGTCTATACCTGTCTCTCTCTGTATATACCTGTCTCTGTGTGACTCTCTCCCTCTCTCTGTGTCTCTCTCTCTCTCTCTCTGTGTCTATACCTGTCTCTCTCTGTCTATACCTGTCTCTGTGTGACTCTCTCTCTCTCTTTCTGTCTATACATGTCTCTGTGTGACTCTCTCTCCCTCCCTCTGTTTATACCTGTCTCTGTGTGACTCTCTCTCCCCCTCTCTATTTCTCTCTGTCTATATCTATCTCTGCCTTCCTGCCTCGCTCTCTCTCTCTCTGTCTATTCCTGTCTCTGATTGACTCTCTCGCTCCCTCTCTCTGGGGTAGATTTATTATCATGTCCCTAATGTTCATTATGCTGCTAGCCTCGCTTCACCACTTTTTCGTGGTGAAGCAGACCCCAGTTCGCCCGAATGTATCATACCTTACGTTTTCGTTATGGGAAGTGCGTTATCCCCACTCAACCAGGATACGCTGTCTCCCATAACGGATGTGCGCTTTTCCCCGGCTGTGTGTTCTGCCCATGCGCCGGTTTTCCTGACACGCAATGTGTCACCGGCACTGGGACAGCTTATGCTTAAAAAAAAAAAAGGTTTGCTGGCAGAGTAGCATAGCGCTGTGAAGTAGCACTAGCGGGTGTCAGGACAGCGGAAGAATTAGCATTTTTTTTTATGGGCTATGGAAGGCGCAAAATTTTAGGTTGCAGGGAGGCGCCAGACACCCTAGCACCGGCCCTGCCCACAAATGAACAATTCGGACACAGGGGTTATTCAGATGGGATCGCTGGGCTACTA
This sequence comes from Crinia signifera, assembly GCF_055691185.1. NCBI lineage: Eukaryota > Metazoa > Chordata > Amphibia > Anura > Myobatrachidae > Crinia > Crinia signifera. The sequence continues at coordinate 13,154,764 of NC_139218.1, read as the reverse complement.
ATTTGCAGAGCCCAGCAGTCGAGTAATTGCCGCCCATTCAGAGTGACATCCCGTCCTGTGCAAGACTGCAAACTGCTTAGCATGACATTGTCTGGATCGGCGATTCTCTGCAATCCATTTGCAAGTTGCTCACCATCAAATGACTTGTGCACTGTGTGCAATCTGTACGTAGACCGGGACTTACTTGGCGGCTTCGATAGAAACAAGATCGGGGGCGGAGCTGACATCACATGACTTTCCCTCACACACCTGCGTATTCCCTGCCACTCCCAGAAAATGGGCGGTTACCACCCCAACCGCCGGCTTCCTGTCAATCAACTTGCATACCACCTGTGGTTTAAAACATTTGCAGGATTTTATCTCAGGACGGCCTCGCGCATTCGTACTACAGGCCATATGCGTTCGCAGTATATCGATAATTGTCCGGCCATTGCGAATTAGCAGTTGTGTGATCAGGTCTGAATAACCATCCCTATAACGGTACATAGCTGGAAGGACAGGCACTACTGCGCAGATATAGGTGATTTAGGACTCTCACTAGGCGCAGCGTGTACCTCTTTCTCCGGTCTATGCTTGGTAATAAACACCACGTAATTACAGGTTGGTACAATACATATACTTTGAATGTAAATCCTCCTTTTAGCAAATCTCATGGTCACAATAATCCCAGCCTCACGCCGGGAGTTATTTATGTGACTCTTCCCGGAAACGTGCGAGCAGGTAGCAATGTAACCTGATTTCACAGTGATCCTGTTCCACACATTAATCTCTGTGACTGTAATATTATTACACGGGGATGAGCGGAACGCAGCGCCAGGAAAGTTATATTCTCATCCACAGAACACAATGGTGAAAATAGCCGAAATATCTGCTGTCTGTAAATACAAACATCTGTAATCCTGCTGAAAGCGTTTCCGTTACTACACATTACATTATACCATAGGGCAGGGGTTCCCAATCTTTTTCAAATCACGGCACCCTAGAGTATCCACGGGGTATCCACGGCACCCCTAGGCCCAATAAAATAAATATAAAATTAAGTAGATTGTGTTTAAATGTGCTTCTTAGGTTCAGTTATGTGGTAAAGGGCACACATTTTATGATTGGCAGCCACCAGCACTGGTTTTGTCCATAAATAATTGACCATGAATAATTTGAGTTGGTCCTGGTCCACCAACCCGTGGCACCCCTGCAAGTGTCCCGAGGCAACCCAGGGAGCCACGGCACACAGTTTGGGAACCACTGCCATAGGGGGATTAGGGATCTTCTTTTTACATAGAGTTCTTAAAAAAAATATACAATCGTTGATAGCGTACAATAGAAAAAAAGAAATAAAAATTGGTAAGTGCGAGGGGGCGGGTCAGAGCGTCCTGCACGAGGGAGAGGAAGGGGTGCGCTGGGACAAAATTGGGATATGTCCCAATTGTGTCAGGTCCCTATCCAATACTGTACAATATTAGTGGATGCAACCTGTAATATCTCATCCTGTTCTGCATTAATAGACATGTACACAGTACCGCTTCTCTATTGTCAGCTGGGTGTGGGCCACAAGACATGTAATAGCTCTGTGTGGACCAGATGTATCAAGCTCCAAAAAGTGGTAAGTTAGAAAATGATGAACAGCCAGCCAATCAGCTCAACTTCCATGTTACAGGCTGGGTTTGTAAAATGACAGGTAGGAGCTGATTGGCTGGTTGTTTATCACTCTCAATTCTACCCCATAGATGTGAGATCAGCTCAGAGCCGGCCCTAGCCTAAATTACACCCTAGGCAAGATTTTGACTGTTGCCCCCTAGCACCGCCACTAGTTCCGTCTCTGACCCTGCTCCCCTTTCCCAGCATCATCAACCCTCATCATAGCAGTCCTCATTTTGGTGCTCCTACCCGCAATATTTTAAATAGAAACAGCGCACCCATTCGGTGCGGAGCCCAAACAGGGGTGTGTTCTTGCTGGGAAGGGGCATGGCCATACAATAGTACCCCCAATTCAAATTATGCCACACAGTAGTGCAACTTTATTCACATTATATCATGCGATGGTGTCCCTTATTCACGTTACATCACACAGTAGTACCACTTTACTTTATGTACATTACTCCTCATATTATTCACATTATACCATTAGAAACAAATCCTGAGAAAATATTGTATTTTAAGCACCTCCATGGCCACACTGCAACCCAGCATAAAGCAGGGTGTGCTGGGCAGAGGATAAGAGCTGCAGCTGCTGCTGTCACTTAAGGGGACGGGGCCCGGGGCCCCCACTGGGCCCTTCCATCAGACTTTGGCCTGGGTAATTTGTACCCCCTACCCCTTTTTCTCGGCACCCCTGATAATACCACACAGTAATGCCCCTTACACATGACACACCTTATTAATGTCCTTATAACCATAATGCCCCTTACACATTATGCCAACCTTTATTAATGCCCTTCATACACATAATGACACACATAATGCCCCTTACACATATGTCACACATTATTAATCCCCTTATACACATGACACACATTATGCCCCTTACACATATGTCACACATTATTAATCCCCTTATACACATGACACACATTATGCCCCTTACACATATGTCACACATTATTAATGCATTTATACATGACACACATAATTCCCCTTACACATATGCCGAACACTATTGCACAACCAACCCACCCACAGACAGGATTCGCACAGCCGCTAATAGCCTCACTCACACACACAAAATAGGCATGCTGCATATCATTTTAATCAGCAGAAGCTGCTGATGCCCCTGGGCATTCTAAATGCCCTAGGCAATTGCCTAGTTGGCCTATGCCTAAGGCCGGCTCTGGATCAGCTGCTCAGTACTACCAATTTTACTGCTTATATATGGCCTGATTCAGGATGACTCGATGCCCTGCGAATTCACTGCGGGGACAGATGTTTTGGGTTTATACATGTACTGTACATACCCAATGTGCGAACGCCTTCTGCAACTATTACAGTTGACAAGGTGTTCACATGCAGTGGGATGGGATTCGATAGGGTTACCAACTTTGTGTTGAGAGATTCCCGGACGGTGGCCCACCAATTGACACACCCACAGCACACCCACTGACCCGTCCCCAGCCCTGCCCCATGGTTAGAAGGTTAGGCTGTGGGAGGGGGAGGTTAGGGTTAGGTACTAGGGGGAGGGTTAAGGTTAGGCTGTAGGAGAGGAATGTTAGGGTTAGGCTGCAGGAGGGGAGGTTAGGGTTAGGCTGCCAGGGGGGGGGGGGGGTTAGAGTTAGGCTGCGGGAGGGGAGGTTAGGGTTAGGCTGCGGGAGGGGAGGTTAGGGTTAGGCTGCAGGAGGGGAGGTTAGGGTTAGGCTGCAGGAGGGGAGGTTAGGGTTAGGCTGTAGGAGGGGAGGTTAGGGTTAGGCTGCAGGAGGGGGAGGTTAGGGTTAGGCTGCAGGAGGGGAGGTTAGAGTTAGGCTGCAGGAGGGGAGGTTAGTGTTAGGCTGTAGGAGGGGAGGCTAGGGTTAGGCTGCAGGAGGGAAAGTTAGGATTAGGCTGCAGTAGGGGAGGTTAGGGTTAGGCTGCAGGAGGGGAATGTTAGGGTTAGGCTGTGGGAGGGGAGGTTAGGGTTAGGCTGCGGTAGGGGTGTTAGGGATAGGCTGCAGGAGGGGATGGTTTGGGTTAGGCTGCAGGAGGGGGGTTAGGGTTAGGCTGCGGGAGGGGAGGTTAGGGTTAGGCTGGGGGTGGAGGTTGTTAGGGTTAGGCTGCAGGAGGGGGAGGTTAGGGTTAGGCTGCAGGAGGGGGAGGATAGGGTTAGGCTGCAGGAGGGGAGGTTAGGGTTAAGCTGTGGGAGGGGAGGTTAGGGTTAGGCTGTGGGAGAGGAATGTTAGGGTTAGGCTGCAGGAGGGGAGGTTAGGGTTAGTCTGCAGGAATGGAGGTTAGGGTTAGGCTGTGTGAGGGGAGGTTAGGGTTAGGCTGTGGGAGGGGAGGTTAGGGTTAGGCTGCGGGAATGGAGGTTAGGGTTAGGCTGTGGGAGGGAAGGTTAGGGTTAGGCTGTGGGAGGGGAGGTTAGGGTTAGGCTGCAGGGGGTTAGGGTTAGGCTGCAGGAGGGGAGGTTAGGGTTAGGCTGCAGGAGGGGAGGTTAGGGTTAGGCTGTGGGAGGGAAGGTTAGGGATAGGCTGCAGGGGGTTAGGGTTAGGCTGCAGAAGGGGAGGTTAGGGTTAGGCTACAGGAGGGGAGGTTATGGTTAGGCTGCAGGAGGGGAGGTTAGGGTTAGGCTGCAGGAGGGGAGGTTAGGGTTAGGCTGCAGGAGGGGAGGTTAGGGTTAGGCTGCAGGAGGGGAGGTTAGGGTTAGGCTGCAGGAGGGGAGGTTAGGGTTAGGCTGCAGGAGGTTAGGGTTAGGCTGCAGGAGGGGAGGTTAGTGTTAGGCTGTAGGGGAGGTTAGGGTTAGGCTGCAGGAGGGGAGGTTAGGGTTAGGCTGCAGGAGGTTAGGGTTAGGCTGCAGGAGGGGAGTTTAGTGTTAGGCTGTAGGGGAGGTTAGGGTTAGGCTGCAGGAGGGGAGGTTAGGGTTAGGCTACAGGAGTGGAGGTTAGGGTTAGGCTGCAGGAGGGGAGGTTAGGGTTAGGCTGCAGGAGGTTAGGGTTAGGCTGCAGGAGGTTATGGTTAGGCTGCAGGAGGTTATGGTTAGGCTGCAGGAGGGGAGGGTTAAGTTTAGGCTACAGGAGGGGAGGGTTAGCATACCTCCCAACATGACCCTCTCCAGGAGGGACACATTGCTCTGTTTCTGGACTTTCTTCCTAATTTATGGATTACCATCACCTGTGCTTAAACACCTTTCTTATCAATTACCCTGTTTAAAACAGGTGATGACAATCATAAATTAAGATGGAAGTCCAGAAACAGAGCATTCGGTCCCTCCTGGAGAGGGTCATGTTGGGAGGTATGAGTTAGGGTTTGGCTGCAGGAGGCAGGGCCATCTTACTACATGGGCTTTATGGGCAGTTGCCCAAGGGGCCAGGCCTTCCACCCCCATCAGAAAAAAGTTACCCCCACCCCCCAATCTGATGAACTGTGCGAATAGAAGTGCACGCTGATATTCACCGGCCTCCGAAGCGCGCAAGAGCATTGCTGGGACCAGTGGGACTGGACGACTGCTGCAGCTGCATAGACAGTACTAACTGACCGCCGATCCATGGGGAAGCAGTGATCCTGGCTTTGATGCTGCACTTGGCTGTGCAGGCACCTGCCACCCGCCACAGATCAGAATGAGGGAGGTAAAGTCTTGCCCTAGCACCCGCGGCACTGCTCCCCAGTGGCTGCGGTCAAAGAAGCTGCAGCCTGCACAGGCTGCAATGAATGAGACAGTGACTCAGCCACGGCTGTCAGCATGGGACTTTGCCTCCCTTACCTGCCCATATGCTGCCTGCCACCCGCCCACCCTGTCAATCCCCTGACTGCTACCTGTTGCCCACCCATCCCCCATGTGTCTGCCTGTCTAGAGGTTAGTAAAGTGGCAGAAATTTTGGGTAGTACAGGATACAGGTGAACATAGAGGTGCAGGAGAGACATGGGGATAGAGAGGCAAAAGGGGTACAGGAGGACAGAGGTACAGGGGAGATGGGTTAATGGAGAGGTGAACGGGGGATGGAGAGGTGCATGGGGGACAGAGGTTCAGGGGGGACAGGTGGATAGAGAGATGCAAGGGGGATGGAGAGGTACAGGGGGATGGAGAGTTGCAGGGAGGACAAAGAGGTACAGGGAGGACAGGGGGACAGAGAGGAGCAGGAGGGACAGAGAGGTGCCGTGAGGGCAGGGGGGACAGAGAGGTGCTGGAAGGACAGAGAGGTGCAGGGAGGGCAGGGGGACAGAGAGGTGTAGGAGGGACAGAGAGGTGCAGGGGGGACAGAGAGGAGCAGGAGGAACAGAGAGGTGCAGGGGGGACAGAGAGGAGCAGGAGGGACAGAGAGGTGCAGGTAGGGAAGGGGGACAGAGAGGTGCAGGGGGACAGGGGGACAGAGATGAGCAGGAGGTACAGAGAGGTACAGGGAGGACAGGGGGACAGAGAGAAGCAGGTTGGACAGAGAGGTGCCGTGAGGGCAGGGGGGACAGAGAGGTGCTGGAAGGACAGAGAGGTGCAGGGAGGGCAGGGGGACAGAGAGGTGCAGGGGGGACAGGGGGACAGAGAGGAGCAGGAGGGACAGAGAGGTGCAGGGGGGACAGAGAGGAGCAGGAGGGACAGAGAGGTGCAGGGAGGGAAGGGGGACAGAGAGGTGCAGGGGGACAGGGGGACAGAGAGGAGCAGGAGGTACAGAGAGGTGCAGGGAGGGCAGGGGGACAGAGAGGTGCTGTAAGGACAGGGGGACAGAGAGGTAGAGGTACGACATGTGGAAGAAGAGGTAAAGATATCACAGGGGGATGGAGAGGTGAAGGGGGTACTGGGGGACAGAGAGGTACAAACAGGGCTGGCAACAGAAATTGTGGGGCTCCATACACTGTTATCTCTGGGCCCCCCCACCCCATCAAACGCTATCAACCCCTTTCCATGCTGGAACATAAACTGGACAAAACAAACAGACGTACTCCCTCACCCTACGGCTTTCGCTCTATCACACCAACGCACTCCCCCACCCCATGGCCTGTGCTCCCTCACCCTGCCGCCTAGGCTCTATCACACTGACGCACTCCCTAACCTGCGGCCTGGGCTTTATCACACTGACACACTACTTCACCCTACGGCCTGCGCTCTATCACACTGATGCAGTCCTTCACACTGGGGTCTGCGCTCTATCACACTGATGCACTACCTTACCCTACCCCCTGTGCTCTATCACACAGACGCACTACTTCACCCTGGGGCCTGCGTTCTATCACACTGATGCACTACCTTACCCTACCGCCTGCGCTCTATCACACAGATGCACTACTTCACCCTGGGGCCTGCGTTCTATCACACTGATGCACTACCTTACCCTACCGCCTGCGCTCTATCACACAGATGCATTACTTCACCCTGGGGCCTGCGTTCTATCACACTGATGCACTACCTTACCCTACCACCTGCGCTCTATCACACTGACGCACTACTTCACCCTGCAGCCTGCGCTCTATCACGCTGACGCACTACTTCACCCTACGGCCTGCGCTCTATCACACTGATGCACTACCTCACCCTGGGGCCTGCGCTCTATCACACTGATGCACTACCTCAGCCTACGGCCTGCGCTCTATCACACTGATGCACTACCTCACCCTGAGGCCTGTGTTCTATCACACTGATGCACTGCTTCACCCTACGGCCTGCGCTCTATCATACTGATGCACTACCTCACCCTGAGGCCTGCGTTCTATCACGGCGGAGGATCATCATTGGAGCGAGGAACGGTAATGTATATTGTGTAAAATTATAATGTCATAAAGTTGTACTGTACTTGGTGTGTGTGTCTTTATTTTATCATTCTTTTTACAGATAAACTACAAGTCTAAGGGGAGCCCATTAACGCCCCGAATGCTGGGACGTGTGGTTCACCAAGTCCCAACATGCAGGAAAGGCCTTCTGAGACTTCTAGTTCTACTGTAAAAGCAATGTTTTGTCATCTTATTTTACCCTTATCAGCCCACGGTCCACCGCCCTGGGATGCCGGGGACTGCCCGGGCTTCAGTCCTTGACGAGCGAAGCCTGGGTGGACCCCTTTATTGGGGAGTGGGGGTCCCCACTCCCCCAGGTACCCTGTACAGGGCCCTGACCACACACGGTGAGCATTTTATGGCTGGGGAACCTTGTATAAAAAGTCCCCCGCCTGCGACATGACACCGCTGGCTGTTGGAGCCCGATGCTGGTTCCAAAATACAGGGGACCCCAAGTTTACAGGGGACCCCAAGTTTTTTTGGCCCCATATTTTCAGAACCAGGACCGGTCCAAGAGCCTGGAGCTGGTTTCTTAAAAACAGGGGACCCCTATACATTTTGTTCCCTGGATTTTTGAAACCAGCCTGAACTTGGAGTATTTGTTTCGCAAATTTGGTAAAGTTTGCAAAAAATCGCACCCTCTTATATATGCGAGTTATATACTTTATAATTGGAAAACATCTAGATGCAAATTGAAGTGTGACAAAAAATTGACAGGTTAAAATGTGCGCATTTTGTTGCAAAAGTATTTCATCACGGTTCTCATCCTATTACATATGCGATTTTTAGAAAATGTGGGAATTCGGACGTTTTTCACCAAAAATCGAACATGTCTAACAAAATCCACCCTATTACATTTCGCCCTAACTATTATCTTCTATAACAGGGCTGGGCAACACCGGCCCTCCAGATGTTAATGAACTACACATCCCAGGATGTTTTGCATTAGTTTCAGCATGGCCACATAGCAAAACTAATGCAAAGCATCCTGGGATGTGTAGTTCAATAACATCTGTAATGGTTAGCATTACTGCCTCACAGCACTGAGACAGCACAGCACTATCCCCACCATGTGTTATATATACGGGGCAGTACGGATGGTGTAATGATTACCGTTACTGCCTCACAGCACTGAGGTCATGGGTCCTATCCCCACCATGTGTTATATATACCGGGCAGTACAGACTGAGGTCATGGGTTCTATCCCCACCATGTGTTATATATACGGGGCAGTACGGATGGTGTAATGATTAGCGTTACTGCCTTACAGCACTGAGGTCATGGGTTCTATCCGCACCATGTGTTTTATATATACAGGGCAGTACGGATGGTGTAATGGTTAGCGTTACTGACTAACAGTGCTGAGATCATGGGTCCTATTCCCACCATGTGTTATATATACGGGGCAGTATGGACGGTGTAATGGTTAGCATTACTGCCTCACAGCACTGAGGTCATGGGTTCTTTTCCCACCATGTGTTATATATATGGGGCAGTATGGAAGGTGTAATGATTAGCATTACTGCCTCACAGCACTGAGGTCATGGGTTCTATCCCCACCATGTGTTATATATACGGGGCAGTATGGATGGCGTAATGGCTAGCATTACTGCCTCACAGCACTGAGGTCATGGGTTCTATCCCCACCATGTGTTATATATACGGGGCAGTACGGATGGTGTAATGGTTACATTACTGCCTCACAGCACTGAGGTCATGGGTTCTATCCCCACCATGTGTTATATATACAGGGCAGTACGGACGGTGTAATGGTTAGCGTTACTGCCTCACAGCACTGAGGTCATGGGTTCTATCCCCACCATGTGTTATATATACAGGGCAGTACGGACGGTGTAATGGTTAGCGTTACTGCCTCACAGCACTGAGGTCATGGGTTCTATCCCCACCATGTGTTATATATAAGGGGCAGTACGGATGGTGTAATGGTTACATTACTGCCTCACAGTGCTGAGGTCATGAGTTCTATCCCCACCATGTGTTATATATACGGGGCAGTACGGATGGTGTAATAGTTATATTATTGCCTCACAGCGCTGAGGTCATGGGTTCTATCCCACCATGTGTTATATATTCGGGGCAGTAAGGACGGTGTAATGGTTAGCATTACCGCTTCACAGCACTGAGGTCATGGGTTCTATCCCACCATGTGTTATATATTCGGGGCAGTAAGGACGGTGTAATGGTTAGCATTACTACCTCACAGCGCTGAGGTCATGGGTTCTGAGGTCATGGCTGAGGTCATGGGTTCTATTCCCACCATGTGTTATATATACGGGGCAGTACAGATGGTGTAATGATTAGCATTACTGCCTCAAAGCGCTGAGGTCATGGGTTCTATCCCCACCATGTGTTATATACGGGGCAGCACGGATGGTGTAATGGTTAGCATTACTGCCTCATAGCGCTGAGGTCATGGGTTCTATCCCCACCATGTGTTATATATACAGGGCAGTACGGATGGTGTAATGGTTATAGCATTACTGCCTCACAGCACTGAGGTCATGGGTTCTTTTCCCACCATGTGTTATATATATGGGGCAGTACGGACGGTGTAGTGGTTATCTTTACTGCCTCAGAGCACTGAGGTCATGGGTTTGATTCCCACCATGGCTCTAACTGTGCAGAGTTTGTATATTTTCCCTGTGCCTGCGTGGATTTCCTCCGGGTACTCCGGTTTCCTCCCACAATCCAAAAATATACTGGTAGGTTAATTGGCTCCCGATAAAATTTGAATTTTGTCTGTGTGTGCATGTACATGTGGTAGGGAATATAGATTGTAAGCTCCACTGGGGCAGGGACTGATGTGACTGTTCAAATATTCTCTGTAAAGTGCTGTGGAATTTGTGTGCGCTGTATAAGAAACTGTTAATAAATAAATAAATTATGCAATATGTAGGTGAAGTGCAGCTTTCCATACATTGCTGGGACAGTACGCATCCTTCTATATACAGTACATGAGACAGGTGATGTGCAGCTTTCCATACATTGCTGGGACAGTACGCATACTTCTATATACAGTACATGAGACAGGTGATGTGCAGCTTTCCATACATTGCTGGGACAGTACGCATCCTTCTATATACAGTACATGAGACAGGTGATGTGCAGCTTTCCATACATTGCTGGGACAGTACGCATACTTCTATATACAGTACATGAGACAGGTGATGTGCAGCTTTCCATACATTGCTGGGACAGTATGCATCCTTCTATATACATGATGCAGGTGAGGTGCAGCTTTCTATACATTGCTGGGACAGTATGCATCCTTCTATATACATGATGCAGGTGAGGTGCAGCTTTCCATACATTGCCGGGACAGTATGCATCCTTCTATATACATTATGCAGGTGCGGTGCAGCTTTCCATACATTGCTGGGACAGTATGCATCCTTCTGTATACATGATGCAGGTGAGGTGCAGCTTTCTATACTTTGCCGGGACTGTATGCATCCTTCTATATACATGATGCGGGGGACGTGCAGCTTTCCATACATTGCCGGGACAGTATGCATCCTTCTATATATATGATGCGGGTGAGGTGCAGCTTTCCATACATTGCCGGGACAGTATGCATCCTTCTATATACATGATGCAGGTGAGGTGCAGCTTTCCATACTTTGCCGGGACTGTATGCATCCTTCTATATACATGATGCAGGTGAGGTGCAGCTTTCCATACTTTGCCGGGACTATATGCATCCTTCTATATACATGATGCAGGTGAGGTGCAGCTTTCCATACATTGACGGGACAGTATGCATCCTTCTATATACATGATGCAGGTGAGGTGCAGCTTTCCATACATTGCCGGGACAGTATGCATCCTTCTGTATACATGATGCAGGTGAGGTGCAGCTTTCCATACATTGCCGGGACAGTATGCATCCTTCTGTATACATGATGCAGGTGAGGTGCAGCTTTCCATACATTGACGGGACAGTATGCATCCTTCTGTATACATGATGCAGGTGAGGTGCAGCTTTCCATACATTGGGCCTTATTTTGGTTCATTCTTTCTGACAAAATCCTTCTTAGATGGGCAAAACCATGTGCACTGCAGGTGGGGCAGTAACATGTGCAGAGAGAATTAGATTTGGGTGGGGTTTTACTTCAAAGTGAGATCTATATTGCAGTGTAAAAATAAAGCAGTCAGTATTTTCCCTGCACAGAAACAAAATTACTCACCCAAATCTAATTCTCTCTGCACATGTTACATCTGCCCCCCCTGCAGTGCACATGGTTTTGTCCATCTAAGAAGGATTTTGTCAGAAAGAATGAACCAAAATAAGGCCCATTGCCGGGACAGTATGCATCCTTCTTTATACATGATGCAGGTGAGGTGCAGCTTTCCATACATTGCGGGGACAGTATGCATCCTTCTATATACATGATGCAGGTGAGGTGCAGCTTTCCATACATTGCCGGGACAGTATGCATCCTTCTATATACATGATGCGGGGGACGTGCAGCTTTCCATACATTGCCGGGACAGTATGCATCCTTCTATATACATGATGCAGGTGAGGTGCAGCTTTCCATACATTGCCGGGACAGTATGCATCCTTCTATATACATGATGCGGGTGAGGTTCGGCTTTCCATACATTGCTCGAACAGTATGCATCCTTCTATATACATGATGCGGGTGAGGTGCAGCTTTCCATACATTGCCGGGACAGTATACATCTTTCTGTATACATGATGCAGGTGAGGTGCAGCTTTCCATACATTGCCGGGACAGTATGCATCCTTCTATATACATGATGCAGGTGAGGTGCAGCTTTCCATACATTGCCGGGACAGTATGCATCTTTCTGTATACATGATGCAGGTGAGGTGCAGCTTTCCATACATTGCCGGGACAGTATGCATCCTTCTGTATACATGATGCAGGTGAGGTGCAGCTTTCCATACATTGCCGGGACAGTATGCATCCTTCTGTATACATGATGCAGGTGAGGTGCAGCTTTCCATACATTGCCGGGACAGTATGCATCCTTCTTTATACATGATGCAGGTGAGGTGCAGCTTTCCATACATTGCCGGGACAGTATGCATCCTTCTATATACATGATGCAGGTGAGGTGCAGCTTTCCATACATTGCCGGGACAGTATGCATCCTTCTATATACATGATGCGGGGGACGTGCAGCTTTCCATACATTGCCGGGACAGTATGCATCCTTCTATATACATGATGCAGGTGAGGTGCAGCTTTCCATACATTGCCGGGACAGTATGCATCCTTCTATATACATGATGCAGGTGAGGTGCAGCTTTCCATACATTGCCGGGACAGTATGCATCCTTCTATATACATGATGCGGGTGAGGTTCGGCTTTCCATACATTGCTCGAACAGTATGCATCCTTCTATATACATGATGCGGGTGAGGTGCGGCTTTCCGTACATTGCTGGGACAGTATGCATCCTTCTGTATACATGATGCAGGTTAGGTGAAGCTTTCCATACATTGCCGGGACAGTATGTATCCTTCTATATACATGATGCAGGTGCGGTGCAGCTTTCCATACATTGCCGGGACAGTATGCATCCTTCTATATACATGATGCGGTTGAGGTGCAGCTTTCCATACATTGCCGGGACAGTATGCATCCTTCTATATACATGATGCAGGTGACGTGCAGCTTTCCATACATTGCCGGGACAGTATGTATCCTTCTATATACATGATGCAGGTGAGGCGCAGCTTTCCATACATTGCCGGGACAGTATGCATCCTTCTATATACATGATGCAGGTGAGGTGCAGCTTTCAATACATTGCCGGGACAGCTTTCCATACATTGCCGGGACTGTATGCATCCTTCTATATACATGATGCAGGTGCAGTGCAGCTTTCCATACATTGCCGGGACAGTATGCATCCTTCTATATACATGATGCAGGTGCGGTGCAGCTTTCCATACATTGCCGGGACAGTATGCATCCTTCTATATACATGATGCGGGTGCGGTGCAGCTTTCCATACATTGCCGGTACAGTATGCATCCTTCTATATACATGATGCAGGTGAGGTGCAGCTTTCCATACATTGCTGGGACAGTATGCATCCTTCTGTATACATGATGCAGGTGAGGTGCAGCTTTCCATACATTGCCGGTACAGTATGCATCCTTCTATATACATGATGCAGATGAGGTGCAGCTTTCCATACATTGCCGGGATTGTATGCATCCTTCTATATACATGATGCGGGTGAGGTGCAGCTTTCCATACATTGCCGGGAGAGTATGTATCCTTCTTTATACATGATGCAGGTGCGGTGCAGCTTTCCATACATTGCTGGGACAGTATGCATCCTTCTATATACATGATGCGGGGGACGTGCAGCTTTCCACACATTGCCGGGACTGTATGCATCCTTCTATATACATGATGCGGGTGAGGTGCAGCTTTCCATACATTGCTGGGACAGTATGCATCCTTCTATATACATGATGCAGGTGAGGTGCAGCTTTCCATAAATTGCTGGGACAGTATCCATCCTTCTATATACATGATGCAGGTGAGGTGCAGCTTTCCATACATTGCCGGGACAGTATGCATCCTTCTATATACATGATTCAGGTGAGGTGCAGCTTTCCATACATTGGCCCTTATTCTGATTCGCGCGGTACGGCCCGCGTGCGGCCGTACCGCCGATGTTTTCCGTCTGCACATGCGCAGAGGTCAATCTGCGCATGTGCAGGCGAATTCGCCGCACATAACGTTACTACGCCGCAAAGGGGGCGTATAGGGGAGTGAGAGGCTTCATGCCCTCATTTCCCTATGTATACGCCCCGCGTTTCATGGGCGTTCCCATGCAAACGCGGGGCGTACGCATGCTAATGAGGGCATGACGCAACTCATGGGGGCGGAAAGCTGACGTCGCCGGATGTCAGCTTTCAGCCCCCATACAAGCTACCACACGGACGATTGTCCGTGTGGTCTCAGCTTGCGGGAGCTGCCGCGGCGTGCGGACCTGCCTTCGATGGTCGACGACCATCGAATGCAGGGGGCAGCTCCCACCATGGTGGAGGCGTAGCCTCCACCATTTTTATGCGGATCGCCAGCCGTCCGTGTACGGACGGCCGTGGCGATCCGTAGGGTGGGCGGGGATTCGTCTGGTGCGGTCGGAGCCGCATATGCGGCTCGACCGCACCAACCAGAATAAGGGCCATTGCCGGGACAGTATGCATCCTTCTATATACATGATGCAGGTGAGGTGCAGCTTTCCATACATTGCCGGGACAGTATGCATCCTTCTATATACATGATGCAGGTGCGGTGCAGCTTTCCATACATTGCCGGGACAGAATGCATCCTTCTATATACATGATGCGGGTGAGGTGCAGCTTTCCGTACATTGCCGGGACAGTATGTATCCTTCTATATACATGATGCGGGTGAGGTGCGGCTTTCCGTACATTGCTGGGACAGGATGCATCCTTCTGTATACATGATGCAGGCGAGGTGCAGCTTTCCATACATTGCCGGGACAGTATGCATCCTTCTGTATACATGATGCAGGTGAGGTGCAGCTTTCCATACATTGCCGGGACTGTATGCATCCTTCTGTATACATGATACAGGTGCGGTGCAGCTTTCCATACATTGCCGGGACAGTATGCATCCTTCTATATACATGATGCGGGTGAGGTGCAGCTTTCCATACATTGCTCGAACAGTATGTATCCTTCTATATACATGATGCAGGTGAGGTGCAGCTTTCCATACATTGCTGGGACAGTATGCATCCTTCTAGATACATGATGCAGGTGAGGTGCAGCTTTCCATACATTGCCGGGACAGTAAGCATCCTTCTATATACATGATGCGGGTGAGGTGCAGCTTTCCATACATTGCTTGAACAGTATGTATCCTTCTATATACATGATGCAGGTGAGGTGCAGCTTTCCGTACATTGCCGGGACAGTATGCATCCTTCTATATACATGATGCAGATGAGGTGCAGCTTTCCATACATTGGGCCTTATTTTGGTTCATTCTTTCTGACAAAATCCTTCTTAGATGGACAAAACCATGTGCACTGTAGGGGGGCAGATGTAACATGTGCAGAGAGAATTAGATTTGGGTGAGTAATTTTGTTTCTGTGCAGGGAAAATACTGACTGCTTTATTTTTACACTGCAATATAGATCTCACTTTGAAGTAAAACCCCACCCAAATCTAATTCTCTCTGCACATGTTACATCTGCCCCACCTGCAGTGCACATGGTTTTGCCCATCTAAGAAGGATTTTGTCAGAAAGAATGAACCAAAATAAGGCCCATTGCCGGGACAGTATGCATCCTTCTGTATACATGATGCAGGTGAGGTGCAGCTTTCCATACATTGCCGGGACAGTATGCATCCTTCTATATACATGATGCAGGTGAGGTGCAGCTTTCCATACATTGCCGGGACAGTATGCATCCTTCTATATACATGATGCAGGTGAGGTGCAGCTTTCCATACATTGCCGGGACAGTATGCATCCTTCTGTATATATGATGCGGGTGAGGTGCAGCTTTCCATACATTGCCGGGACAGTATGCATCCTTCTATATACATGATGCAGGTGAGGTGCAGCTTTCCATACATTGCCGGGACAGTATGCATCCTTCTATATACATGATGCGGGTGAGGTGCAGCTTTCCATACATTGCCGGGACAGTATGCATCCTTCTATATACATGATGCGGGGGACGTGCAGCTTTCCATACATTGCCGGGACAGTATGCATCCTTCTATATACATGATGCGGGGACGTGCAGCTTTCCATACATTGCCGGGACAGTATGCATCCTTCTATATACATGATGCGGGGACGTGCAGCTTTCCATACATTGCCGGGACAGTATGCATCCTTCTATATACATGATGCAGGT
Organism: Crinia signifera; assembly: GCF_055691185.1. Classification (NCBI taxonomy): domain Eukaryota; kingdom Metazoa; phylum Chordata; class Amphibia; order Anura; family Myobatrachidae; genus Crinia; species Crinia signifera. Next base: position 13,138,473 of record NC_139218.1, on the reverse strand, counting down.
GAGGTGCAGCTTTCCATACATTGCCGGGACTGTATGTATCCTTCTATATACATGATGCAGGTGCGGTGCAGCTTTCCATACATTGCTGGGACAGTATGCATCCTTCTATATACATGATGCAGGTGAGGTGCAGCTTTCCATACATTGCTGGGACAGTATGCATCCTTCTATATACATGATGCAGGTGAGGTGCAGCTTTCCATACATTGCCGGGACAGTACGCATCCTTCTATATACATGATGCAGGTGAGGTGCAGCTTTCCATACATTGCCGGGACAGTACGCATCCTTCTATATACATGATGCAGGTGAGGTGCAGCTTTCCATACATTGCCGGGACAGTAAGCATCCTTCTGTATACATGATGCAGGTGAGGTGCAGCTTTCCATACATTGCCGGGACAGTACGCATCCTTCTATATACATGATGCAGGTGAGGTGCAGCTTTCCATACATTGCCGGGACAGTACGCATCCTTCTATATACATGATGCAGGGGACATGCAGCTTTCCATACATTGCCGGGACAGTATGTATCCTTCTATATACATGATGCAGGTGAGGTGCAGCTTTCAATACATTGCCGGGACTGTATGCATCCTTCTGTATACATGATGCAGGTGAGGTGCAGCTTTTCATACATTGCCGGGACAGTAAGCATCCTTCTATATACATGATGCAGGTGAGGTGCAGCTTTCCATACATTGCCGGGACTGTATGCATCCTTCTGTATACATGATGCAGGTGAGGTGCAGCTTTCCATACATTGCCGGGACAGTAAGCATCCTTCTATATACATGATGCAGGTGAGGTGCAGCTTTCCATACATTGCCGGGACAGTATGCATCCTTCTATATACATGATGCAGGTGAGGTGCAGCTTTCCATACATTGCTGGGACAGTATGCATCCTTCTATATACATGATGCAGGTGAGGTGCAGCTTTCCATACATTGCCGGGACAGTACGCATCCTTCTATATACATGATGCAGGTGAGGTGCAGCTTTCCATACATTGCCGGGACAGTACGCATCCTTCTATATACATGATGCAGGTGAGGTGCAGCTTTCCATACATTGCCGGGACAGTAAGCATCCTTCTGTATACATGATGCAGGTGAGGTGCAGCTTTCCATACATTGCCGGGACAGTACGCATCCTTCTATATACATGATGCAGGTGAGGTGCAGCTTTCCATACATTGCCGGGACAGTACGCATCCTTCTATATACATGATGCAGGGGACATGCAGCTTTCCATACATTGCCGGGACAGTATGTATCCTTCTATATACATGATGCAGGTGAGGTGCAGCTTTCCATACATTGCCGGGACTGTATGCATCCTTCTGTATACATGATGCAGGTGAGGTGCAGCTTTCCATACATTGCCGGGACAGTAAGCATCCTTCTATATACATGATGCAGGTGAGGTGCAGCTTTCCATACATTGCCGGGACTGTATGCATCCTTCTGTATACATGATGCAGGTGAGGTGCAGCTTTCCATACATTGCCGGGACAGTAAGCATCCTTCTATATACATGATGCAGGTGAGGTGCAGCTTTCCATACATTGCCGGGACAGTAAGCATCCTTCTGTATACATGATGCAGGTGAGGTGCAGCTTTCCATACATTGCCGGGACAGTATGCATCCTTCTGTATACATGATGCAGGTGAGGTGCAGCTTTCCATACATTGCCGGGACAGTATGCATCCTTCTATATACATGATGCAGGTGAGGTGCAGCTTTCCATACATTGCCGGGACAGTATGCATCCTTCACTATACATGATGCAGGTGAGGTGCAGCTTTCCATACATTGCCGGGACAGTATGCATCCTTCTATATACATGATGCAGGTGAGGTGCAGCTTTCCATACAATGCCGGGACAGTATGCATCCTTCTATATACATGATGCGGTTGAGGTGCAGCTTTCCATACATTGCCGGGACAGTATGTATCCTTCTATATACATGATGCAGGTGAGGTGCAGCTTTCCATACATTGCCGGGACAGTATGCATCCTTCTATATACATGATGCAGGTGCGGTGCAGCTTTCCATACACTGACGGGACAGTATGCATCCTTCTATATACATGATGCAGGTGAGGTGCAGCTTTCCGTACATTGCCGGGACAGTATGCATCCTTCTATATACATGATGCGGGTGAGGTGCAGCTTTCCGTACATTGCCGGGACAGGATGCATCCTTCTATATACATGATGCAGGTGAGGTGCAGCTTTCCATACATTGCCGGGACAGTATGCATCCTTCTATATACATGATGCAGGTGAGGTGCAGCTTTCCATACATTGCCGGGACAGTATGCATCCTTCTATATACATGATGCAGGTGAGGTGCAGCTTTCCATACAATGCCGGGACAGTATGCATCCTTCTATATACATGATGCGGTTGAGGTGCAGCTTTCCATACATTGCCGGGACAGTATGTATCCTTCTATATACATGATGCAGGTGAGGTGCAGCTTTCCATACACTGACGGGACAGTATGCATCCTTCTATATACATGATGCGGGTGAGGTGCAGCTTTCCATACATTGGTGGGACAGTATGCATCCTTCTATATACATGATGCGGGTGAGGTGCAGCTTTCCATACATTGCTCGAACAGTATGCATCCTTCTGTATACATGATGCAGGTGAGGTGCAGCTTTCCATACACTGACGGGACAGTATGCATCCTTCTATATACATGATGCGGGTGAGGTGCAGCTTTCCATACATTGCCGGGACAGTATGCATCCTTCTATATACATGATGCGGGTGAGGTTCGGCTTTCCATACATTGCTCGAACAGTATGCATCCTTCTATATACATGATGCGGGTGAGGTGCGGCTTTCCGTACATTGCTGGGACAGTATGCATCCTTCTGTATACATGATGCAGGTTAGGTGCAGCTTTCCATACATTGCCGGGACAGTATGTATCCTTCTATATACATGATGCAGGTGAGGTGCAGCTTTCCATATATTGCCGGGACAGTATGCATCCTTCTATATACATGATGCGGGTGAGGTGCAGCTTTCCATACATTGCTGGGACAGTATGCATCCTTCTGTATACATGATGCGGGTGCGGTGCAGCTTTCCGTACATTGCCGGGACAGTATGCATCCTTCTATATACATGATGCGGGTGAGGTGCAGCTTTCCGTACATTGCTGGGACAGTATGCATCCTTCTATATACATGATGCAGGTGAGGTGCAGCTTTCCATACATTGCCGGGACAGTATGCATCCTTCTATATACATGATGCGGTTGAGGTGCAGCTTTCCATACATTGCCGGGACAGTATGTATCCTTCTATATACATGATGCAGGTGAGGTGCAGCTTTCCATACACTGACGGGACAGTATGCATCCTTCTATATACATGATGCGGGTGAGGTGCAGCTTTCCATACATTGCTGGGACAGTATGCATCCTTCTATATACATGATGCAGGTGAGGTGCAGCTTTCCATAAATTGCTGGGACAGTATCCATCCTTCTATATACATGATGCAGGTGAGGTGCAGCTTTCCATACATTGCCGGGACAGTATGCATCCTTCTATATACATGATTCAGGTGAGGTGCAGCTTTCCATACATTGGCCCTTATTCTGATTCGCGCGGTACGGCCCGCGTGCGGCCGTACCGCCGATGTTTTCCGTCTGCACATGCGCAGAGGTCAATCTGCGCATGTGCAGGCGAATTCGCCGCACATAACGTTACTACGCCGCAAAGGGGGCGTATAGGGGAGTGAGAGGCTTCATGCCCTCATTTCCCTATGTATACGCCCCGCGTTTCATGGGCGTTCCCATGCAAACGCGGGGCGTACGCATGCTAATGAGGGCATGACGCAACTCATGGGGGCGGAAAGCTGACGTCGCCGGATGTCAGCTTTCAGCCCCCATACAAGCTACCACACGGACGATTGTCCGTGTGGTCTCAGCTTGCGGGAGCTGCCGCGGCGTGCGGACCTGCCTTCGATGGTCGACGACCATCGAATGCAGGGGGCAGCTCCCACCATGGTGGAGGCGTAGCCTCCACCATTTTTATGCGGATCGCCAGCCGTCCGTGTACGGACGGCCGTGGCGATCCGTAGGGTGGGCGGGGATTCGTCTGGTGCGGTCGGAGCCGCATATGCGGCTCGACCGCACCAACCAGAATAAGGGCCATTGCCGGGACAGTATGCATCCTTCTATATACATGATGCAGGTGAGGTGCAGCTTTCCATACATTGCCGGGACAGTATGCATCCTTCTATATACATGATGCAGGTGCGGTGCAGCTTTCCATACATTGCCGGGACAGAATGCATCCTTCTATATACATGATGCGGGTGAGGTGCAGCTTTCCGTACATTGCCGGGACAGTATGTATCCTTCTATATACATGATGCGGGTGAGGTGCGGCTTTCCGTACATTGCTGGGACAGGATGCATCCTTCTGTATACATGATGCAGGCGAGGTGCAGCTTTCCATACATTGCCGGGACAGTATGCATCCTTCTGTATACATGATGCAGGTGAGGTGCAGCTTTCCATACATTGCCGGGACTGTATGCATCCTTCTGTATACATGATACAGGTGAGGTGCAGCTTTCCATACATTGACGGGACAGTATGCATCCTTCTATATACATGATGCGGGTGCGGTGCAGCTTTCCATACATTGCCGGGACAGTATGCATCCTTCTATATACATGATGCGGGTGAGGTGCAGCTTTCCATACATTGCTCGAACAGTATGTATCCTTCTATATACATGATGCAGGTGAGGTGCAGCTTTCCATACATTGCTGGGACAGTATGCATCCTTCTAGATACATGATGCAGGTGAGGTGCAGCTTTCCATACATTGCCGGGACAGTAAGCATCCTTCTATATACATGATGCGGGTGAGGTGCAGCTTTCCATACATTGCTTGAACAGTATGTATCCTTCTATATACATGATGCAGGTGAGGTGCAGCTTTCCATACATTGCCGGGACAGTATGTATCCTTCTATATACATGATGCAGGTGAGGTGCAGCTTTCCGTACATTGCCGGGACAGTATGCATCCTTCTATATACATGATGCAGATGAGGTGCAGCTTTCCATACATTGGGCCTTATTTTGGTTCATTCTTTCTGACAAAATCCTTCTTAGATGGACAAAACCATGTGCACTGTAGGGGGGCAGATGTAACATGTGCAGAGAGAATTAGATTTGGGTGAGTAATTTTGTTTCTGTGCAGGGAAAATACTGACTGCTTTATTTTTACACTGCAATATAGATCTCACTTTGAAGTAAAACCCCACCCAAATCTAATTCTCTCTGCACATGTTACATCTGCCCCACCTGCAGTGCACATGGTTTTGCCCATCTAAGAAGGATTTTGTCAGAAAGAATGAACCAAAATAAGGCCCATTGCCGGGACAGTATGCATCCTTCTGTATACATGATGCAGGTGAGGTGCAGCTTTCCATACATTGCCGGGACAGTATGCATCCTTCTATATACATGATGCAGGTGAGGTGCAGCTTTCCATACATTGCCGGGACAGTATGCATCCTTCTGTATACATGATGCAGGTGAGGTGCAGCTTTCCATACACTGCCGGGACAGTATGCATCCTTCTATATACATGATGCAGGTGAGGTGCAGCTTTCCATACATTGCCGGGACAGTATGCATCCTTCTGTATATATGATGCAGGTGAGGTGCAGCTTTCCATACATTGCCGGGACAGTATGCATCCTTCTATATACATGATGCAGGTGAGGTGCAGCTTTCCATACATTGCCGGGACAGTATGCATCCTTCTATATACATGATGCGGGTGAGGTGCAGCTTTCCATACATTGCCGGGACAGTATGCATCCTTCTATATACATGATGCGGGGGACGTGCAGCTTTCCATACATTGCCGGGACAGTATGCATCCTTCTATATACATGATGCGGGGACGTGCAGCTTTCCATACATTGCCGGGACAGTATGCATCCTTCTATATACATGATGCGGGGACGTGCAGCTTTCCATACATTGCCGGGACAGTATGCATCCTTCTATATACATGATGCAGGTGAGGTGCAGCTTTCCATACATTGCCGGGACTGTATGTATCCTTCTATATACATGATGCAGGTGCGGTGCAGCTTTCCATACATTGCTGGGACAGTATGCATCCTTCTATATACATGATGCAGGTGAGGTGCAGCTTTCCATACATTGCTGGGACAGTATGCATCCTTCTATATACATGATGCAGGTGAGGTGCAGCTTTCCATACATTGCCGGGACAGTACGCATCCTTCTATATACATGATGCAGGTGAGGTGCAGCTTTCCATACATTGCCGGGACAGTACGCATCCTTCTATATACATGATGCAGGTGAGGTGCAGCTTTCCATACATTGCCGGGACAGTAAGCATCCTTCTGTATACATGATGCAGGTGAGGTGCAGCTTTCCATACATTGCCGGGACAGTACGCATCCTTCTATATACATGATGCAGGTGAGGTGCAGCTTTCCATACATTGCCGGGACAGTACGCATCCTTCTATATACATGATGCAGGGGACATGCAGCTTTCCATACATTGCCGGGACAGTATGTATCCTTCTATATACATGATGCAGGTGAGGTGCAGCTTTCAATACATTGCCGGGACTGTATGCATCCTTCTGTATACATGATGCAGGTGAGGTGCAGCTTTTCATACATTGCCGGGACAGTAAGCATCCTTCTATATACATGATGCAGGTGAGGTGCAGCTTTCCATACATTGCCGGGACTGTATGCATCCTTCTGTATACATGATGCAGGTGAGGTGCAGCTTTCCATACATTGCCGGGACAGTAAGCATCCTTCTATATACATGATGCAGGTGAGGTGCAGCTTTCCATACATTGCCGGGACAGTATGCATCCTTCTATATACATGATGCAGGTGAGGTGCAGCTTTCCATACATTGCTGGGACAGTATGCATCCTTCTATATACATGATGCAGGTGAGGTGCAGCTTTCCATACATTGCCGGGACAGTACGCATCCTTCTATATACATGATGCAGGTGAGGTGCAGCTTTCCATACATTGCCGGGACAGTACGCATCCTTCTATATACATGATGCAGGTGAGGTGCAGCTTTCCATACATTGCCGGGACAGTACGCATCCTTCTGTATACATGATGCAGGTGAGGTGCAGCTTTCCATACATTGCCGGGACAGTACGCATCCTTCTATATACATGATGCAGGTGAGGTGCAGCTTTCCATACATTGCCGGGACAGTACGCATCCTTCTATATACATGATGCAGGGGACATGCAGCTTTCCATACATTGCCGGGACAGTATGTATCCTTCTATATACATGATGCAGGTGAGGTGCAGCTTTCCATACATTGCCGGGACTGTATGCATCCTTCTGTATACATGATGCAGGTGAGGTGCAGCTTTCCATACATTGCCGGGACAGTAAGCATCCTTCTATATACATGATGCAGGTGAGGTGCAGCTTTCCATACATTGCCGGGACTGTATGCATCCTTCTGTATACATGATGCAGGTGAGGTGCAGCTTTCCATACATTGCCGGGACAGTAAGCATCCTTCTATATACATGATGCAGGTGAGGTGCAGCTTTCCATACATTGCCGGGACAGTAAGCATCCTTCTGTATACATGATGCAGGTGAGGTGCAGCTTTCCATACATTGCCGGGACAGTATGCATCCTTCTGTATACATGATGCAGGTGAGGTGCAGCTTTCCATACATTGCCGGGACAGTATGCATCCTTCTATATACATGATGCAGGTGAGGTGCAGCTTTCCATACATTGCCGGGACAGTATGCATCCTTCACTATACATGATGCAGGTGAGGTGCAGCTTTCCATACATTGCCGGGACAGTATGCATCCTTCTATATACATGATGCAGGTGAGGTGCAGCTTTCCATACAATGCCGGGACAGTATGCATCCTTCTATATACATGATGCGGTTGAGGTGCAGCTTTCCATACATTGCCGGGACAGTATGTATCCTTCTATATACATAATGCAGGTGAGGTGCAGCTTTCCATACATTGCCGGGACAGTATGCATCCTTCTATATACATGATGCAGGTGCGGTGCAGCTTTCCATACACTGACGGGACAGTATGCATCCTTCTATATACATGATGCAGGTGAGGTGCAGCTTTCCGTACATTGCCGGGACAGTATGCATCCTTCTATATACATGATGCGGGTGAGGTGCAGCTTTCCGTACATTGCCGGGACAGGATGCATCCTTCTATATACATGATGCAGGTGAGGTGCAGCTTTCCATACATTGCCGGGACAGTATGCATCCTTCTATATACATGATGCAGGTGAGGTGCAGCTTTCCATACATTGCCGGGACAGTATGCATCCTTCTATATACATGATGCAGGTGAGGTGCAGCTTTCCATACAATGCCGGGACAGTATGCATCCTTCTATATACATGATGCGGTTGAGGTGCAGCTTTCCATACATTGCCGGGACAGTATGTATCCTTCTATATACATGATGCAGGTGAGGTGCAGCTTTCCATACACTGACGGGACAGTATGCATCCTTCTATATACATGATGCGGGTGAGGTGCAGCTTTCCATACATTGGTGGGACAGTATGCATCCTTCTATATACATGATGCGGGTGAGGTGCAGCTTTCCATACATTGCTCGAACAGTATGCATCCTTCTGTATACATGATGCAGGTGAGGTGCAGCTTTCCATACACTGACGGGACAGTATGCATCCTTCTATATACATGATGCGGGTGAGGTGCAGCTTTCCATACATTGCCGGGACAGTATGCATCCTTCTATATACATAATGCGGGTGAGGTTCGGCTTTCCATACATTGCTCGAACAGTATGCATCCTTCTATATACATGATGCGGGTGAGGTGCGGCTTTCCGTACATTGCTGGGACAGTATGCATCCTTCTGTATACATGATGCAGGTTAGGTGCAGCTTTCCATACATTGCCGGGACAGTATGTATCCTTCTATATACATGATGCAGGTGAGGTGCAGCTTTCCATATATTGCCGGGACAGTATGCATCCTTCTATATACATGATGCGGGTGAGGTGCAGCTTTCCATACATTGCTGGGACAGTATGCATCCTTCTGTATACATGATGCGGGTGCGGTGCAGCTTTCCGTACATTGCCGGGACAGTATGCATCCTTCTATATACATGATGCGGGTGAGGTGCAGCTTTCCGTACATTGCTGGGACAGTATGCATCCTTCTATATACATGATGCAGGTGAGGTGCAGCTTTCCATACATTGCCGGGACAGTATGCATCCTTCTATATACATGATGCGGTTGAGGTGCAGCTTTCCATACATTGCCGGGACAGTATGTATCCTTCTATATACATGATGCAGGTGAGGTGCAGCTTTCCATACACTGACGGGACAGTATGCATCCTTCTATATACATGATGCGGGTGAGGTGCAGCTTTCCATACATTGGTGGGACAGTATGCATCCTTCTATATACATGATGCGGGTGAGGTGCAGCTTTCCATACATTGCTCGAACAGTATGCATCCTTCTGTATACATGATGCAGGTGAGGTGCAGCTTTCCATACACTGACGGGACAGTATGCATCCTTCTATATACATGATGCGGGTGAGGTGCAGCTTTCCATACATTGCCGGGACAGTATGCATCCTTCTATATACATGATGCGGGTGAGGTTCGGCTTTCCATACATTGCTCGAACAGTATGCATCCTTCTATATACATGATGCGGGTGAGGTGCGGCTTTCCGTACATTGCTGGGACAGTATGCATCCTTCTGTATACATGATGCAGGTTAGGTGCAGCTTTCCATACATTGCCGGGACAGTATGTATCCTTCTATATACATGATGCAGGTGAGGTGCAGCTTTCCATATATTGCCGGGACAGTATGCATCCTTCTATATACATGATGCGGGTGAGGTGCAGCTTTCCATACATTGCTGGGACAGTATGCATCCTTCTGTATACATGATGCGGGTGCGGTGCAGCTTTCCGTACATTGCCGGGACAGTATGCATCCTTCTATATACATGATGCGGGTGAGGTGCAGCTTTCCGTACATTGCTGGGACAGTATGCATCCTTCTATATACATGATGCAGGTGAGGTGCAGCTTTCCATACATTGCCGGGACAGTATGTATCCTTCTATATACATGATGCAGGTGAGGTGCAGCTTTCCATACATTGCCGGGACAGTATGCATCCTTCTGTATACATGATGCAGGTGAGGTGCAGCTTTCCATACATTGCCGGGACAGTATGCATCCTTCTGTATACATGATGCAGGTGAGGTGCAGCTTTCCATACATTGCCGGGACAGTACGCATCCTTCTATATACATGATGCAGGTGAGGTGCAGCTTTCCATACATTGCCGGGACAGTATGTATCCTTCTATATACATGATGCAGGTGAGGTGCAGCTTTCCATACATTGCCGGGACAGTATGCATCCTTCTGTATACATGATGCAGGTGAGGTGCAGCTTTCCATACATTGCCGGGACAGTATGCATCCTTCTGTATACATGATGCAGGTGAGGTGCAGCTTTCCATACATTGCCGGGACAGTATGCATCCTTCTATATACATGATGCAGGTGAGGTGCAGCTTTCCATACATTGCCGGGACAGTATGCATCCTTCTGTATACATGATGCGGGTGAGGTGCAGCTTTCCATACATTGCCGGGACAGTATGCATCCTTCTATATAAATGATGCGGGTGAGGTGCAGGTTTCCATACATTGCCGGGACTGTATGCATCCTTCTATATACATGGTGCAGGTGAGGTGTAGCTTTCCATACATTGCCGGGACAGTATGCATCCTTCTATATACATGATGCAGGTGCGGTGTAGCTTTCCATACATTGCCGGGACTGTATGCATCCTTCTATATACATGGTGCAGGTGAGGTGCAGCTTTCCATACATTGCCGGGACAGTATGCATCCTTCTATATACATGATGCAGGTGAGGTGCAGCTTTCCATACATTGCCGGGACTGTATGTATCCCTCTATATACATGATGCAGGTGAGGTGCAGCTTTCCATACATTGCCGGGACTGTATGTATCCCTCTATATATATTGCTGATACAGTACAGATCACCCCTATAGCTGCAGCACCCGGAGTCCCGGCGTTGGATCCCCGGTGTTGCGGGATCCCGGCTGCCGCCGCCGCACCATCAGGGCCCCTGTGCTGCCGCATCCTCCCTCCCTGGCTGCAGTACACACAGAGCGCCGGTAGGGGGCGTCCGGGTACCGGCGGAGGCGGCGTCCTCGGGTTGCCCGGAGACCGCTCGGTCTATGGAGGGGGAGGAACACGTGCGGCTGCCGGGCGGACACTCCGGAGACAGCGGGCAGCGTGCGGACCAGTCCCGGTATACAGCAGCGGGGGCCCCGGGGCTCCGACACCCGACTCACCTGGACTGGGCGCTGTCACCCGCCGCCGGGGCTGCTGCAGGATTATTCTCTTCACCATCATCATCATTATCATCACACCCGGGTGGCAGTGGGGTCACCTTACCCTGTGGATATACTGTAGGAGACTGGAGCCGCCCCGGGCACCGCGGCCCTCTGCAGGATGAGGAGTGCGGGCTGCTGGGGCTGCTGGGGCATCTGGGGCATCTGGCTGCTGGGGCTGAGGGGTAAGTGCCATGTATGGGGTAATAATAACTGCTGGGGCTGAGGGGTAAGTGCCATGTATTGGGTAATAACTGCTGGGGCTGAGAGGTTAGTTCTGTATTGGGTAATAACTGCTGAGGAGTAAGTGAGGGTAATAACTGCTGGGGCTGAGGGGTAAGTGCCATGTATGGGGTAATAACTGCTGGGGCTGAGGGGTAAGTGCCATGTATTGGGTAATAACTGCTGGGGCTGAGAGGTTAGTTCTGTATTGGGTAATAACTGCTGAGGAGTAAGTGAGGGTAATAACTGCTGGGGCTGAGGGGTAAGTGCCTGTATTGGGTAATAACTGCTGGGGCTGAGAGGTTAGTTCTGTATTGGGTAATAACTGCTGAGGAGTAAGTGAGGGTAATAACTGCTGGGGCTGAGGGGTAAGTGCCATGTATGGGGTAATAACTGCTGGTGCTGAGGGGTAAGTGCCATGTATGGGGTAAGAACTGCTGGGGTTGGGGGGGGGGGATAAGTGCCATGTATGGGGTAAGAACTGCTGGGGTTGAGGGGGTAAGTGCCATGTATGGGGTAGTTACTGCTGGACCTGAGGGGTTAGTGCCCTGTACGGGGTAATAATAGCTGCTGGGGCTGAGGGGTAAGTGCCATGTATGGGGTAAAAACTGCTCGGGCTGAGTGGTATGTGCCCTTTATGAGGTAAAAACTGCTGGGGCTGGGTTGTAAGTGTCATGTATGGGGTAATAACTGCTGGGGCTGAGGGGTTAGTGCCCTGTATGGGGTAATAACTGCTGTGGTTGAGGAGTAAGTGCCCTTTATGGGGTAATAACTGCTGTGGCTGAGGAATGAGTGCCTGTATGGGATAATAACTGCTGGGGCTGAGTGCCCTGTATGGGGTAATAACTGCTGGGGCTGTGGGGTAAATCTGTACATGGCCCAGGGGCAATAGTAACTGCTTGGGCTGAGGGATAAGTCCATGCTTGGGGCAATAATAACTGCTAGGACTAAGGGGTCAGTCTGTACATGGGGCAATAATAACTGCTAGGACTGAGGGGTGAGTCTGTACATGGCCCAGGGGCATTAATAACTGCTAGGACTGAGGGGTAAGTGTGTACATAGGGCAATAATAACTGCTTGGACTGAGGGGTAAGTCTGTACATGGCCCAGGGGCATTAATAACTGCTAGGACTGAGGGGTAAGTGTGTACATAGGGCAATAATAATTGCTTGGACTGAGGGGTAAGTGTGTACATGGGCCAGGGGCAATAGTTAACTGCTAGAGCTGAGGGATAAGTCCATGCTTGGGGCAATAATAACTGCTAGGACTAAGGAGTCAGTCTGTACATGGGGCAATAATAACTGCTAGGACTGAGGGGTAAGTCTACATGGGGCAATAATAACTGCTGGGGTGGAGGGGTAAGTCTGTACATGGGGCAGTAATAACTGCTTGTGACTGTACATGGGGTAATAACTACTGTTGTGGGGGCATTGTTGGTGTCACGTATATGGGGGGGGGGCAGTAAGTTATATCCCCAATGCAGCGCACACCGCGTGGGACCCCCGCTCTACAGCTAATGGGGCTTATTGTCATATAGTGCTGTAGACCTGGAGTGTCGGCATGTGTAGCCTGTGTGCCGGAAGTGTCTACTCAGCAGCATCCACTTATCTGTACCTAATGTGCTATATCTGTGTATATATATGTGTGATTTATATGTATGTGTGCTATATGTATATACAGTGTGTATGTAGACAGTTACTGCCTGTGGCACTGCTGAGGAGTTGGCTACACGGTACAGGGATGTTCCACATGTTCGGATGTCCCTGCAGGCAGTGATCTACAGCTGACAGCAACGCTGTATATAACGGAGGCTCTCTGGGTGTATCCGGCTGCACTGTGGGGGGTTGTGGCTGTGATTTGCGGTGCTGGTGCCAGTTATGAGCCCCCATGCCATGCCCAGGCATCGCTGCACTGTGTAATGGGTACTTTCTCACCACGTTGCTTTCTCTGTGACATGTATCTGGTCTGGGCCAGTGGTACTGTGGTGACTTGTGCGGGGAACCCATAAGTGTATCTGTACGTCACTGAGGTCTCTCTGTACTGCACAATGCATCTGTATATGCTGCCAGTTAGGACCTGCTGGTATATTGGATTGTTCTGTGACCTTAACCATAAAGGCTATCCCGCGGGATTTCATATACAGTATATAGGCCCACACCCAAACCCAAGTGCTCCAGAATATTCTACACCTCTGTCCGGTCCTGTGTCAGATGGGGAACCTCAGACATGGTCACTGGCTGCTGTAGGCTCACAATGCTAACTACAAATTCCAGAATGCCCTGCTCCCCAGAGAATGAGTTATGCTGGGATTTGTTGTACTGTAGTAACTGCCAGCCTCCTCTATACTGTACACTGTAGTATGGCATGTGTGCTGCCTGTAGTTGGAAGGACGTAGGTTCCTACATAGCCCGTGTACTGTAGAAGATATGTACATGCTGGGACTTGTGGTTCCACAGCGGCCTGGGATCCGTATGTTCCCTCCTCTACTGTAGAACATATGTACGTGCTGAGACTTGTGGTTCCACAGCAACCACAGAGACGTATGTTTCCACCTGTATTGTAGAAGATATGTATATTCTGGGACTTGTGGTACCACATGTTCACAGCTGCACTGTAGAAGATATGTACATACTGGGATTTGTGGTTCCACAGAGGCCGGAGAGCTGCATGTTCCCACCTGTACTGTAAAAGATATGTCCATCCTGGGATTTGTGGTTCCACAGCAGCCTTGGAGCCACATGTTGCCAGCTCTGCTGTAGAAGACATGCACATGCTGGTACTTGTGGTTCTACAGACGCCAGAGAGCCGCATGTTCCCACCTGTACTGTAGAAGATATGTATATGCTGGGACTTGTGGTTCCACAGAGGCCGGAGAGCAGCATGTTCCCACCTGTAATGTAGAAGAAATGTACTTGCTGGGACTTGTGGCTCCACAGCGGCCTGGGATCCGTATGTTCCCTCCTCTACTGTAGAAGATATGTACGTGCTGAGACTTGTGGTTCCACAGTGGCCTGGGATCCGTATGTTCCCTCCTCTACTGTAGAAGATATGTACAGTGCTGGGACTTGTGGTTCCACAGTGGCCTGGGATCCGTATGTTCCCTCCTCTACTGTAGAAGATATGTACAGTGCTGGGACTTGTGGTTCCACAGTGGCCTGGGATCCGTATGTTCCCTCCTCTACTGTAGAACTAGAACATATGTACGTGCTGAGACTTGTGGTTCCACAGAAACCACAGAGACGTATGTTTCCACCTGTATTGTAGAAGATATGTATATTCTGGGACTTGTGGTACCACATGTTCACACCTGCACTGTAGAAGATATGTACATACTGGGATTTGTGGTTCCACAGAGAACGGAGAGCTGCATGTTCCCACCTGTACTGTAAAAGATATGTCCATCCTTGGATTTGTGGTTCCACAGCAGCCTTGGAGCCACATGTTGCCAGCTCTGCTGTAGAAGACATGCACATGCTGGTACTTGTGGTTCTACAGACACCAAAGAGCCGCATGTTCCCACCTGTACTGTAGAAGATATGTATATGCTGGGACTTGTGGTTCCACAGAGGCCGGAGAGCCGCATTTTCCCACCTGTACTGTAGAAGATATGTACATGCTGGGACTTGTGGTTCCACAGAGGTTGGAGAGCTGCATGTTCCCACCTCTGCTGTAGAAGATATGTACATGCTGGGACTTGTGGTTCCACAGAGGCCGGAGAGGTGCATGTTCCCACCTCTGCTGTAGAAGATATGTACATGCTGGGACTTGTGCTTCCACAGAGGCCGGAGAGCTGCATGTTCCCACCTCTGCTGTAGAAGATATGTACATGCTGGGACTTGTGCTTCCACAGAGGCCGGAGAGCTGCATGTTCCCACCTCTGCTGTAGAGATATGTACATGCTGGGACTTGTGGTTCCACAGAGGCCGGAGAGCTGCATGTTCCCACCTCTGCTGTAGAAGATATGTACATGCTGGGACTTGTGGTTCCACCACAGCCAGCGTTCCACAGCTTACCTTCCTGATCTCTGACAGTTAAAGGCCTTAAGCTAGATCTTGTTACACATTTACTGACCTGAATTGTTGGATGTACAAAAAAAAAAATCTATCTGTCTTGTCCTAGCTGGGAAAATGTCATTCAGTCAATGGAGCGGCCCCACTCTAAAGACCAGCAGTTATCATTTTACAATTCCCTGTCCTCCCATTACCGTCCCCTCTCCGCACTGTGCCGCTCACCTGCCGTTTCCGGGGAGCGATAAGTCATAATAGAATAATGTAGCACCGCAATCTGTTATACCTGCCATGATTTAGGAGGCACGCCGCCCTCGGGGTGCACTTTTATCCCGCCATGACTGTGGTGCTTTTCTTAATTGGTTTGGTAATTTAAGAGTGTACTCAGTAATGAGTTATGTGGTTAAGGACCATTTAAGATAGTGACACCTACTCGATAAGAGCTTAGAACGCGCTTGGCTCGATGCAAATGAGACAGCGCAGATCTTAGTCAGCACAACAGCCAGGGGGGCCCGGTGGCGAAGGGTTAATGTGCCGGCTTAATTAGCCGGAATAGAACATAGCTTGTGGCCAGAGGAGGTGGGGGGACATGTGATAAGGGCCGTCACGGGGGACGCGTGGTGACTAATGGTAAGTACAGGGCGCTGCGATTGGATTTTATTGAGATCTAATGTACACAGAGCACTAGTTATTTTATACAGTATAATAGGCAGCACTGCAAGGGGTGATTCCAGCTGGGATATGGGAAGACCCAGGCCAGGCTGCGTCTCTGTACCAGCGCCAACTCACATGAGATTCTCATACACGTTATGGACTTTTTTATGTTCTCTCTTCATAGTCCTGTAATGCGCATATTTATATCTAGATAAATATATAAGACCTTGCTGACCTTTTAGTACAGTTCCCTTGTTTGCCTTCTCTTTCCCAGAGTGCCTCTGTTTTCTCTCAGTGTGACAACCCTTTCACAATGTAGTAAATTGATGACTCTGTTCTAAAGCAGAGGCTGTGTGCTGTAAGCACGCCTGGGTATGGGATCATTTGGGACTTTACGAGGCTGCAAACATGTTCTGAAATAGGGTCCGGTACAATATAACCACACAGAACGTCGACATGGTCAGAATGTGTATGTTGACAGTTGGCATGTCTACGCAATATTTCTCAACTGTTATAGCTCTGAACATAACCCTGGATGTTGATACTGTGAGTTTTGCCATCCAGTGTCGACATATTGATCATGTCGACATTGGGAATGTCAGTATGTTCACTGTTGACATAACGTCCAAAAATATGGCAGAGTTTGCTCATAGCTGGAGAGAGGGATAACATGAAGTAATGTGTAGCCCATTCCCAAAACTGTGTGCATCCGCACCCTGGGGTGTCACAAGGCTCTTGCAGGGGGGATATGGTCACAAGGTTGACCCTATTTAGGTCGACATGCATATAGGTCGACAGGGCTTCGTCGACATGTGAAATAGGTTGACATGACTATAATAAATTTGGGAATAAACTTTTGTGAGGACGCTGTAATATTCCTGTATTGTCAGCTTAATGTTCTAACAATTCGCGGTGTATCAGCCAACCAATCAATACACTTTATTACCGTTGTGTAATCGCTCGTTCTCTCTGATTTGTTTGCCGTAAGGCTTTTAGCTGCCTCTTCCTGTAACTGCGCCATTTAAGATGATTTTCTTGTTTTGCCAGTAAAAAAAAAAACAAATAATTTATTTCCGCAATTTAGCAAGAAAATCCCTGGGATTGGCGGAGTAATGATGCTTAGCCGGGCAGTGTAAACATAAATGGGAACGGTAAAGTGTACACTAATTGGGGATTCCCGCGGTCAGGTGACGTCATTGACAGCAAGAAAATGTGAAAAACTCCTCTTGACCTTTTCATGCGTCGGCATTTTCCATGTCGACCCTTTGCCTGTGTCAAGTGTGCATGTCGCCTTAATGACTGAGCTATACCTTCATTCCCTGGCGCCCGGCCAGCGTTTCCATTTGTAAATGCACCCACCATTTTTGTGGGCACAGCCATGAAACGCTTGGTACTGTATCCACCCCCTGCCTGTCAACCAGGCTGTGTGCGCCCTGGATTCAGACTCCCCACCGTCGACACAGGGGCCGAATTCGCTGCTCAACGAGCAGGTCTGAATCTGTTCATTAGTTTGCGCTGATAGTAATGCTGGGTACACACCAGGACGATCCTGCTCGTGAGACGGTCGTCACAGGAACATACGACCCACTCATGAGCTGAAGGAGCCGCCGACCGGCACAGAAAAAGCTCCAGATGTGATCGCGATCCGATCGCGGCCTGCAACCACTACAATGGTTGTTTCTGAGATCCTACCTGCTGCAGGCAGGATCTCAGAAACGACATAACGACCCGCGGTGCCGCAGATCGGGATCGCATCAAAAGGGCAGCGAAATGGCCCAAAACACGGCCGATTTACATACAATCGGTCGAGATTGTATCTAAATTGGCTCGTTTTGGGCCATATCGTCCTTGTGTGTACCCAGCATTAGACTTGTTGGTACTTGTTTCCTAGCACGGCGCCCATCGCATACCATACTTAGAGGTGTGCGATGCAATATTTATGTTAAATTTACAGGAGTGCTTGTACAATAAAATATCGCATAGCATTGCATGCCAGAAGATGGCATGCGATTTGATTTTTCATTGTACAAGCATCCTGATGGGTGCTTACAATGTTAAATGCACCCCCGTTGTCAATGCCACCCCCACTATCAACGCCAACCCAAAGCCACGCTTTGGGTTTGGTGGCTCGCTGCGCTCGCCACACTATCTAAAATCAACTCCACGCCGATGTGGATAGTGGGGGTATGAAAAGGTCGGAGGACGCGTACCGCCGCCCCTCGCGGGCTCGCCACGCTTGCGATTTGATAATCGCAAGCGTGATAGTGGGGGTGGCGTTGCCAATGGGGGTGTATTTAACATTGAAAGCACCCATCAGGGTGCTTGTACAATTAAAAATCGAATTGCATCGCATCGCATGCCGCTGTATTGCGATTGTATAAGATGTACTACGATCAAAATCGTGGGCACTGTGCTAGGAAACAGAGGGTGCATGAACGTATCACTGTGCTGACAACCTACAGTTTCAGTCCGTGACCCCTGGCATCACGTCTGTTTATTTGGTTACGTGTATTTATTTTGGGGTGGGGGGCGAGAGGCGGTGGCAGCTCCCTCCCCGTTTCCTCGCAGCCGGCTGACAAATTATCCAGCATTACCTAATTAAGCAGCCACTTACGCCCCGTCCTTAGAGACCAATAGTTCCTTCACAATTTATGGCAGCTCTAAGCTCTTTTTTTTTTTTTTTTTTACAAGGCGCCGATAACTTCAGAAAAGCATTTAATCTGCGCTCATTATCACAAAGCTATTATTTTGCCTTTGGAAGCCCTTTTATTAGATTTCCTCTAATAACCGTCTCCGGTTCCCTCGGCCGCAGCGACCTTTCCCATCCCGGGGGGGCGGGTCCCGCGCTGCGCTGTCAAGGTCTTTCTTAGAAGGTTGTTATATATTTATTCAGTGTTGAATGTATTTATTTTGTGCGTTTGTCTTGCAGCTGTATATCTGTGACTGCATTGTGCATGCCGCATTGTACCATTAGGCCTCTGTGCTAAGAGAGTTATGGCTGCAGCTGAACAATGGGAGCAGTTTAAATGAGAACAGCAGATAAAGGGAACGGGATAATTGTTTCATATCTCTTTTATCGTCCTTTGAAAATCTCTGCAGTTTCTAAAACGCTCCAGAATGGGTTAAATGATGCGGGGCAGGCGCTGTACTCCTGACCTTGCAGGTGCATCCAAAAGAGTTTTGCAAATGTGTATAGAAAACACTGAAAAATCACTTTACAGACATTTCTCTGTAGGCCGGGAACACTGGATAGAGTTTGGCACCTATACGGTCTTCTGATACTGCTGTGATATCTTGTTCACATCGCAAACTCTGGTCCTACCCGGAATTTTGAACACAGGTCCAACTTGGGTAAGACCCTTTCACAGTGCACTTTTGACCTGGGTTGGCCCCTTTCACACTGTACCTGCCTCACACATGTACACACTGTGAATATCACAAAGATGAGGTGTGAAAAGGAGACACAGGAACAGCCAATCGGCGCCTTTTGCTGATCGCTGGGTTGAATAATCCGTGTCAGACCCTTTCGCACTGCACATTCAAACACGTCTGACCTGCATTAAATTATTTCATCCTGGTTGCTGGACCCAGGTTATTTCTCTTTGGGGCTATCACACTGCACCTAGACCCGGCAATAACCTGGGTTATTTTGACAATGTGAAAGGGGTATCATTGTGATACATCGCGGCGTTCATTATGGATGATTGGAGAATCGCGGGAGGAGGCTTCCTTAGAATTAGTTGAGATGTGTGTGGAAATCTGCACTTCCAAAATCCAGAATTGTAACGTCCCCATAGACAGCGGCTATATATCATATTGGCGTATTATAACACCACAATGCCCCAGCCAATTACACTGCTTTGCTCTGTTGGGCCTGAGGACATAGTATTGTCTATGTACAGTTTAATAGTATTGATATAGTCAGCTTGAATGTGAATTATACAGCACCTGTAGGTATTAATGTCCGTTCCTGATGTGTGCAAATATAGCCGGTACAATCACCAACTCCCACCCGCCACTGTACTGAGAATCTGACCACAGCCGCTGCCTGGCTGGGCCGGATCATGGTATTTCATCAGCTAGTTGGAATTAGCAAATCATTGTGTCACACTCCCTCAATGCTAATGTATTATTGACGTCCATACTGGTATCCCCATTAGCTGTATGCTTGGCAGACTCTGTAAATGATGGTTGTAGGCTACAGTAGGGGTGATGCTTTGACATAGTTGGGGTCCGGCTGACCTGTAGGTAGTGATGATGTCATGAAGATGTTTCATCAGACGTAGTGTACACACGGTGCAATTTACTTTCTATTCCATCCAATCGGGATCAATTCACATTTGATTTATAGGGCGTACACACGGTATATAAGCAAAATAGAATCAAAATCAAATGCATTTGATCCTGATGCCTGGGGCCTGCGGTATTGAATCAGGATCAATTCGATCATTACATTTTGATTTAATTTTGCTTATATTAGCAAAATCGAATAGAAAAATAAACGACATTGAACCATACTGTAAGTACGCCCTGTTAAGGTGCCCACACACGCGGTGAGATGTGCGTTCGATGCGACTGAACTAGATGTGATGTGATCTAGTACACCGCGTACTGCCTGCACATACGTGTTGTACTTTGTGATATATGATCACATTGAATCACAAGCCAAGGTGCGCACCGTGCGATTTGTACTACATGCCATGCGTTCTGAACTAAAAAGTTCCAAACTATGCAGTCATCACACCGTGTGTGGGGGCACCTTAACCCTGTGGGCTGTTTCACATGCTCCGGCTGATGCAGCCAAGAAGCCGTGCCGCACACAGGAGTTTACAATGGTCGCGATGGCCACAGACCGGCAGCCGTCCTTTCCAGTGGTGAAATCCGGCGGCCAGGCCGTGACTGACCCTTGTGAATGGACACAATCCTGTCCATTGGTAACTACTGTGTACGGCACGGCTTTTGGCTGTGTGGGGTTTTGCCACCCGGCGTCAGCCGGAGCGCGTGAGACAGCCAAGGCAATTTGTCAAAATCGGTGTGAAAATTGCCAAGCTAGTTTTTATTCATCATAATGACCTGTGATGTTTAACATAATATAATGATGTTTAACATAAGGAAATATAATCTATTTTTACACATATTTTTTTTTTTTTAATTTACACACAGGGCGGCTTTTTGAGTTGGAAGCAGCTCAAACAGTAAAACTGAACAGCTCAAAATCACCCAGTGTGTACGGGCCTTTATATACTGTGATACCAGAGATACTGGCAATATCTATGCCGTACAGTGATTGGAGACCAACGTTCTATTGATGACTTTACTTTATTGGACCTCATTACAATTTGGACGCAAATGCAAGTTGTGACTCATTTTATCAGGTTTCTTGTTTTTTTTGATCTTGGTTCATTCCAGCCTTTGGCTCTTTATGCTAATATGTGGCACACTATGCTAATTAGTCTCTGCACAAGGCAGTACATTGTGTCATACCAGCCGTATATAATTCTCACAATGGGTTACTACCAGGATTTTACAGAGGTACAATTCTGGGAGCCTCCTATTTTGTGACTGGGATGGAAGAGGGAAGCAGAGGGTGAAGAGGGAGAGGCAGCGGGTTATAAGTGTCTAGCCTATCTGTGTCACTCCTGCCCATCCGCCCCTCCCCTTTTAGAATGTAAGCTCTCACAAGCAGGGCCCTCTCTCCTCACGTGCTTTTCCAACTCTTACTTAAACCGTCTTTTACTCCATACTCTCTTTGACGGCATCTAATCCCTCAGTAGTCTACCACCCTAATTCTTACATCAGTGTCGTTTGCTGATGTAGATGAATTTGTACTTGTCCTACATAGTCTTAAACTGTAAAGGCTCATTAGTGGTGCCATATAAATAAGGAATAATTATAATAATTGGAATGTCACCCCAAACTTGGTACCAGAGACTCTAGATCCATTATGCTGATATACTATGGCACTTTGAATAATATTCCAGGTATTCGTGTAGCTGCCTCAGTGATGTCACTAGTGAATTCCTAGGCTGCTTTCTTGTGATTGTGGGTGTTATTTGCTCGGATGCCAATTCGCATCCTTGCGAGTCAACCAGATCCCGCCTTGTGAATGGTGGTACACCAGCCCACCAATCGCAAGGCGCGTACGTTCGTACTGGCTGCTAATGGATATTTTACATAAGTGAGTGCCAGAACCAAGCCGTTTGCGGCGCGGACTGACTACATCGATACTGTTGAACCGTTTGATCTGCGGATCAGCGCTGAAGCCAGATCTGGAAGCGACGCCATTCCCAGCAGACAGGAGGACAGGTGTCGGGTATATAAAAGTCCTCGCTTCTCCCCTGACAGGTAACACTGAATATACATGGTCCTTTATGCGCTGCATCTATTAAACACTTAATTTGTCTGCGCTCTACGGCAAATGAAAAGATTGTAAAAGGAAATTGAAATGAATCTGTATGTTAAATCGGGATGTGTTTGGAGGAAGCGTTCCCTGGGAGACGATGAATCACGCTAACCGATCAGATATTTTGCAAGACGTTTTATTAATATTCCTTCTCTCAGCGCTGCTGTCAGACTGAGCTGGCAGATGATTTCCACGCTGCTCATTGGTGTAAATTGCACTGTTATCGCAGCTTCAGAAAACACTGTCACTTTGATACGCAACACCTCAAAATAGCACTTGGCTTCCAGATTTTGGGAGATTTTTACCTACCACAGTTTTTCCTGGTAATGTTCTAACTTCTGATTCAAAAAGGAAACAACGCACATTATTAGCAAGACAAATATGTACGCAAATGGGCAAAACCATCCTCAAATCCCCCCCCCTCTTGCTTTTTGTACTGTTTCTTTTTTATACATAGTCACATTTTGACTTCAAATGTGCCGCCTCAAAAATGTTTACCCTTCAAATTGCCGCCTCCGGATCCACAAATCTCCTTTCCTACGGTCTGGCGCTCCTCCTGGCTCCTGGTAATGCAAATGACTATCACAAAATGGCTGCCCCCTAACAGCAGACCGTTTTTGAGGATACTAAAGGAGGCTTCTGCCTCCTCTAGCATCCTGAAAAAGTGTCTGTTGTAAGGGGGCAGCCATTTTGTGACAGTCATTTGCATTACCAGGAGCCAGGAGGTGCGCCCGGACAGTAGGAAAGGAGATTTGCGGTTCTGGCGGCGGCACATTTGAAGGGTTAGGCAAGCTGGTCCACGTATCAATAGCCCTGCTGGCACCCACACTTAACTCAGCGCCTCCCAGTGCGGGGTCTGTGGGCTATTGTTTCGCCACTGTGGGACACGCGGGCATGTACTGAGTCTCGAGGAAAATAAATTCCGTACTGAATATAGAGGATTCTTCACCATTAAAGCAGTTAAATTCTGGAACTCTTTGCTGGTGGGGGTGGTTACAGCAATTATGGTTAATGAATTTAAAGTAAAACTGGATGCATTTTGGCTACTAAGGGAAACCTATAGATATGACTTAAGGCCCATACACACTGGGCGACTTTGAGCTGAACGCCGCTCAAAACAGCAGCTTTCAGCTCAAAGCCGCCCAGTGTGTATGGCCTGGCGATGAGCGCTGCTGCGCGCTCCCGCATCCTCGCCGGGAAAGCCGCTCATCTGCTGGTTATACCAGCAGATGAGCGGCTTTCAGGACGGCTTTGCATAGCGCTGCGCTATGCAACGCCATCCTCCCCCCTCCGTCGGCGCCGGGGAGGGGGAAAGTCGCTCAGTGTGTATTCACTGAGCGGCTTTCCCCGCAGCGATGATTGACATCATAGTCGGCCAGTGTATATGGACCTTTACTCAAGTCAGATAGGTTGAACTCGACGGACTAGCATCTTTTTTCAGCCTTAAGTACTACATTACTATGTTACCCCCAATGACTGTTATTTATAACCTACAATTTAGGGGGCTACAGTATGTACCCTGTTTCCCTGATAATAAGACCTACCCCAATAATAAGCCCTACCCTTATTTCTGGACAACGGTCCAAAATAAGCCCTACCCTGAAAATAAGCCCTAGCTTAATCCCCATTTTGCCCAGTCCCTGTGCTAAACTCCCAGCTCCGCTAACCCCCCCCCCCACCCACCCGCATGAAATGGATGCTGCTGCTACGGTAGCAGCCCTGGTACCGCTGAAGCCTCTGCTCGCATCAGCGGTCCCAGGGATGCATTGTGCATGTGACGTCACTGCGCACCTCAAGGACTGAGTGGCGTCTGTTCACAGACGGGAGGGGAGTGACTGAGCGGCGGCGGAGGAAAGGCTGAGTGGCTGAAAAATGCAGAAGGAAAGGAAATCGGCAGGTGTGCTTAAAGTATAAGGAGATTGAGGGGCATGATGTAGCTAAAAGAAGGACTGAGGAGCTAAAATAAGCCCTACCCCAAAAATAAGCCCTTTGGTGTTTTTGGACTGGAAAAAAAAATAAGACAGTGTCTTATTATCGGGGAAACACGGTATCAGGTTCTGAGATGATGCAACTAACGGGAGTTAATCGCTGTGCAGTTACATTTACATCTGCTGTACTGTAGGTTAGAACGGTGGTTTTAACATAGAACTTATTGGTGATAGAACTTTAGTGTACCACCGGTTCTGTGAGCTTTTGGTGCCTTTTGCACAGTTAAAATGCCCATGTGGCCTCTCTGCTCAGTAAGGAACACCCCTAAAAACACTCTCTTCACCCCCCCCCCCCACTTTATTGCATTTCAGTGATCGCACATTGTTTCAGCACTGTGCTGCAAACCTCTGCACTACACTTACTACTTTACTGCTACGCTCTGCCAGTACAAACCCCCGCTGCTCTGCAGCTCTGCAACGCCATAATGCTGGCTAGTTTCCTATAGGAAGATTGCAGGGCTGAGCCCAGAGGAATAAGTCAGCGCTGCTGAGAGTCCAGTCCCCCCATGACTGCATTAAGCGCTCGCTGTCTGTGTCACAGGACTAGTAGGGATCAGCCTTGTACATTAAAGACTTCACATTAACTACAGACACCAAAATCCAATATGAATAAAATATTATTGCTGCTTCATCCCAGACAGATCACAGCAACTTTTACCATATTAATAATTTCATATCGAACCCCCTCCATCGTTTCCCGCGGAAGGTTTCTAAGTTATATCTCACTGATGTAGTTTTGCTGTGTTAATACGGTGTGTAGTGTAATCTGCCGGAGACACTGGCTGACATCAAGGGTATTATAGTCACACCATACTTGCCTACTTTTGAAAACTAGTTTCAGGGAGATTATAGTTGGTAGTAGAATTTTAGAGGTTATGTGATAGGGAATATAGAGTGTAAGCACCACTGGGGCAGGGGCTGATGTGACTGATACCCCGTTCTCACTGCCACAAAAACCCGGGTATTTCCGGGGCAAGCAGAAAATTCCCGTGTCTCAGTGTGAAATGGTCTTTGTGAAATTCCCGGGTGTGATGCCCCTGGAATTACACCCGGGTTTTTTGCAGGGTTTTTCCTGGGTAATACACGGGTGTATGGCAGTGTGAACAGCACAGACCCGGGTTTTTCACACAAAAACGAGCTCATCGGGATGTAATCATGTGATATGTGACATCATCTTTAGCCAGCCAATAAAAGCTGCTTTTAAACAGCCTATCACAGCAATTTGTACAAATTTTCCAACACCCAATCAAAGCTGCTATAACATTCCACACACTTGTTGGAAGGCAGACCATGGAAAGCAGTGTGAAAGGGGTAGACACGGGAAATTCCCGGGTCTGAGGTGCAGTGTGAAGGGATCTGTTGAGCTGACAAGCTCTGTGCCCCCCCCAAAAATCCAGCAAGAAAAACCCGGGATTTTGCAGGGGCAGCAATGAGAACGCAGCATGAGACGCTCTCTGTAATGTATGTGTACATGTGATAGGGAATATAGAGTGTAATACCCCTTTCACACAAGAAATGCAGAGACAAAACCCGGGAATTAAATTCCATGGACAAGCAGGGACATTCCCGGGTTGGGACCCATTCACACATGCTTTTGAAGCACGGACAACCCGGATCGGCACCTTTCACACTGAACCCGGGATGGCCCTGCATTTCTATGAGAATAGCATTGAAAATGGCCTTTTTTAGGCTCACATTAGATTATTGATTATTAATAATTAAGACACAAAACATTTGTAGTGTTTAAGCCTCTGTTTACTTGTATAAAACAAATTAAAAGGCATATGAAAGCATCTTCCCCTCTAATGATTAATAGCTCTCTCACCTCCTCATTTGTCCAAGACATGGCACACATTGCAGGCTTTCAGGGGTTAAAACGCACTTCTGGGGTCTGTGGTGCCACAGAACATACACACTGTCTCCCTGCACGCTGTATGCTGCCTCTGGTTGTGTCTGTAATGTTGTGTACACACGGGGGCGATAGGGGCTATAATCGCTGGGAATATGGTCGCAGGCGACCATATTGCCAGTGATGGGAGTGTGCCCCGGCGATAAATTGCCGGGTGCGTGCTCCCATTTTCTGCCCCATTGTAATCGCTGGTCGCAGGAGCTTGCTCCTGCGACCAGCTAATTACCTCTGTTGCTCCCCCAGCAGAGGTTCCTTTTCATCAGCGACCATCTCTGGTCGCTGATGCAAAGGAGACACTGGGCAATATATTGCTAAGCAATATATCTCCCCCCGTGCACCTTAAGTGTCCACCACAACAGGAAGTTGCTAGCAAATCAGCACTAGCAGAGGCAACACGGGAAGCAGGGACCTGTCCCTGCACCTTTCACACCAGCCAGGAACCCTGGAAGGACCCGGGAGCAGGGTTGAATTGCCAGCAAATTAACCCGGGAATTTGTCCCTGGAACCTTTCACACCAGAGCTAGTCCCGGGTTTTTCCCGGACCCAAACCGGGAATTTAGGCTGGTGTGAAAGGGGTATAAGTAGCACCGGGCTGTGGCTGCTGTCACTGATATGCTCTCTGTATTGTGTGCGTGTGATCGGGAAGCTAGGCTCGCAGGACAATTGTTGTTGTGTTCCAGACCCCTTGATACTTATCATGAACGCTGCAACCTGTTGTCTGTCCCCAAGCTAAATCAATGCTGCATCCATCCATCCTTCCATCCATGTGACGGGCATGCTTATGGAGGCAGGAGGTGTAAAGCACCTCCAGGCAGGAAGAGGTTACCGCCAGAGGTTATGTATGGGGCGAGAGCTGTTAGTGTAATGTACCATACATAATATCAATAATGACTTCATTAGAGGGCAATAATGTCAAGTGGTGATTTATAGCAGCAGCCTCCTCCTCGGCTCCTTCCCATGGTTCTGCTCACATTACATATTCCACATTTCCGGGATCCTGTGAGGAGTAGCCAGGTGCTGGAGAGGTGTCACTGAGGCACGAGGCACTATGTGGTAATGGATGGCTCTCTGGAATACAAGTGTTATCTACACTGATCATCAGCCCCCGGTGACCTGCGTGTAAATGATTGCAATGACTGTCATATTATATAGCCCCAATGACCTGCATATTATATATGGGCCTATTTGCAGGAATAAATGATCCGATTGTCTATTATTAAAGTATTTCTAATGCATTATGTATACGGCGTACAGTGTAATGACACAGCGCACCGCAGGAGAACCTGTACATGTTGCTATATGTGGCACTGGCCATATATTGGCAGGGCATATAGTGATAATTCTAGTACCCTGCACCTTTCAAAACCCCTGCAGTACCTCTTTGCTGCCTGGGGTGTCGCTCTTTGCTTTGGATTCTCTAGTACAGATTAGTCTGTATTTCAGCACTAAGATACAGACCAAATCTTGCCAGATGCATGTCAGTTACTGTATCTGCATCCATGGACAATTGTTACAGGAGCCGGCTGTGGCGTCTCCCTGATCCGCCTCCTGTGATTTCATTGTAACGCACATGAGAGGTTCCTACCGTCCCATTACGCTCTAAGCAAATAATAACCTTGCCTCTGCTTCTCATTAACCTAATGCATGTCCCCAGGAATATTTCTTTAATGACTCTATTGATAAATGTTTGGAGCTGCTCGCTTTAATTATCTCGCAATATGGTTCCTAAAAATGCACAATTGATTTAGATTCAATAAATGAGATTAATTATAGTCTTTGTTGTGGGCCTGTGGTGGGTTGCACGTGCAAATGAGCTGGTCATGTAGAAGTAATGTAATTCCATGACAGGGGGACGGAGTATTACAGCGAGCTGCCGGAACTGCTGACGTAGAGGCTCTGCGCGCCCAAATCTTCACTGGTCAACGTGCTTCACATGTGACCTCCAGGGATGGAGGAGTAGCTGTATGTAAAGGCTGTGGGCGTGTCCTACAGGGAGCAGTCTGTGGGCGTGTCCTACAGGGAGCAGTCTGTGGGCGTGTCCTACAGGGAGCAGTCTGTGGGCGTGTCCTACAGGGAACAGTCTGTGGGCGTGTCCTACAGGGAGCAGTCTGTGGGCGTGTCCTACAGGGAGCAGTCTGTGGGCGTGTCCTACAGGGAGCAGTCTGTGGGCGTTTCCTACAGGGAGCAGTCTGTGGGCGTGTCCTACAGGGAACAGTCTGTGGGCGTGTCCTACAGGGAACAGTCTGTGGGCGTGTCCTACAGGGAGCAGTCTGTGGGCGTGTCCTACAGGGAGCAGTCTGTGGGCGTGTCCTACAGGGAGCAGTCTGTGGGCGTGTCCTACAGGGAGCAGTCTGTGGGCGTGTCCTACAGGGAGCAGTCTGTGGGCGTGTCCTACAGGGAGCAGTCTGTGGGCGTGTCCTACAGGGAGCAGTCTGTGGGCGTGTCCTACAGGGAGCAGTCTGTGGGCGTGTCCTACAGGGAGCAGTCTGTGGGCGTGTCCTACAGGGAGCAGTCTGTGGGCGTGTCCTACAGGAAACAGTCTGTGGGCGTGTCCTACAGGGAGCAGTCTGTGGGCGTGTCCTACAGGGAGCAGTCTGTGGGCGTATCGTACAGTGAGTGGGCCTTGGCACCCCTTATTGAGTGGGCTGTGGCTGCACCCTAGGGTAAGTGTGCTGTGGCTGCATCCTAATTGTTTGGTTCTCACTCATTTGGCATTAGAGCGGTGCCTGAATCTGCGGGTGATGTGCGACTGATAAACACACAGAGATAATAGTTAGCTGTGATGGGAATCTGTTCCTTTATCTTATGTAAATAAAGACTGATGCTGCTCCTCAGCTCTATGGGGAAATTTCAAGTGTTTTGCATGCCGGTGACCAAATAGTACTCAACTGAGCAATTCAATTGTTGGTCAGTTTCGACGCACATTCGCCCGCACTGACATTACTGACGGGCTGGAAACTAGTTATATTGATTTAATAGTTTGTTTGTGTTTAGTATGTTGTCGTAGTTTCTTAGCCCTTGTCACTTTGGCTACAGTTCCACCCTTTTGTTTGTTGAGTAGCGAGAAGACGTGTTGACGCCATTGTTCATTGAGCGGCGAGAAGGGCTTCAGTCAGACGTGTTGACGCTATTGTTCTTTGAAGAGCGTCTGTCCAAACTGTGCTCTGATCTTCTTCTGCCGACGTGATTTTTCGGGAAGCGACATTCAAGGATTAGGGACCAGATTTATCAAGCCTTGTGTTACAGGCTGGGTGTGAGAGATGACAGCTAGGAGCTGATTGGCTGGTTGTACATCACTCTCCACGTTATCACTTTTTGAAGCTTGATACATCTGACCTTAGACCCGGCAGAAATGTTTTGTTTAACCCAAATGCAGGTAATGGTTCTGCAAGTACAGAAGGTAAGAATGACTTGGGAGTGGCGTCAATTTGAGCCATACTGTAGGTAGATACGGATGCCATCGTGAGGTGTCAAATTTGGTTGGCGCAACGTTGTGTCTCTGATCGCGCCATGTAAAGCTTGCCAGTTTTAGCGATCCCATGTGATGTTTTCCCATTGGCCTCCTATCCCAACGGCCACACCCCCCTATCGGCGTAACGCGGTGCCTGCAGAGCGTGTTTGTTGTTTATCTTCCCCCATCCGTGTTACTGTACGTCGAAGCGTTTAACCGTCAGCCTTGAGAGAATCGCCACCATGTTTCTTCAGCTGCGCTGTTATATATTATGTATGCTAATTACATTTTTCCTACAATAAGCTGCTGGGACCATTTATAATCCCATGTCACAGTCCCGACCTTTTATTTTATCCTATTGCAGAGTCCTGTTATTTTGTTTCTTTTCTGAATATACATAAACTTACACTACTGACTGGTGTGAGGTTGTTGATGCGTTGGCGTTGCGCTGGGAAGGGCGGTGTGAAGGGTTGTGCGTCTGCAATCAGTTTGTGTGTGTTTCTTTTTAATTATAATTGTGCGTAAAAGCATGCATGTGTGTATGAGTGTGATCGTGTACAATTACAGTATATAGGTGTGCGTACATCTATAGATTATACACACACTCGCAGATCCAAGAGTAACTGCAAATAGGAAGACCGACACAAAGGGGTACATTCTAAAGATGTAGCCCATAGCAACCATATCTTATTGTTTGCTTCGGGCAATTCCGAACCACTGCACTTTAGTATACCACATAATCTTGTGCACAGGTTCTCAAGTTGGTCCTCGGGACCCCACACAGTGCACATTTTGCAGGTCTCCTCACAGAATCAAGTGAAGTAATTAGCTCCACATGTGTCAGTGAGTAATGAGTGCACCTGTGCACCTGCCGGGTGACCTGGAAACCGTGAACTGAGGACCGAGTTTGAGAAGCACTGTTTCGGGAGGGTTGTAAGGTTTGGCGTGCAGAGAAGCGCTACCCTGCGCAGCGCATCCCACAGCAGCTCTATGTGCTGCAGGTAATTGTCATTGATTTCAGCAGCTCTGGGATGTTCCAGTAACGTTTGATCTAAATCACAGTCAGCATTGATTGACCGCAGATAGCTAGTGGAAAATCACTGGTGTCAGATCCTCCGATAACATTTAATATATGTCAGCGAGAACATATTCCAAGTGCTTTCCACTGCAATATTTACTAACATAACTGTCATTACAGTTCCAGCGGGCTGGTTAGTCACCTGTGGTTCTGCTCACTGTGGTATATAGGCTGTCACCGTGCTCTGCGGCTCAAACATCGGCACCAGAGAAGGTTCCGCTGGATACTGTGAAGCCAAATGTCCATGTAAGCAAAATACTTACGGAACGCCGGCAGTAGGGGTGCTGGAATGTAACCCTCCTCACCAATGCCTCACACTAGCCCCCCCCCCCAACAGCCTAACATATCCCTCACCCTTAAGCCTCATGCACACAGAATTTTTTGAGGAGCGATGATGTGAAATCCACACTGAACGATTTTCGCCGTCCCAGAGATTTTCACAAGGGGGTGAACCACTTTCCATAGTACAATGCTATAAACAGTGTTTCACTCGGCTGGCTGGTAAAACCACCTGATGGCCTGTGATGATGCAGGAGCGCCAGTGCGCACTGCTGGGCCATACATACACGCTGGGGGATATTGAGCTGAAAGTAGCGCCAAACACCAAAAGTGACCTGTTTTTAGCTCAAAATCCAGCAGTGTGTATCGACCTTCAGTGCAAAAATCTAACTCTCCCTCTCTGCAACCTAACCCTACACCCCCTGCAGCCCAACACTAACCCACCCACTACTGCCTCACCTTAGCCCTCTCTCTCTGCAGCCTAACCCTACACCCCCTGCAGCCTAAGCCACCCACTACTGCCTAACCCTACACCCCCTGCAGCCTAACCCACCCACTACTGCCTAACCCACCCACTACTGCCTCACCTTAGCCCTTTCTCTCTGCAGCCTAACCCTACACCCCCTGCAGCCTAACCCACCCACTACTGCCTAACCCTACCCCTCCCTCTCCGCAGGCTTACCCTACTGCAGCCTAATCATAACCCACCTCCTATTGCCTCACCCTCCTTCTTCGCAGCCTAACCCTACACCCCCTGCAGCCTAACCCACCCACTACTGCCTAACTCTACCCCTCCCTCTCCGCAGCCTAACCCTACTGCAGCCTAATCATAACCCACCTACTATTGCCTCACCCTCCTTCTCCGCAGCCTATCCCTACACCCCCTGCAGCCTAACCATAACCCACCTACTTTTGCCTCACCCTCCCTCTCTGCAGCCTATCCCTACACCCCCTGCAGCCTATCCCACCCACTACTGCCTAACCCTAGCCCTCCCTTTCTGCAGCCTAACCCTACAGCCTAACCCACCCACCCACTACTGCCTAACCCTAGCCCTTCCTCTCTACAGCCTATCCCTACACTCCCTGCAGCCTAACCCACCCACTACTGCTTAACTCTAGCCCTCCCTCTCAGCAGCCTAACCCTACACCCCCTACAGCATAACCCAACCACCCACTACTGCCTAGTCCTCCCTCTCCACAGCCTATCCCTACACCCCCTTCATCCTAACCCACCCACTACTGCCTCTCCCTAGCCCTCCCTCTCCGCAGCTTAACCCTACACCCCCTGCAGCCTAACCCACTGCCTAGTGCCTAACCCTATCCTTCCCTAGCTAACACCTAACTCCAAGCCTTGTCCCCTGCAGTCTAGCCCCCTCCCCCCATAGCCTAACCCTACCTAATGCTCCTTCTTAGGGCCAGATGTATCAAGCTTCGAAAAGTGATAAACAATCAGCTCCTAAATGTCACATTAGTCTAGGTTGGAAAAATGACAGTTAGGAGCTGGTTGTTTATCACTCTCAAATGTATCACTTTTTTTTGAAGCTTCAGGATGACTCTTCTGTATTTCTGTATTCTGGAGCTGGGGTTCTCGCCGCGAGTCAGGATTCAGGTGCTGGGTTTTGTCTGCCAGCATCCCGATAGCCGGTACGATAACCGCGTCCCCTCTGATATAGGCTCACTACAGGCAAATAAAGGATTCAGTATGAAATCCTGGCGGTCGGGATCCCGACAAGGGGGGGACGTGGATCGCCCCCCCTTGCGGGCTCGCTGCGCTCGCCACCCACGGAGGGATCCGGCATCGGGATTCTGAATGCCGGGATCCCGACCGCCGGGATTTAAACTGCATCCCGCAAAGAATGGTGTCTATATCTCAAATGTACAGGTGTCCGCGTTCTATCAGGGGGTAGTGTATGCTGCTGTATTGTCCTGATCCCTGTGAGCTCCTGGGCATTGTGGCAACAAGCAAATCAATGATAATTGTAATAATATGGAAAATAAAGCTGTACTCTGTCCCCCGGGCTTCCTGTACACAGCCTGCAAATCCGCTCCCTTGTACAGTCTGATGAGCCCTCAGCGATGTTACCTGCTGGCAATAATCATGTCTCATTCTGCAGGCCTGGTACCAGGCCCTTATCAGAGACCCCTACTGTGCGGGTCATTTGCTGCTTATCCTATAAATGGGCCAACAGAGAGTCCAACTACTGTAGCACGTCTATGGTGTTACAGACCCTGCACATGTCAGTACTACACGCGCTATGAGGTGTAGGTGTGTCATTAGGGTGGAGGGTGAGACACATTGCCCCTGATGACCAGTGCCAAGTGTGATAAAGATGCGGTGTACAGGAAGAGCAACGACGCCGAATCTCTCCACTACGGCTTCATTTCATCAGGATGACCACAGACAAGTAACCATTAAATGTTCACGGCCCTGTCACTAATAGAGATTTACGCCTTACTCGCCCGCCAGTTTAATGACTCCTCCCCTTCCCAGACTGACACTCACCCTTGCCTTTGAAACTGAGCTCTTTACAATTGCTCTGGTTGATTAATCACATGCTCTCAGCTTCCCCAGGCTGCAGAGGAGAACTTCACTGAACTAAATAAACAAGGTAATACCCCTTTCACAGCGCAAAACTCAGGTCAGACCCAGGATTTCGATTTTGGCTCCATTATACAAAGGCCAACCTGGGTTTAACCCCTCTTATATCCTGGGTCGAATTGCCGGTTTGGTTGACCTGGTTTATAAGCCGTAGTGCTTTCGCACCACATCTCGACCCAGGTCCATAAATCACCAACCCGGCAATAACCCAGGTCTGAGGTGCGAAGGGGTATCGGGTACACAGGGGTGGATGTATTTAAAGGACACTGATCGTGCTGGTATTTGTCTTCCTGCCTCGCCAGGTCATGCACCTACCCCACATTTCTTATCCTGGCTTTCCTGGACTTAACAGATGAACACCCCTGGTTACTTTGTAGCACTCTGCCCCTATTGCCACATAGGGTACTCTCGCAGTTGGGAGTTTCTTCCCTGTACTGCAATATGATTGTTATTCTCTCTTATGAAACTGAGGCGTTGCTGGTACTGGTGACAGCCACGCCCCTGATAGGGGGGTGGCCTATCACAAAGGGACATAGTTTCATGTGCGACATCAAAGTGGTAGGAGTGGCCTAGCTGGGAAGGGGCGTGTGTTTGAGACGGTCCCAGTTTTACCACTTCAGGAGGAATATGATCTTATTCTAGAGGGTGATGCAATTGTCTTGTCTTAAGCGCACCCAAGTAATGGGCATCTGAAAATCAGTTGTTACTCCGATCGGAGGAGAGTGCCATAGGCATACATCTTTTATGCCCGCACCCACCGCAGTTGGCAAACAGGAACATGCGAAAAGTTGGGCTCTTGAGAAAAGTGGCCAAACCTGAGGCTTTTGGGTCCAAAAAGCGCTATAAGTACTGGGCACCCAAAAAGATTTGAATAACTCCGTCGGACATTATACATCCGCACACCCTGATTTGGTCATACAAAGTATTATTTCTGTGTATCCTCTGTCTCCTGCACACAAACCCCTGCACCGTACAGTATCCCGGCTCCGAACCAGAATAAAGCAGTGTACTCTGATTTCTAACGTTATATCGGTCCCTAAAACCTGTTTTGCCGCTCACAGACTCCTCTCTAACGCACATGACGCCAGACAGCCTCCGATCTGGCATCCGGTTACCACGGCAACACTAATAATGGTCGAGGTATAACTCAAAATAGTCTTGTTCCGCACCACCTGTATTTCAGTATTCAGCACCTTGATGGAGGAAAATGAGTGTTTGACAGAAGCTTATGTGTTACACATGATGATCAGACCCGTACGAGTTTGGGTGCTGGGTTTACTGATAATTAGGGCCCTAGGTCTAGTCTGATCTATTTGCAACTGATTTGTCCTATTTCCGTAGACAGTTTAGTCACATCTGAAAACATCTCCAAATTCCTGACTGGATTCTGATGGAAAGTTCTGGTCATTTTATGTCCCAGGAAGGAGCCAATTACTAGAAATCTCATATACGACATCCATGTTGACGTAATGATTACTTACTTAGAACTAGTCTGGTTAAAACTTATACTGGTTGCTATGGGTTACAGTATATTTGGATATTAAATTAAATAGGCCTCAATGATCTTAGATGATTTTTTTCAATAAAATTTTCAGTGGAATCTTGAATGATAATGCGGCATATAAAATAGTGTTTTTTAAAGCGGCAATTACTTACAAGGTAAAACCATGCATTGTAAATTATTGCCGCTTTAAAAAAAAAAAAAAAGTCCCAATTAGGCAGACATTCCGTCTCTTCGGCAAACTCGGACACTGTTACATATTCTCCCATGGGTGGAATCATTGTACCTTCTGCTGCAGTGATGTCACTGGGTCCAAGTGAACTGATTGGTCAATTACATCACCGCTCCCCGGCGAACTGACTGGCTTTGTCTTTACAATTAATGGTACTTGTTTCCTAGCACGGCCACAATCGCATTGATCTTGTGCCCTTAATAGTGGTATGCGATGGCCCCCGACGCGATGGACCCGATTTCCCATTGAAATGCATTGAAAAGTTAAAAAATCGCGTCGGTCGCGTCGCATGCGGCTAAATAAGCATTAAATGGTCCCGACGTGATGGCCCCGATTTCCCATAGGGAACAATGTTAAATGGCTCAATTTACCCAAATCAACAGGGACCAATGTTAAATGGTCCAGAAACCCCCCAAAACACCCCAGAACAGTGAAATGGCCCCCCAAAATTAGTTAACGCCACCCCACGATCAACGTGAACCCGAAGCGTGGCGAGCGGCGGCGGTACGCGTCCTCCGACCTTTTCATACCCCCACTATCCACGTCGGCGTGGAGTTGAGAATAGAATAGTGTGGCGAGCCACCGAGCCCAAAGCGTGGCGAGCGGACGCGGATACCTTCACAGGTAAACGCGTCCCCTCGCGGGCTTCACAGGTGTCCGCGTCGCCACAGACACCTGTGAAGCCCGCGAGGGGACGCGTATAACTGTGAAGGTATCCGCGTGCGCTCGCCACGCTTCGGGCTCGGTGGCTCGCTGCGCTCGCCACACTATTCTATTCTCAACTCCACGCCGACGTGGATAGTGGGGGTATGAAAAGGTCGGAGGACGCGTACCGCCGCCCCTCGTGGGCTCGCTGCGCTCGCCACGCTTCGGGTTCATGTTGATCGTGGGGTGGCGTTAACTAATTTTGGGGGGCCATTTCACTGTTCTGGGGTGTTTTTGGTGGTTTCTGGACCATTTAACATTGTTCCCTGTTCATTTGGGTAAATTGAGCCATTTAACATTGTTCCCTATGGGAAATCAGGGCCATCGCGTCGGGACCATCGCATGCGATTTTTTAGCACGCATGCGATGCGACCGATGAGATTTTTTTACCTGCAATGCCCCCGATTAGAATCGGTGTGGCCGTGCTAGGAAACATGTACCCAATTAATCTTTCTTTAATGCTTCCTACTGCGTTTAGGCTATGGGGTCTAATTATGAAGCAGTAAAAAGAGTGGACAAGTTGCCCACGGCAATTCAATCAGCTATGTGGTAACATTTATCAAGCGCATTATATAAAATTATACTTAGTGGCAGACCCTGTGGTGACGGGTGTGGGTTGTCGGGTCTACACCAACTAGGTTGCATTGGGTCAACACCACAGGGTTGACATGGGTCAAGGTTGACCCACGTCGACCTTGCTGCCAGTCAACCTGGTGGAGTCGATGTCTGGGGGATATTTTACTCCAGTATTATATGTATGCAGCATTTTCCCAGCGAGCTGATGGAATCTTGCACAGTGCTTTTTCACTTGGATAAAAGTTTTACTTCAGCTCTAATTTTCCTTTAATGATGTATATGTGGATGGCGGCTGTAATGTTATGCGCGCTGTCAGAATAATATCTGTAGAGAGATTAGCGCTGCTAATTATCACATGATTGGGCGTAAGCTGAGTACAGAGATGGTGCTTGATCCATCAGACTCCAGAAGTCTGTACTTTTCCTGGCATCTAATTCCTCCGGAGAGAGACACTTTGAATGCGTTCCAGCTCATCCGACATTTTTGTATTCCACATTTTTCGTCTGCTTTATTCTTTTTGTCATAATAAAACCTTTTCATCAGTGCCTCGTTTAGGTACATGCTAATTGCCCAATCAAAATGGTCCAAAGACAGAATTTCGTTCCATAGACACCCTACTGCAATGTTTCTCCTCAGAACCTCCATTTCAGGACCATTAAGATGAAACCAAACGGCTCTTAAGCTGTGGAAATGTTTATGCTACACTTCCTATGGGCAATATGTGCGCTCAGATTCAGGAGAATTGGCTTCTGGGTAATGACATCATCTACACTGTGCAATGTTGCACTGAGGAGTCCTGATCAGGATGACACAGGCTCTGGAAATCCTGTATCCGCGCTGGGCCTGTCTTTGCCGACAGGGCCACCGACAGGGGGGTGCCGTGGGTACAACTGTTCCAGGCCCTGGCCTCTGGGAAAATCAGTCCTGGGCCCCAAAATTCCTGGCGGCGTCCCTGTCTGCCGATAGATATGTCCGTTAGTGGCTGATTGTGACAATGCTCAGAAGTCTGTTCTCTTGCGTTGGAGCGGCCATTTTGTTCATAGCCGCCAGCATTGTCCCTAACCAGACTGGTTTATTGGGGCGGCCTACTTCCTGACTGGAAACTCGCGTGATTTAGGTCTGACATTTCCCCCTCATTTTTCTGAAGACCTTTTTGCTCTTCACGTTTCCACATTTCGGTTGTTTTGTCTGCTCTAAGGGACTAGTGCTTGATCTCCGGTCGCTGGATTCAAAGAAATATTTTTGGAAGGTTTCTTAGATGGACCAGTGCCAAGAATCTTTTTTTTTTTTTCTTTTCCTTTTGGCTGAGCATCATAACACATCGAGTCCTGAGCGTGATTAATCTCTCCGCCGTCTCCTCGCCGCTTGCCACCAGATAATGCTGCCTTGCACTTTGCAGACCTCATGCACCCCTGCCTGCTCCTTCACACCCCTCACCTGCGTTCGGCTCGCACCCGTTCTCCGCCAGGCTTCCACTTGGTGGCACTTCTTGGCCTGCAGCTGCGTCTTTGTTCTTTTTCTCATTGTAAGATTGTGACTGGCAGCTATCCCAGGCTTCCACCCTCCCGTCCTTTCCATCACAGTCACCTTGTTCCGGTCTCTGCATTGCAGCGATACTGTGGTAAGCGAGCTCCGGAGTCAGTGATTTCAGCACCCCAAATACACGCAGAACTCGGGTAATCTTTTAGCTTCTGCCTAAACTCTGTAAGAGCGAGTTCTCCCATTACCTTAAGGAATGACTTTCTAGACCCCCCCCCCAGGCGACTCTTAGTTATTCCTGCCTTTGTATGCCCGAGGCGGACAGATCTTCCTGCAGCACTAAGAGGCTGTATCAAGATAACTTCCCTTTTTTCTTGACAATTAGAGTCTCATCTCGTTAACTCTTTTCTAGCAGGTGACACAGAAAGCCGTCGCTGAGTATGACCTGTATGCACGGAATTATTTTGAGTAAACCAGACCTCTACAAGGCCTCATACACACATATAATCTGCTATAATCCCAGTAATCGCATATACACAGCGGATGTCATCTCGATAAGCGTCTTATTACTGTGACGAAACAGGAAGTTATCATCTAACTAGGGTGACTGGATCTTTTCGTTAGCGGTGTTGCATCATGACAGGATGCAAATATGTACAAATGTGTCCTCATACATCCAGCCTCAGTATGCCACATGGCGCAAGACGACTAGGGCGAGCAAGTGGGGTGACCCTGCAAAGCTTTGTTTCCCTATCTGTGTTTTACGCGCAATACAGGCCCACCGAAACTCTGCTCAATCTGTATTAGAGAAGCGCGGAGCAGGTGCAGCACAACGGAACGGACTGGGAGTGAACACCGCTGGGCATGTATGAATGCTGGGGCTTTGGCCTTGGGGTTTGGAATTGCTAATCATAATGAAAAGATTTTTTTTTTCTAAAATACTATTAAATATATTTTTTTTTATTGATTTTAGGCCAATTATTAAGAAATCAAAATTTATAATGAATGCTTTGAATAAAAATGGTTCAGATAAGGGCGGAAGC
The DNA here is from genome assembly GCF_055691185.1 of Crinia signifera. Lineage (NCBI taxonomy): Eukaryota > Metazoa > Chordata > Amphibia > Anura > Myobatrachidae > Crinia > Crinia signifera. The sequence goes on along the minus strand of NC_139218.1, from coordinate 13,098,816 downwards.
ATGCGAGCAAGGTGATAGAATGTAATGGGATGGCGGAGGGGGGAGAAGGAGGGGGAGGATTTCACAGTGTAAAGAGAGCTCAAAGGGGTGTTCCAAAGCTCAGCATGTCCTCAGTCTTGGAGGTGTTGAAATTGTCTCTGGTACCGTTGGAAAGGCCGCATCAGAGCGGCAATCCTGCTCCAACATCTCGTTGGTCCCCTTCTCTTATTGTAATGGAGGAGGGGCCTTGAAGAGGTTACTAATAGTCACATGACACTTCAGAATTGAAGTCAATAACTGTTACAAAAAAACAAAAACTGAAGGATATTTTTTAAAACACACACAATGTTTCACTGGGGAGGCTGTTACACGCTGCTGCTGCATATTTAACCGCTTAAGGCAGAATATTAATGTACACATTGGAAATTTGCTGGGGGGGCCTACACATGTAGCGATGTGTGTAGATGAGCGTTCGCCCCTACACACAGTGATGTAGGGCCATTTTCGGAGCGTAGTTAAATTGAGTAATGGCATGAAATTGCTAAATTTGTAGGGCCCATACACACTGGGTGACTTTGAGCTGAAAGCAGCACAGTTTCGTCGCTTGAACCCACTGTGTACGGGGCAGTGGTGATCGCTGATGCGTGCTACCGCATCATTGCTGGCCCAGTGGCTCATCTGCTGGTGTTACCAGCAGATGAGTGACAGGGTGGACTGCCTACCATAGCGTCCTGCTATGGAAAGTAGCCCACCGCAAAATCAATTTAGAACACTGCTGGTTCAATGAAATCCACTCATTACAATGCGGCTCTGCGGATTCACAGCACCGACGGCTGGTGGAAGGAAGATGAAACTTCTGGGCTCGCAGACAAACAAGCAAGATGGCAGCTCCCACTCCTGCTGGTAGGCTGACCGATGTGTGTGGACGAATCGAGTTTGCTGTATTAACCAGCAAGCGGCTTTGTTACTGAGCATTTATAGATAAGAGCGTGCTAGTAAATCCTGGCTGCAGAGTCTATATCCTGTGCGGGAAGTGATTTTATGGCTGTGTCAGATGCTGTCAGTGTACTGCATAAATATACAGTGGCTGAGTGCTTGGGAAACCACATTAACTGGCTCCGTGTCTGGGGTAAAAAACTTATCAGATGTAACAATTGCAAAACCTTTGATGAATGGGACAATATATTTACCCCTGGATTTTCATTGATGACGCGAGCATCCCTACCCACAGCCTAAATAAGGTCAAATGAGCTGTCTACATTCTATAATTGATTTTCACAATGTCGACATCATGGTGCATATCACAAGCCATCTGTATCCGCTTACACCTGTCCTACTGTATAACAGGTGCGTAAGATGGACAGATTCCTAAGGATGAACAGATACCGCTCCATTTTTACCTAAATGAGAGCTTCCCTCCATCCCCCTGTTCCGTCTCTACTGTACCAATGGCCCCGATGTATCAAGCTTCAAAAAGTGATAAAGTTGAGCTCCTACCTGTCATTTTTCAAACAGCCTGTAAAGTGGCAGTTAGGAGCTGAATGTCTGGCAGTTTATCACTTTTTTGAAGCTTGATACATCTGGCCCTAGGGTTGTTCTGTGCTCTACAAAACTTCAAACAGGCCCTTAAGACTCACTTCTTCATCACACCCAGCCATCTCTCATCCTAACCCCCTGTTCCACACTCACGGTCGGACCCATCTGTGTCACATCTGTCTTCCCTACCGTTTAGAATGCAAGGTCTCACGAGCAGGGCCCCCTTGTGCTTTCCCCTCAGTTTTTCCTCCGTCTACTGCTCTGTACTCCCTACAATGGCACCTCGATTCCTGCTGCCCTGATGCTTCTCTCAGTGCCTCCTGATGCAGCAATGTCTATATACCGTGCATTTGTCCTGCTTTGTCTTGTACTGTAAGTCGCCGTTTTCTTGCTCATTAGTTTATGTACTTTATTGGGCGCTGCAGAACCCTTGTGGCGCCAAATAAATAAAGAATAATAATAACAGAAGCACAGGTGTGCCCGCTTTCTGAGCACAAGCAGGGGGAAATCACGGAAGATGTGCTAAGATAAGCTGGCGTGCTACCCGCTGTGTGATTGCTTGCAGCTATTTCCCTTTGATGATCCTGTGCCATCTGTGATGGTGCAGCCACTCATGAATTCACTCATCAGCAAAGTTACTGTTACCTAGTAGCCTGTAAGCCAATCGAACTGATGTGTGGTGCATTCTATAATACAATCCGGCTTTTTGCTAGGGGAATGGGACAATTACTGTAACATGCTGGACGTATATTGTTTCAGGTTTTGGGCTTTAAGTGAGATGCAGAAAATCGGGATCTCTTCCTCCGGTCCCCCGGTGTGTGTGTGTGTGTGCATTCTCATTGTGCTTTCAGCAGTGGCGGTGTAAGTAAAACTTCAGCTTCTTGTGGGCATGAAGAGGCAGAGCGGAGCGCCAGCGATGTGTAGGGGGTCATTAATCTTACGTCTGTACCAAGGGAGCCAGCAGTGCAATGCAGATGCCGGATTATCCGCCAGGAGGAAAGAAAACAAAGCAACCCAGAGACACATCTTTCTCCATAATTTACTCTGAGTAACAGCAGCTTCTGCTACTGGCGTCCTACCTACCGTATGCTCTTATTACTCTACACGCTGTCATCTATATACCGGGACGGAATCATTATATCACTGGTTGCAAAAATATAAGTTCAAGGTAAAAAAATAATGTACAGTATGAGGACAGATCTGCATCTATCTGTCTCAGTGGCGGCTCTTACCAGTATAGAGGAGGGGGGCTGCCGCTGCCATCCACGTTTAGCCGTGCTCCCCGGCTCCTCCCATCCACCGCCATGCTCCCCGGCTCCTCCCATCCACCGCCATGCTCCCCAGCTGCGCCTCCTCCCGGGTCCCCTGCACGGGGCCAGTGCATGCTCAGTAACTTCACACATACTACGCATGCGCTGGGCAAAGCCTCCGGGGGCTGCCTTTGCAGCAGCCCCCGGAGGCTTGATCGGGTTCCGGCACATGCGCAGTATGGTCCGCGGTACTGCGCATGCACAGAGCCCGTTTTGGGGGCTGCCGCGCATTTGCACACAAAGAGACATCCCGGAGGGTGGGAACACCTCCCAATGAGACTGCCTTTTATGACTTGCAGGTCGGACTTCCAATAGGAAGTCACTGCCAGTCACAGTGAAGCCAGAGCTATCTCACAGACTGCATCTGGCTTCACTTTAGGCAGAGAGAGTGGTAGGGATGGCCATCGTCCATCGATGATTCAAAATCATCGATGGTTTATGGCTGATGTTGAATACTTTTGCCATTGATGGGGGAGAACCAGATGGTTTCCCTACATCGATGGAATAGCAAAATGATGTTTTTCTTTTTTTTTCAAAATGTCGGAACACGGAGCATAGCTCCGCCCCCGACACCCGCAAATCAAACAATATACTCCTACAATAGCCTCAATGCCCCGCGCAGCAGGCGATGCCTTGGCCTGAGTAAGCCACCAGATACCATGCAACTCTGCTAGTGTCGGGCATCTTTGTTTTAATTTTTTTTGGGGGGGGGGGGGGGGGGGAGGGGGTTGGGGCGGTCTTATGCTGTGTACACATGGTGAGATTTTCCCTTCGATTTTGACTATTTAGTTTAAATGAATTGACATTATATCAAAATCAAATGGGCATTGAATGTTTTTTGCTACATTGGATGCAGGTATGATCCCGATGAGCGCTTCCATGTAGTGTAAATTGATTAGAGAATGAGACTTGCCAGACTATATAGTGTAAATGTAATGTCACATAGTGAAATAGAATAGCACAGATCTCACCGTGTGTACACAGCACTGTGCACAGTATTCCATTCCGATTCCATCCCAATAGAACCGCAGGCACAATCGCACTGTGTGAGTACACCTTTAGAGGAAACCTGACTACTGTAGGATGCTCCATGGGACTGTGGCGATTCATTTAATTTTTCGACACTTTGTATACTGTGTGACTGAGTCTGTATACGGAGCACAACTGAACTTGCATTGGGGGAAAAAGTTGCTCTCTGAACACTGTTGTGTACATGAAGATACCACTTCCGTTCGCTCCCACCCCAGTTGGGAGCAATCCCTGATGAAGGCATTCAGCACACACAGAGTTTGGAGGGAAGTAGCTAATAGTACACTACACATGCCTGCCCCTAACCTATGGGAGAGATCTAGCTTCTCCTTGTGTATTATTCCGCGTACAGTAATGTTGCAGCATGTTACAGGAGCTGATGGTAGCCTGCTGTTGGTGAATTTCGCTGCGGGGTCATCTCCTCAGCTTTTGGAAGGCTGTCTCCTTGAGGCGAGCTTGTTATTTCCAATGATTGAAATGCAATCTGTTAAATGATGCTGTTTACATACACAGTACTGCTGGCAGATGCCTACACAGACCCATGTCTGCAAGCAAACTTCCTATCTCTCTATGTCTTTGGGTCAGTTTGGCAGACACGAGGGGTTATTTTAATAGGTTCTGAGACTATGGAACAAGCCGTTTGAGGTCATGGGTTCGATCCCCACCATGGCCCTAACTGTGTGGAGTTTGTATATTCTCCCCGAGCTTGTGTGGGTTTCCTCCGGGTACTCCGGTTTCCTCCCACAATCCAAAAATATACTGGAAGGTTAATTGGCTCCTAACAAAATCAACCCTAGAATGAATGTGTGCGCGTGTACATGTGGTAGGGAATATAGATTGTAAGCTCCACTGGGGCAGGGACTGATGTGATTGTTCTAATATTCTCTGTACAGCGCTGCGGAATATGTGTGCGCTATATGATTAACTGATAATTAATGTGGAATTTATATACAGTAGACATTCACATAATATAGTTGTTCCTTTACAAATAAACACATTAACATGCTGGGTTTTGCCATCACTTCTCTGTATTTACTAAACTCAGGAAAGTCGTTCTGCTTATCCATTCACTAGGAACCAGTGACATCACTGAGAGTGCTGCTTATCCATTCACTAGGAACCAGTGACATCACTGAGAGTGCTGCTTATCCATTCACTAGGAACCAGTGACATCACTACAGATGCAGCCTATCCAGTCACTAGGGACCAGTGACATCACTGCAGATGCAGCCTATCCAGTCACTAGGGACCAGTGACATCAATGAGAGTGCTGCTTATCCATTCACTAGGAACCAGTGACATCACTGCAGATGCAGCCTATCCAGTCACTAGGGACCAGTGACATCAATGAGAGTGCAGCCTATCCATTCACTAAAGACCAGTGACATCACTGAGAGTGCAGCCTATCCATTCACTAGGGACCAGTGACATCAATGAGAGTACAGCCTATCCATTCACTAGGGACCAGTGACCTCACTGAGAGTGCAGCCTATCCATTCACTAAAGACCAGTGACATCACTGAGTGCAGCCTATCCATTCACTAGGATCCTAAGACATCACTAAGAGACAGCCTATCCATTCAATAGGGACCAGTGACATCACTGAGAGTGCAGCCTATCCAGTCACTAGGAACCAATGACATCACTGAGGCACTTTGTTCCGTGTGAATCAGTGTACAACACTGTCATGAGTACTGCTTCAGCCCATAAATCGTCCACTGTGCGGAGGGGCAGAACAATGTCCAGTGTGGTTTGCCCATAACTTATCTATAATGATTTACTGAGCCTTCATACATCTAAAAGTGAATGTGAGGTTTGCTGATAAATAGGTTTATTTCCCCTCAATACTTGCACTGCGTTGGGTCTAAATCTGGAACATAACTTGCGTTATGTGTCACTGTCTCTCAGCAGCAGCTGAAGTTTAGATGGTAAGCTCTGCTGCAAAGGGACCCTTCTTATTCCCGTATTCTTATGTGCAGAGAACATTCTGTGACCGCCAGGCGCTGTGCGCCGTCCTGCTATCTGCACTGCAGCTGCCCCCGTGCTCTGGTAACCGGGCCTGAGTTGGCATCGTTACGTTACCCCTCCCTCTGCTAACACCAGGCAGCTGTGCTCATTTTGCTTGACTACTTCTGTTAACAGGTCAGAACATCTTCATCATCAGATTTGCAAGCTGCGTACACTTAATATTCCAGACAAATGTGTTCATTAACTCTTCTGTGGCCGAGCACGTGCCTGCCTTACTGGTAGACTTACTGTGCCATGCTTAACGCGGCTCTGACGCCAACAGCGCTGGGGACAGGGGTTCTGTTCTGACTACGGTGTCATATGTGTGGAGTTTGTATGTCCCCCCAAGTGTTTGCGTGGATGCTCCAGTTTCCACTCACAACCCATAAACATACATGTGGCTTAATTAACATTGGTACTTATGTATTATCTGGGCTCCCATGTTAAATGCACCCCATTTTTTCATACTCCTACTATCCAACTACGCATGGAGTTGATTTTATATAGTGTGGCGAGCGCAGCGAGCCACCGTGCCCGAAGCGTGGCGAGCGCACACGGTCTCATAAGGAAAACGGGAGCCCAGATATTACATAAGTACCTTAACATTAAAGTTTGTGTGTGAGTTCATTTGGTCTGTAATTTAGATTGCAAGCTTCACTGACAAAGGTAATGATGTGGATAGTGAAATGTTTTCCCAATGTTCCACAATTTTATGTTGGCGCTGTATAAACCCAAGTTTATTAATATTCATCTGAGGAACAGAGGAAGGATTGTGTACAGACATGAATTGGATCCGGTTATTACGGGGAAGGCAGCCTGTGCTCGCTGGAACTTGTAGTTCTATTATAACTGAAGAACCCTTTGTTGCTTTAGCATTTTTACTGATCTTTTCTGTAGGACAGTCCTGGCCAACCTGCGACTATTCAGCTATCCCAGCATGCCTTGCTTAAAGAAGGCTAAGGTCAGGTTGGCCTGTAGGGTACATTGCTGGTATTTGTAGTTCTACCACAACCAGAGTTTGTTCATCGCTGTTGTACGTTTTCAACTAAGTTTAATATTCTGATTCCTTTGCGTCTGTCTGTGTTCTATAAATGACGTCTTGTTTTTCCATCAGATCAGATGTGTGCGATATGTGGATGGTAATTGAATTGCGCTATAGATTGCCGTGGATAATTGCTATCTTTGGAGATTTGAATTGGTTTAGTGATAAATAACAATTGGGTTGTTTGCCTTGTAGCGGAACAGCCTGGGAAGTGCAATGATATATTTCTTATTAACCTGGATGCTGGACTTTTTTCCTCTATTCCTTGAGTTTTACTGGTTTGTGTGGCTGACCTGTTTGGATTACGGAATCGACATGACCAGGCCAGAGGCGATAAGGGTGCGGAATGTACAGTACATGTGACAACCAGGCAAGAGGTGGTAAGGGTGCGGAATCTGCATGTGACTTCCAGGCCAGAGGTGGTAAGGGTGCGGAATCTACAGTACATGTGGCAACCAGGCAAGAGGTGGTAAGGGTGCGGAATCTGCATGTGACTTCCAGGCCAGAGGTGGTAAGGGTGCGGAATCTACAGTACATGTGACGACCAGGCCAGAGGTGGTAAGGGTGCGGAATCTGCATGTGACTTCCAGGCCAGGGGTGGTAAGGGTGCGGAATCTATATGTGACCTCCAGGCCAGAGGTGGTAAAGGTGCGGAATCTGCATGTGACTTCCAGGCCAGAGGTGGTAAGAGTGCAGAATCTGCATGTGACGACCAGGCCAGAGGTGGTAAGGGTGCAGAATCTGCATGCGACTTCCAGGCCAGAGGTGGTAAAGGTGCGGAATCTGCATGTGACTTCCAGGCCAGAGGTGGTAAGGGTGCAGAATCTGCATGCAACTTCCAGGCCAGAGGTGGTAAAGGTGCGGAATCTGCATGTGACTTCCAGGCCAGAGGTGGTAAGGGTGCGGAATCTGCATGTGACTTCCAGGCCAGAGGTGGTAAGGGTGCGGAATCTACAGTACATGTGACGACCAGACCAGAGGTGGTAAGGGTGCGGAATCTACAGTGCATGTGACGACCAGACCAGAGGTGGTAAGGGTGCGGAATCTACAGTACATGTGACGACCAGGCCAGAGGTGGTAAGGGTGTGGTATCTGCATGTGACTTCCAGACCAGAGGTGGTAAGGGTGTGGTATCTGCATGTGACTTCCAGGCCAGAGGTGGTAAGGGTGCGGAATCTACATGTGATGACCAGGCCAGAGGTGGTAAGGGTGCGGAATCTACATGTGATGACCAGGCCAGAGGTGGTAAGGGTGCGGAATCTGCATGTGACGACCAGGCCAGAGGTGGTAAGGGTGCGGAATCTACATGTGACGACCAGGCCAGAGGTGGTAAGGGTGCGGAATCTATATGTAACTTCCATGCCTGAGGTGGTAAGGGTGCGGAATCTGCATGTGACGACCAGGCCAGAGGTGGTAAGGGTGCGGAATCTGCATGTGACAACAAGGCCAGAGGTGGTAAGGGTGCGGAATCTATATGTAACTTCCATGCCTGAGGTGGTAAGGGTGCGGAATCTGCATGTGACGACCAGGCCAGAGGTGGTAAGGGTGCGGAATCTACATGTGACGACCAGGCCAGAGGTGGTAAGGGTGCGGAATCTATATGTAACTTCCATGCCTGAGGTGGTAAGGGTGCGGAATCTGCATGTGACAACCAGGCCAGAGGTGGTAAGGGTGCGGAATCTGCATGTGACAACCAGGCCAGAGGTGGTAAGGGTGCGGAATGTACAGTACATGTGACGACCAGGCAAGAGGTGGTAAGGGTGCGGAATCTGCATGTGACTTCCAGGCCAGAGGTGGTAAGGGTGCGGAATCTACAGTACATGTGACGACCAGGCCAGAGGTGGTAAGGGTGCGGAATCTGCATGTGACTTCCAGGCCAGGGGTGGTAAGGGTGCGGAATCTATATGTGACCTCCAGGCCAGAGGTGGTAAAGGTGCGGAATCTGCATGTGACTTCCAGGCCAGGGGTGGTAAGGGTGCGGAATCTACAGTACATGTGATGACCAGGCCAGAGGTGGTAAGGGTGCGGAATCTGCATGTGACTTCCAGGCCAGAGGTGGTAAGGGTGCGGAATCTACAGTACATGTGACGACCAGGCCAGAGGTGGTAAGGGTGCGGAATCTGCATGTGACTTCCAGGCCAGGGGTGGTAAGGGTGCGGAATCTATATGTGACCTCCAGGCCAGAGGTGGTAAGGGTGCGGAATCTGCATGTGACCTCCAGGCCAGAGGTGGTAAGAGTGCGGAATCTGCATGTGACGACCAGGCCAGAGGTGGTAAGGGTGCAGAATCTGCATGCGACTTCCAGGCCAGAGGTGGTAAAGGTGCGGAATCTGCATGTGACTTCCAGGCCAGAGGTGGTAAGGGTGCAGAATCTGCATGTGACTTCCAGGCCAGAGGTGGTAAGGGTGCGGAATCTACAGTACATGTGACGACCAGACCAGAGGTGGTAAGGGTGCGGAATCTACAGTACATGTGACGACCAGAGGTGGTAAGGGTGCGGAATCTACAGTACATGTGACGACCAGACCAGAGGTGGTAAGGGTGTGGAATCTACAGTACATGTGACGACCAGACCAGAGGTGGTAAGGGTGTGGTATCTGCATGTGACTTCCAGACCAGAGGTGGTAAGGGTGCGGAATCTATATGTGACTTCCAGGCCTGAGGTGGTAAGGGTGCGGAATCTACATGTGACTACCAGGACAGAGGTGGTAAGGGTGCGGAATCTGCATGTGACACCAGGCCAGAGGTGGTAAGGGTGCGGAATCTACATGTGACAACCAGGCCAGAGGTGGTAAGGGTGCGGAATCTGCATGTGACGACCAGGCCAGAGGTGGTAAGGGTGCGGAATCTACATGTGACTTCCAGGCCAGAGGTGGTAAGGGTGCGGAATCTACATGTGACTTCCAGGCCAGAGGTGGTAAGAGTGCGGAATCTATATGTGACTTCCAGGCCTGAGGTGGTAAGGGTGCGGAATCTACATGTGACTACCAGGACAGAGGTGGTAAGGGTGCGGAATCTGCATGTGACGACCAGGCCAGAGGTGGTAAGTTTGCGGAATCTACATGTGACAACCAGGCCAGAGGTGGTAAGGGTGCGGAATCTGCATGTGACGACCAGGCCAGAGGTGGTAAGGGTGCGGAATCTACATGTGACTTCCAGGCCAGAGGTGGTAAGGGTGCGGAATCTATATGTGACTTCCAGGCCTGAGGTGGTAAGGGTGCGGAATCTACATGTGACAACCAGGCCAGAGGTAGTAAGGGTGCGGAATCTATATGTGACCTCCAGGCCAGAGGTGGTAAGGGTGCGGAATCTGCATGTGACAACCAGGCCAGAGGTGGTAAGGGTGCGGAATCTATATGTGACAACCAGGCCAGAGGTGGTAAGGGTGCGGAATCTATATGTGACCTCCAGGCCAGAGGTGGTATGGTTGTGGAATCTGCATGTGATTACCAAGCCTGGACTGAGTACAGAATAATTTTGTAACAACCACGCTGGACCGATTCATCTACAGCCATTTGGCCTTGTGGATTACCAAGCCAACACACCACCAGGGGACCGGTGTATTCAGTTAGCAATTTACATACTGAGAAATTACCAATTCAATTATATTAATAATGAGGCAGAAAAATGCTGGCCATACATTAGTGAGATATTGCATGCAATCATTTCATTTTAACCACATCTGGACGATAAATCAAATGATTGCATGCATTCTTAAGGGACCATTCGATACGATGCGCGGGCATGCCCTCGAGTGTCGCGTCGATCGATATTATGTTCTGCACATAAGATCTATCGAATTATAGGAGCTAACGCTAACCACATGCGATCGCTCTAAAGGAATCCACGGATGAGGGGCTGAGGGAACATTTTTGTGGCATGGGGTTTGGGGAGAGGGGGCCGGAAGGACAGCTGGTGGCATGGGAGAAGGCGGGCAGATGGCGGCGGTGTAGTGTAGCGCTAGGGGGCGGGGGGGGCAGCGGTGACAGCAGAATTGTTTAAAACACTGGGCAGCCCTCTGAGCTCTCAGCCAATCAGAGGGCTGCTCAGAGTTTTCAAAATTCTGCCGCCACCGCTGCCCCCCACCACCCGCTAGCGCTACTTCTACTGCTAAGCTACTCCGCTTCCCTATGCCCACCCTCTTCCAGCACCCGATGTGCCATCGGGTGCTGAAAGTGGCACTTTTTGCACCACAAGATGTCAGATCGAATCCGATCGCATAAGTGTATGGGTAGCATAAGTGTATGGGTAGCATAAGTGTATGGGTAGCATAAGTGTATGGGTAGCATAACAGTGGATTTTAGGCCGTTATGGGCGTTAATGTCTATATTACCCAAAAAGTGCGTTTCTGGCTTCTACCCTTTTTGTTACTGATGGTGCTCATATATTGTTTTTAGCCATAGGGCCTAATTCATGTTTGTATGCAATCGCCAATGTTCACACAACTGAGCGATCCTGGCCAGGCCGCGATTACACTGCGCACGCGCCAAGGTACTTTTGCGATGCCGCTCGCAGTTGAAGACGCAGAGGATCCGATTCAGACCTTATCACCCGGCTGCGGATTCGCACAGCATCCATTTCACTGCACATGCGTATGCCCATAGTACGCACGCTGTCCTGCGATGAAGTCCTGCAAATGACTGTGTTCACTGGCCATACGCACGGTGATTGACAGGGAGTGGGCGTGTGGGGGGCGGGGACAGACTATTTCATGGGAGTGGCAAGAAGAATGCGGGGTGCGCCAATAATAAAGCTGGGAGTGTCTGGGGAAACGCAGGCGCTCCAAAGCTTGTTAGGGGAGGGTGTATGACGTCAGTAGCTCGGATGTGCCTGTATTCATCGCAGCCACTGAATACGTCCAGGGCTGTGCAGCGGCTGCGATTACTGGTGCCCATGTCATCGATGGTGAAGGCTTCTGACGGGATTTGCACATAATCGCTTGGATGTGCAGCCATATACATCCATTTGCCCGCGGTGCACATTTATTTGCTTGGCGGGATTTCACTGGAGCGGGGCGAAGGCTAAACTGATCACTGGGCGTGGGACTTTGCAGCCCTGCGGTCTGGTCTGAATGAAGCCCAGAGTGACTGCCAGGGGAGGTAACGTGGAGCCAGCTTGCGTTTCACTTCTGAATTGCGGAACATTGGCTCCTATAGGCAAACAAATCAAAGTGAGGCGTACGTTCTACCCGTCGGCGAGGCGTGAAAATGCTCCGCGGGAGTCCTCGGCCCCCCCATGTTGCCGGCATCTGCTGGATCAGCATGTAGTCCTGTGCAGTTTGGTAGTGGAACCAGGAAGGCAGTGCATGATTGGCAGGCCTGGTACAGCGGATATGTGAGTGTGGTCCTCCTATATTATCTCATAAAGATCATTACGCTAGCAATCATTGCCAGAGGTCTCCGCAGTGCATTAATCTGCCATTTACTCCGGGCCTTCTCTGCAATGAAATTAGACAAAGGAAACTTAAGATGTCAGGTTGCCTTGGAAACGTATGTTTAATATATTTAAAAATATTCCTTCTGTCTGAGTTTGTAAATGACAGCAACCTCTTGGATGCTGTAACCTCTGGGGAATCCGCGCCGTTCGCGCAGCTTTGTGGAACGGGGATACGGAATCATTCTCCGACAAAGGACCTGTCTCGCCGATTGACTGATCAAACATACGGAGGCTTCATCGGAATCACAGGCTTCTCCTTGTCGGAATGACACCGCCCCACCTTTCCGACACATCGCGGGCAGCTGCTGGGAATACTGTGCACTGAGGCTAACAAAACTAAATCCATTTGTCAAAGTCTAACACAGGGGTCAATCCTATCAATTGTGGAAGCTGAGATGCTCTGATGCTGCGGCATTTCAACGCCGGCAATGCCCTCGATCTTGCACCCTTTACACTATGGGCAGGATGTATTAACATACATCGTCGTCCATCGCCGCCTGCCGTGATGCCAGTGCATATGTACTAACATATGCGTCTGGAATCGCGGTGCGGTGATGGAGACGCTCCGCGATACCTGTACTGTGGTGTGCGGGGGTCTCCGTCATCTCCCTGCCGCCTGCCTCACCCCTCACGCCGGGAACAGCTAAGCAGGCTGTCCCCGGCGCCGCCTCCTCCCTGGGCTCCCATGTTAAATGCACCCCATTTTTTCATACCCCTACTATTTAACTATGCATGGAGTTGATTTTATATAGTGTGGCGAGCGCAGCGAGCCACCGTGCCCAAAGCGTGGCGAGCGCACGCGGTCTCATAAGAAAAACGGGAGCCCAGATATTACATAAGTACCCAAATTTGTACTGCAGTCAGATCTGAATAAGGGCCTATGAGAGGGGGGAGGGGGGGGCGGCACTTCTGCGATTACTCACACACATACTGTACACACAAGATCATCGCTGCTAATTGGATTGACCCCATAGTGTAGTCCCTGAGGGTGTTTTTTTTCCTTCTAAATCCTTTGGAATGTGCGCTCTATATACTGTAATGACCGTTAATACAAAATAAAGATAATATATAGATAATGAACCAACTAATATGAAGATGTGTCCGTTATGGTCCAAATTACTCCTTTGTGTGGTGCTAGAAGATGTGAAAGCAAATTTTTAAAGTGAAGAGTAAAGAAAGTGAAAGCAAATTTTTAAAAGGACACTGATCTGTTTCAAACTTCTTGGATATATAGAGAGGGAACTGTGAAGACCAAGATTGGAGGTAAGGGCAGATAGGAACTGGGGTGGGGTGGGCTAAAAACTTTCGCAGCTCAAAGTGAAAGTACATTGCAGAAACCGTCATTATGACAAGGTTTTAACTAGTATTTACTAAGGGACGATTTTTGATCGTTTTAAAATCAATGCAAATCCTTCTCCAATCGATGTTGGGTTCCAGGGACTTTAAACACACATTTGATAAGAGCTGTTTTGATAATACATGTGAGCTTTATCCCCAGAAATACAACATCATTTTTAATCGATTTTTTTTTTTTTTAAATTGACCTGTAGTCGATATTCCCCTTCGCCTCCAGTAATTTATTTATTTGCAGTTTTATATAGCGCAGCATATTCCGCTCCGATTTACAATTGGGTTGAACAGTGATGGGACAAACTGGATAATCACAGACGAAGAGGTAGGAGGGCCCTGCTTGTTTTGCGCATTATGAATAAGGTGACTAATCCAGTGGTTCCCTAATTTTTTTGAATCATGGTGTCCTAGAGCAGGCATGTCCAAACTGTGGCCCTTCAGCTGTTGTGAAACTACACATCCCAGCATGCCTCGCCATAGTTTAAGCCAGTGGTAGCCAACCCTAGCCCTCGAGAGCTACCAACAGTTCACATTTTCCAGACAACCTAGCTGCTGCACAGCTGCACTCATTAATCACCGACACATTTTAACCCCTTCCCGACATTTGACGTATATATACGTCATGGCCGGGATGTACTTCCCGACACATGACGTATATATACGTCATGACTTTAAACTGTCCCTGTGTCTATAGACGCGGTGACAGTTTAAACATGTCTGCTGTCCCTGACAGCAGACATGTCCCTGCATGCCCAGGGGGGGTGGCGATGCCTCCCCCCCGTCGGCGATCGCTGTGATTGGCTGTTCAATGTGAACAGCCAGTCGCAGCGTTTTCCTGTGTTACCGGCGAATCAGACGCTCGGTAACACAGGTGTCAATCACCGCCGGGTGTGAGGGGGCATGAGGGGGTCACCGGTGATGACCACACCTCACCCCACCTCACCCCACTTGCCCCCAAGGCTTTGATTGGTCCGTCGGACCGACGGACCAATCACAGCCAAGGCGCGTCATTTAAACTAACGGTGACTGCGCTGCAGACGCCATTCCGGTCTGGAATTGCGTGCAGATCGGTCACCGGCCACTCTGTCGTGCTATACATACCTGAACCTTGCCTGATACTTACCTGATCACCGCTGGTAGCGTGCTGCCAGCAGCTGGATGCTTCCTGGATCTTGTGACTTCCTGTGTCCTGCTGCTGCAGTGTCATAGAGTCACAGATCATGAGAGATAGTGACAGATAGTGACAGAGAGTGCTATATTTTGTGTCTGCTGCACCCCTTTTGTGCTGATCAGTATATCTGTGCTGATCAGCAACTTTTTGGGGGTTTTTGTTTTTATATATATATATACCTGTCAGTTGCACCAAAGGTTGTGCTGCCTGTGCAACTGACTGCTGCCCCCCCCTTTTGTGCTGATCAGTTTAAATTAATTAACTGATCAGCAACTTTTTGGGGGTCCAGGGTTTTTTTTTTTATATATACCCTGTCAGGTTGCACCCACAGTTGTCTGCCTGCTGCCCCTCACTGCTAATCAGTGTTGCATCACTGCATCACTGATCTGCAGTTTTTTTTTTTTTTGGGATTGCAGTGGGGTTTTGTTTTTACACCCACGTTGCTTTTGTGGGTGTCCTGTGGCCGCTGATCAGTGACGTACATCACTGAACAGCATTTTTGGCACAGGGTTGATATCATTTTTTTTCTGCAGTTTTTTTAAATTGTTTTTTTTTTTGGAGAGTGCTGTGGTTTATTACACCCACGTTGCTTTTGTGGGTGTCCTGTGGCCGCTGATCAGTGACGTACATCACTGAACAGCATTTTTGGCACAGGGTTGATATAATTTTTTTTCTGCAGTTTTTTTAAATTGTTTTTTTTTTTGGAGAGTGCTGTGGTTTATTACACCCACGTTGCTTTTGTGGGTGTCCTGTGGCCGCTGATCAGTGACGTACATCACTGAACAGCATTTTTGGCACAGGGTTGATATAATTTTTTTTCTGCAGTTTTTTTAAATTGTTTTTTTTTTTGGAGAGTGCTGTGGTATTTTTTTTTTTTTAAATTGTTTTTACACCCACGTTGCTTTTGTGGGTGTCCTGTTGCCTTTGAGCGCTGTTCAGTGACGGACGTTACTGACCAACATCTGTGCTCAATTTTTGGCGCAGGACCTTTTTTTTTTTTTTTTTTTTTTTTTTTACCCCTTCAATTTTTTTTTTTTTTATTGGGATCAAATTCCTGTATAAAGTATTTTTTTTTTCTGCACTACATACACACTACACACTACATACCCCCGTGTTGAAATAAAGTTTGTACCCCCCCTACACTATACACGTGTTGAAACATTACACTTACAGAAACACAAAAATAAAAATGGCATCTTAAATGTCATCCCAAATGTCATCCCAGTCATCCAGAAGAATGTATTCAGCGGAGGAGGCATATGCCATGCTTGCCTCTGACTCTGACACAGCCAGTGATGCAAGCGGGGAATTTGAAGGATTCGTCTTAAGCTCCTCTTCCTCCTCTAGTGATGAGGGACCCCCTCAAAGACGCCCCCGTAGAGCAGCTGAGACCCCCCCCCAAATGATTGATCCCGTATGGACCCCACCACCAGACAATTTTGAGCCCCAGGTTCCTGAGTTTTTGGCCATCCCAGGAATCCAATTTGATTCAACAGGTCTCAGAGAAATTGACTTTTTCAAATTATTTTTCTCTGATGATTTTATAAATTTAATGGTGGACCAAAGTAATTTATATGCCCAGCAGTTTATTGCTCAAAACCCCACGTCATCATTTGCTAGGTGGACCCCTGTAGATGCAGTAGAGATGATGACGTTTTGGGGTCTGGTGTTACATATGGGCATAGTAAAAAAGCCAGAAATTAGGCAATATTGGAGTACAGATGTTCTGTACAGCACCCCATTTTACCGTATGGCCATGACTCGGACTTGTTTTGAGACAATCCTTAAATTTTTACATTACACCGATAATGCACAGTGCCCACCCAGAGATGATCCCACCTTTGACCGGCTATTCAAAGTCAGGCCGGTCATTGATCATTTCAGTGCCAAATTTGCAGAGATGTACATCCCTGAAAAATTTATTTGTATCGACGAGTCCCTTATACATTTTAAAGGAAGGGTTAAATTCCGCCAGTACCTTCCCAGTAAGAGGGCAAGGTATGGCATAAAAATGTATAAACTGTGTGAAAGCACCTCAGGGTACACCCACAGGTTTAGGGTATATGAAGGGAAGGATTCAAGAATTAAACCGCCAGAATGCCCCCCCTCCCTCGTAGGTGTTAGTGGAAAAATTGTCTGGGATTTAGTGCACCCCTTCCTGGATAAGGGTTATCACCTCTATGTGGATAACTTTTACACTAGCATCCCCCTGTTTAAGGCCCTTGGTTCAAGAGGTACAGCAGCTTGCGGTACTGTGCGCAAGAACCAAAGAGGCCTCCCAAAAACGCACATTGCCCAAGTACTGAGAAGGGGTGAAAGCAGGGCACAATCCACCGAAAATATGTTGTTGGTCAAATATAAGGACAAGAGGGATGTCCTTATACTGACAACAATTCATGGAGACAGTACCACCTCCATCCCTGTACGAGGTACCAGTACCCACACCTCAAAACCTAATTGTATCCTAGATTACAATAAGTACATGGGCGGAGTGGATCTTTCAGATCAGGTACTGAAGCCGTACAGTTCCCTGCGGAAAACAAAAATCTGGTACAAGAAGCTGGCCGTGTATATCATCCAGATGGCACTGTATAACGCTTACGTGCTATTCCGTTCTACCAGCCAGAGGGGGACATTTATGCACTTTCAAGAGGAAGTCATAAAGGGCCTAATATTTGGGAACCAGCAGGCAGAGGGCCCCAGTACTTCTAGTACTGGCCCCCGTATTGTACCAGGGCAGCATTTTCCTAACAAAATCCCCTCCACTGCAAGAAAGGGCAGGACACAAAAAAGGTGCAAAGTTTGCTATAAAAAGGGAATAAGAAAGGATACTATTTTCCACTGTGAAACTTGCCCCGGAAACCCGGCCTATGTATAAAGGAGTGTTTTAAAATATACCACACATCTATGGATTATTAGGTTCATCATTTCACCGTGCTTCGGGGGTCTTGCTAATGCCACATAGCACCCACCATTCATTCCACCAGAATCTGAGCTGCAAAATCCAAAAATCACTCCTTCCCTTCTGAGTCCTGCCATGCACCCAACTGGTATTTTTTGGTCACATATGAGGCATTGCCATACTCGGGAGAAATTGGGGCACAGATTTTGGGGTGCTTTGTCTCCTTCATTCCTTGTGAAAATGAAAAATTTTGAGCCAGAACTGCATTTTTGTGTAAAAAATGTAATTTTTCATTTGCACAGCCCAGTTGTATCAAAATTGGTGAAACCCCTGGGGGTTTGTAATGTACACTATACCCCTAGATGAATTCCCTGAGGGGTGTAGTTTGCAAAATGGGGTCACTTGTGGGGGGTTCCTAACTTTTAGCATCTTATGGTGCCTAGAAATCTACATGGTGCCTAAAAAATAATCTCATAAAAAGGAGGCTCCAAAATCAAGTAGGTGCTCCTTCTATTATGAAGCCTGTGGTTTGGTCAACATGCACACTAGGGCCACATATAGGATATTTATGAAAAGAAAAGAATTGGGGGAATCAATTTTTAGTCACATTTCTCTAGTAAAATCTACTGTGTTCCTTAGAAAAATGTATTAAAATTGCAAATCTGCAAAAAAAATGAAATTTTGAAATTTCACCTACACTTTGTTTTAATTCCTGTGAAACACCTAAAGGGTTAACAAACTTCCAAAATGCTGTTTTGAATACTGTGAGGGGTGCAGTTTTTGAAATGGCATCATTTATGGGGGTGTCTCACATACAAGTACCTCAAAGTCACATCAGAACTGAACTGGTCCCTAAAAAAATCAGTGTTTGAAATTTTCTTGAAAATTTGAGAATTTGCTATTCATATTTTAAGCCTCCTAGTGTCCAAAAAAATTAAAAGGAGGCTGAAATAATGATGGAAACATAAAGTAGACATATGGTCTATGTTAGTTATTAACTATTTTGAGTGGTATGATTATTTGTCTCACAAGCAGAAAATTTAACATTTTGAAAATTGCTAAATTTTCCATTTTTTTTTACGACATTTTGGTATTTTTCACAAAAAAACACAGACTGTATCGACCCAAATTTACCACTAACTTGAAGTACAATGTGTCACGAGAAAACAATCTCAAAATCACTGGGATAAGTAAAAGCAAAAAAAAGTTATCCCCACTTAAGTGATACATGTCAGATTTAAAAAAAAAAAAAGGGCTCTGTCAGGAAGGCAAAAACATGCTGCGTCAGGAAGGGGTTAAAAGATCCACAGATGGAGCTAATTAGCTCACTTGTGATTCTGTGAGGAGACCTGCAAAACATGCACTGTTGGTAGCTCTCAAGGACTAGGGTTGGCTACCCCAGGTTTAAGCATTCCCTAATAACAAAACTGGGGCAAGGCATTATGCGACTTGTAATTCAACAGCTGGAGAGTCATAGGGGGTTATTCTAGTTCACTCGCAAAGGCACAATCACTCTCTAATGGACAAAAACATGTGCAAAGCAGGTGGGACTGATGTAACATGTGCAGAGAGAGTTAGATTTGGGTGGGGTTTGTATTTTAAACTGATATCTATTTTGCAGTGTATAAATAAAGCAGACAGTATTTACCCTGTGCAGAAACAATAAACACCCAAATCTAATGGTGTGTACGTACACACTTGTACAATCTGCATGAGATCCAGATGAGATTTTGACTATATAGTCAAAATCTCATCTGATCTCATGCAGAAAGTCTTGGCTGCATAGACTATATAGTGCAGATCTGCACTATATGTATGCAGGTAGTCTAAATTGTATACATAGTCAAAATCTCATCTGGATCTCATGCAGATTGTACAAGTGTGTACACAGCATAACTCTCTGCACATGTTACATCTGCCCCCCTGCAGTGCACGTGGTTTTGTCCATTAGAGAGTGATTGTGCCATTGCGAGTGAACCAGAATAACCCCCATAGTTTGGACATGCCTGGCCCTAGAGTATTAGAACTTTTTTCTCTGCACCCCTAAGCCACAAGTTCCTTGATAAGTTGTGTTTCTGCGTGATCTTTAGGTTCCGTTTTGTGACGAGGGATGGGGTTTGCTTCTGTCTATCCACAGATTTGTGATTAGAAGCTGCCAGCAGTAGTTCTGCTTATTCCATTAACCATAAATAATTTGAATTGATCCTGGACCAACAACCCAGGGCACCCCTGTAAGTACCCTGAGACACTGTTTGGGAACCACTTGGACTAAGCTTTGGCGTACATCCTGACACTCAGCATTTTTTACGAGTATACATCTGGTACGCACACATGATGCACACATCCCCTGTGCGCCACTGCGACGAGACCGCTGAGACAGGTTGTATTTGATTCAGCTGTATACTAGGGAGTACTACTGTACAGGATTAGCAAATGACAGTGTTCCCATAGGGAATGTGTATTTATGTATCTGAACAGAACAAGCTTTTCTAAACTAAAGGTGCCCACAGACGCTACAATTGTACTGTGCTATGCGTTTTTGTCTGTACAATGGTTCTATACAATTTTTCTTCCAGCTTGCTATGAGATGTGCACTTGGTTGCATGCGAAGCGATGTGATGAACCCATGTTTGTAATGTTAAATTTCAGATGTAGTCTAAAAAGTACGTGCAGCACGTACTTTTTTAGACATACAATTTTAGACATACAGCATCGCACAAGCCCATAATCACCATCCAATAATTGTACATAAGATGCAATTTGTGCTTAAAAAGTACAAAACGCATTCGATAATTGTAGCGTCTGTGGGCACCTTAACACAATGAGTTGATTTCCTATGTACACATTAAGCATCCATGTATAATTTGTATAATGATTAGCAATGGTCTCTTGGTTGAATTGCAACTAGCTCTGTTTTATGGTTTATGTAAAGGTCACATCAGCACAGGATGATTCTGCCTAATTTGAACCATTTTACTGTATATATTAAAACAGCATTAACAAATACAATACATTTAGACTTCTGCC
This sequence comes from Crinia signifera, assembly GCF_055691185.1. Classification (NCBI taxonomy): domain Eukaryota; kingdom Metazoa; phylum Chordata; class Amphibia; order Anura; family Myobatrachidae; genus Crinia; species Crinia signifera. The sequence continues at coordinate 13,078,027 of NC_139218.1, read as the reverse complement.
TGAAATCAGCTGACAAAACTCTGATAGGAAGTATAGATGGGTTGTGAATATCTCACCTTACTTTGCAACAATAGGACTGGCGTTATTGTTTCCATGGTTGCAGGTCAGGTGATTCAAAATGTATCTGGCAATGGAGTTTTCAACAGCTCAATTCAGGTAGAAGTTATATCTCAATGTTGTGGCAACCAATATAACAATTGTAAATTAGAACATATTTTGAATAAATTGTATGTCCTCGCAGCATTGCCGCATTATGCTTTTAGATGGGATGTTGGAGGGTTGGGTATCTGTACATTAAAGTGTAAGGTTGCACAGTGTTAATCTTGTGTCAGGTGAGTAGCGTCCAGGCCTCTTGCCAGATAAAGTCATATGAATAATGTCTGCCTCATTAATCTGTTGTGACTTTAGGGCAGAAGTCTTATTTCCAGTATCAGGAGTTATCACAGGGAGAAGCCCGGAGAGGAGACTTTCAGCATGACTTCGGGGGGCGGGGCTTGAGTGTGACTTCATTAAGCCCCGCCCCCATGATGGGAAATAACCAATTTTGCCTATCTCCTGGGGGGGGGGGGATGACACTTTAGCCCTGCCCCCTCCACGGAGATCGGCATATTGGGTTATTTAAACGCCAAGGGCAGGATGGAGGAAGCCGCAATCAGTGGGCTGAGCGGGGGTGCCCAGGATTCCAGGAGGGATGCCCACCTTTCCGGGGGGCCGGGAGGGGGACACGATTTTCGGGACCCTCCCGGCCATTCCGGGAGGGTAGGCAACCCTGAGTTATCCCAGTAAATTGAGAATATATGTGGATAACCGGCTGGCAGTCAGAATACCAACACCGTCATCCTGAAGTAGGGAATTCCTACTAGCCCCTATGCCTTTCAAAAACTGTGCAGTTTCTCTTTCCTGTCTGGGGTGGTGCTCCTAGCACAGTTTGGGCTGTATGTCTCTGCTGAAATACAGATCAGACTGTGCTAGAAGCATCACAGCCGAAAATGACACTCCAGGCAGGAAAGAGGAATTGCATGGTTTTTGAACGGGGTATATGGCTAGAATAAACACTTTTAACCTTCCCTCTTCCCCTGCCTGCTGCTAACCCTTATTTCCTGCAGCCTAATTCGAACCCTAGTACCCCGCTGTCTAAATGTAACCCTCTCGCCCGCAGACTAACCCTAACCTTCCCACCCCGCAGCCTTAAAACTAAATCCACCATTAGTGCCTACACCTAAACCCCCACCCGGCCAAACGTTAACCCACTCTGCATAATTACTTCAAGATGATGGCAGTTAGGATACCAGTGTTGGCATCCGCATCGATAAGTGCCCATGACCTTAAGCTTGTGTCAAACTTCTGTCAGTGTTGACCTATGGTACATCGACCAATTTAAGAAGATGACCTAGTCACTGTCAACGATAAGTGAGTGTGGATCTAGACCTCTTATACGGTAGCCATTGTATAATGATCCTGTGTCTGTGGCTGCAGTACACAGCGCGGTGTCAGGTCAGACAATGGCTGCTGTCTCTCTTCTCCCCGAGTGTAGCCTCCGATACAGTCCAAGGGAAAATAGAGCATAAAGACGGAATAAATGAAGTTGCAGCCGGCACGGTGGACGGCGTGAGCATCAAGCAGATGGGGTCTTCCACCCTGATTATTCTATCAGCCTAAATATAGAGTATTTTTATTTGAATCACCCTGAGGGTTGGGGCGAGGATGTGAGGCAGCGCTAACTATTGCATAAAAGAGTCATGTGATCATTTAATTACTGTACTCATGGCAAGTGCTCTGTCTACCTCTGACTGTGCCTCTACCTCCCTATAGTGCTGCTGTTTACCTCTGACTGTGCCTCTGCCGCCCTATAGTGCTGCTGTCTAGCACTAACTGTGCCTCTACCTCCCTATAGTGCTGCTGTCTACCTCTGACTGTGCCTCTACCTCCCTATGGTGCTGCTGTCTACCTCTGACTGTGCCTCTACCTCCCTATACTTCTGCTGTCTACCTCTGACTGTGCCTCTACCTCCCTATAGTGCTGCTGTCTACCTCTGACTGTGCCTCTGCCGCCCTATAGTGCTGCTGTCTAGCACTGACTGTGCCTCTACCTCCCTATAGTGCTGCTGTCTAGCACTGACTGTGCCTCTACCTACCTATAGTGCTGCTGTCTACTTCCCTATAGTGCTGCTGTCTACCTCTGACTGTGCCTCTACCTCCCTATAGTGCTGCTGTCTACCTCTGACTGTGCCTCTGCCGCCCTATAGTGCTGCTGTCTAGCACTGACTGTGCCTCTACCTCCCTATAGTGCTGCTGTCTAGCACTGACTGTGCCTCTACCTCCCTATAGTGCTGCTGTCTACCTCTGACTGTGCCTCTACCTCCCTATAGTGCTGCTGTCTACCTCTGACTGTGCCTCTACCTCCCTATAGTGCTGCTGTCTACCTCTGACTGTGCCTCTACCTCCCTATAGTGCTGCTGTCTACCTCTGACTGTGCCTCTACCTCCCTATAGTGCTGCTGTCTACCTCTGACTGTGCCTCTACCTCCCTATAGTGCTGCTGTCTACCTCTGACTGTGCCTCTACCTCCCTATAGTGCTGCTGTCTACCTCTGACTGTGCCTCTACCTCCCTATAGTGCTGCTGTCTCCTGATAAGTAATCTGAATAGCTTTCTCATCACATACTGTAGTGACCTGTAAAACATCTCATTGTGTTGCTGGGCAGCGATATCTGTACACACTACCTTGTTGTCCATCATGAAATTTACCAGTGCCTGTCTGACTCATCTGTCACCCTCTCTCTCCCCTTCTCACCCCAAACTCTCACCCTTCTGTCTCTTATTTTGTCTTTCTCTCCCTTTCTAACCTCTCTTGCTCTCCCTCTCTCCTCTATATCCCTCTTCCAACTCTCTTTGTCTTCTTTCCGCCCCTCTGTCACTTCTTCTCTGCCCCTTCCCCTAACCTGTCTCTCTTCCACCTCTGTGCTCTCTCTTCCTACTCTCTCTGTTTCCCCACCACCACTCTGTCCCCGTCTCTCTATCTCCCTCTTTGCTGTCTCTCCTACCCCACATTCATCCCCACCTCTCTCTTGCCCTGTCTGCTGGTTCTCTTCCCTGCTATTTCCCATTCTCTCTCTCCCTCTAATCTTCCCGGCTTTCTCCATGCTCTGTACCGAGTTCTGTCCCTCTCCCTATCCCGTCTCCCCTCTCTCTGTCTCCCTCTCACTGTCTCTCTCTCCCCCTCTTTGCTGTCTCTCTAACCCCAAATTAATCCCCATCTCTCTTGCCCTGTCTGCAGGTTCTATTCTCCGCTATTTCCCATTCTCTCTGTCCCCCTAATATGCCTGGCTTTCTCCATGCTTTGTACAGATGTCTCTAACTCTCTCCCTATCCCTGTCTCCCCTCTGTCTGTCTCCCTCTCTCACTGTCTCCCTCTCTCTTCTCCTCTCTGCTGTCTTTCTAACTCCAAATTAATTCCCATCTCTCTCTTGCTCTGTCTGCTGGTTCTATTCTCCGCTATTTCCCATTCTTTCTCTCCCCCTGATCTGCCTGGCCATGCTCTGTACCGATCTCTCTGGCTCTCTCCCTATCCCTGTCTCCCCTCTGTCTGTCTCCCTCTTCCTGACTCTCTCTCCCCCTGATCTGCCTGGCCATGCTCTGTACCGATCTCTCTGGCTCTCTCCCTAACCCTGTCTCCCTCTCCCTGGCTTTCTCTCTCTCCCTCTGATCTGCCTGGTTTTCTCCATGCTCTGTACTGATCTCTCTGGCTCTCTCCCTATCCCTGTCTCCCTTCTGTCTGTCTCCCTCTCCCTGGCTCTCTCTCTCCACCTGATCTGCCTGGCCATGCTCTGTACTGATCTCTCTGGCCCTATCCCTGTCTCCCCTCTGTCTGTCTCCCTCTCCCTGGCTCTCTCTACCTCTGATCTGCCTGGCTTTCTACATGCTCTCTACCGATCTCTCTGGCTCTCTCCCTATCCCTGTCTCCCCTCTGTCTGTCTCCCTCTCCCTGGCTCTCTCTACCTCTGATCTGCCTGGCTTTCTACATGCTCTCTTCCGATCTTTCTGGCTCTCTCCCTATCCCTGTCTCCCCTCTCCCTGTCTCCCTCTCCCTGTCTCTCTCTCCCTCTGATGTGCCTGGCTTTCTCCATGCTCTGTACTGATCTCTCTGGCTCTCTCCCTATCCCTGTCTCCCTCTTCCTGACTCTCTCTCCCCCTGATCTGCCTGGCCATGCTCTGTACCGATCTCTCTGGCTCTCTCCCTATCCCTGTCTCCCCTCTGTCTGTCTCCCTCTCCCTGGCTCTCTCTCTCCCCCTGATCTGCCTGGCCATGCTCTGTACTGATCTCTCTGGCTCTCTCCCTATCCCTGTCTCCCCTCTGTCTGTCTCCCTCTCCCTGGCTCTCTCTCCCTCTGATCTGCCTGTCTTTCTACATGCTCTCTACCGATCTCTCTGGCTCTCTCCCTCTCCCTGGCTCTCTCTTCCTCTGATCTGCCTGGCTTTCTACATGCTCTCTACCGATCTCTCTGGCTCTCTACCTCTCCCTGGCTCTCTCTCCCTCTGATGTGTCTGGCTTTCTCCATGCTCTGTACTCATCTCTCTGGCTCTCTCCCTATCCCTGTCTCCCTCTTCCTGACTCTCTCCCCCTGATCTGCCTGGCCATGCTCTGTACCGATCTCTCTGGCTCTCTCCCTATCCCTGTCTCCCCTCTGTCTGTCTCCCTCTCCCTGGCTCTCTCTCTCCCCCTGATCTGCCTGGCCATGCTCTGTACTGATCTCTCTGGCTCTCTCCCTATCCCTGTCTCCCCTCTGTCTGTCTCCCTCTCCCTGGCTCTCTCTCACTCTGATCTGCCTGGCTTTCTACATGCTCTCTACCGATCTCTCTGGCTCTCTCCCTCTCCCTGGCTCTCTCTCCCTCTGATCTGCCTGGCTTTCTCCATGCTCTGTACTGATCTCTCTGGCTCTCTCCCTATCCCTGTCTCCCTCTTCCTGACTCTCTCTCCCCCTGATCTGCCTGGCCATGCTCTGTACCGATCTCTCTGGCTCTCTCCCTATCCCTGTCTCCCCTCTGTCTGTCTCCCTCTCCCTGGCTCTCTCTCTCCCCCTGATCTGCCTGGCCATGCTCTGTACTGATCTCTCTGGCTCTCTCCCTATCCCTGTCTCCCCTCTGTCTGTCTCCCTCTCCCTGGCTCTCTCTCCCTCTGATCTGCCTGTCTTTCTACATGCTCTCTACCGATCTCTCTGGCTCTCTCCCTCTCCCTGGCTCTCTCTTCCTCTGATCTGCCTGGCTTTCTACATGCTCTCTACCGATCTCTCTGGCTCTCTCCCTCTCCCTGGCTCTCTCTCCCTCTGATGTGTCTGGCTTTCTCCATGCTCTGTACTCATCTCTCTGGCTCTCTCCCTATCCCTGTCTCCCTCTTCCTGACTCTCTCCCCCTGATCTGCCTGGCCATGCTCTGTACCGATCTCTCTGGCTCTCTCCCTATCCCTGTCTCCCCTCTGTCTGTCTCCCTCTCCCTGGCTCTCTCTCTCCCCCTGATCTGCCTGGCCATGCTCTGTACTGATCTCTCTGGCTCTCTCCCTATCCCTGTCTCCCCTCTGTCTGTCTCCCTCTCCCTGGCTCTCTCTCCCTCTGATCTGCCTGGCTTTCTACATGCTCTCTACCGATCTCTCTGGCTCTCTCCCTCTCCCTGGCTCTCTCTTCCTCTGATCTGCCTGGCTTTCTACATGCTCTCTACCGATCTCTCTGGCTCTCTCCCTCTCCCTGGCTCTCTCTCCCTCTGATCTGCCTGGCTTTCTCCATGCTCTGTACTGATCTCTCTGGCTCTCTCCCTATCCCTGTCTCCCTCTTCCTGACTCTCTCTCCCCCTGATCTGCCTGGCCATGCTCTGTACCGATCTCTCTGGCTCTCTCCCTATCCCTGTCTCCCCTCTGTCTGTCTCCCTCTCCCTGGCTCTCTCTCTCCCCCTGATCTGCCTGGCCATGCTCTGTACTGATCTCTCTGGCTCTCTCCCTATCCCTGTCTCCCCTCTGTCTGTCTCCCTCTCCCTGGCTCTCTCTCCCTCTGATCTGCCTGGCTTTCTACATGCTCTCTACCGATCTCTCTGGCTCTCTCCCTCTCCCTGGCTCTCTCTTCCTCTGATCTGCCTGGCTTTCTACATGCTCTCTACCGATCTCTCTGGCTCTCTCCCTCTCCCTGGCTCTCTCTCCCTCTGATCTGCCTGGCTTTCTCCATGCTCTGTACTGATCTCTCTGGCTCTCTCCCTATCCCTGTCTCCCCTCTGTCTGTCTCCCTCTCCCTGGCTCTCTCTCTCCTCCTCTCTAGCACAATGCAGCAATATACAGCATTTGCTATATATCATGTTTAGTTGCTGCACTGGCTCCTTGGCTAGCCGGGTGAGGCAGGGAGGACCACCACAAGCTGTACCATGTATTATCAGTATCTAATTGGATTTAGAATGTTAGTGGTCAAATCACTTAGATGCGAGTTGGTGAAAGCGCAATTGTTACATTGCGCTAATGTGCGTCAGAAGCACAAGATAGTCACAGATGTGCAGTAGTTACGGCAAGGGGTACTTATATGTTAGTTGGGCGCCCAATTTACATACGTACGCTTGCTGAAGAAAATAGCATCGCATGTCCCGTTTTAGTGCCTTGCTATGCGATCTTAGTACTTTATATGCATATATTAATGCATATATTACTAATGTATGTTGTACAGTAAATATGTTTTGTGAATAAAGTATGGATGCTGTGAATGTGTTCCTAAAACAACACCAGTATCCACGTGAACAGGAAGCGTGGCGAGCGGCGGCGGAACGCGTCCTCCCGACCTTTTCATACCCCCACTATCCAGGTCGGTGTGGAGTTGAATTTATATAGTGTAGTGAGCCACCGAGCCCAAAGCATGGCGAGCGGACGTGGAATACTTTATAAGTTTTACACGTCCCCTCGCGTGGCTCGCTACTCTCGCCACACTATATAAATAATCTCCACGCCGACGTGGATAGTGAGGGTATGAAAAGGTCGGGAGGACGCGTTCCGCTGCCCCTCGCGGGGCTCGCCACGCTTCGGGTTCACGTGGATAGTGGGCCAACGCTGCGCTTGCAACGGTATGGGGTGGTGTGCATACTCACTGTACCTGTTTAGCAATCATTTACACCTCACATATACCTGTCCCACATCACTTATACCTCACTGTACCAGCTCAGCAATCATTTACACCTCACATATACCTGTCCCACATCACTTATACCTCACTGTACCAGCTCAGCAATCATTTACACCTCACATATACCTGTCCCACATCACTTATACCTCACTGTACCAGCTCAGCAATCATTTACTCCTCACATACAGTATACCTGTCCCACATCACTTATACCTCACTGTACCTGCTCAGCAATCATTTACACCTCATATAACTGTCCCACATCACTTATACCTCACTGTACCTGCTCAGCAATCATTTACACCTCACATATACCTGTCCCACATCACTTATACCTCACTGTACCTGCTCAGCAATCATTTACACCTCACATATACCTGTCCCACATCACCTATACCTCACTGTACCAGCTCAGCAATCATTTACACCTCACATATACCTGTCTCACATCACTTATACCTCACTGTACCTGCTCAGCAATCATTTACACTTCACATATACCTGTCCCACATCACTTATACCTCACTGTACCTGCTCAGAAATCATTTACACCTCACATATACCTGTCCCACATCACTTTTACCTCACTGTACCAGCTCAGCAATCATTTACACCTACATATAACTGTCCCACATCACTTATACCTCACTGTACCAGCTCAGCAATCATTTACTCCTCACATACAGTATACCTGTCCCACATCACTTATACCTCACTGTACCTGCTCAGCAATCATTTACACCTCATATAACTGTCCCACATCACTTATACCTCACTGTACCTGCTCAGCAATCATTTACACCTCAAATATACCTGTCCCACATCACTTATACCTCACTGTACCTGCTCAGCAATCATTTACACCTCACATATACCTGTCCCACATCACCTATACCTCACTGTACCAGCTCAGCAATCATTTACACCTCACATATACCTGTCTCACATCACTTATACCTCACTGTACCTGCTTAGCAATCATTTACACTTCACATATACCTGTCCCACATCACTTATACCTCACTGTACCTGCTCAGAAATCATTTACACCTCACATATACCTGTCCCACATCACTTTTACCTCACTGTACCAGCTCAGCAATCATTTACACCTACATATAACTGTCCCACATCACTTATACCTCACTGTACTTGCTCAGTAATCATTTACACCTCACATATACCTGCCCACATCACTTATACCTCACTGTACCTGCTCAGCAATCATTTACACCTCACATATACCTGTCCCACATCACTTATACCTCACTGTACCTGCTCAGCAATCATTTACACCTCACATATACCTGTCCCACATCACTTATACCTCACTGTACCTGCTCAGCAATCATTTACACCTCACATATACCTGTCCCACATCAGTTATACCTCACTGTACCTGCTCAGCAATCATTTACACCTCACATATACCTGTCCCACATCACTTATACCTCTGCGTACCTGCCCTGCATCATTTACGCCTCCACGTACCTGCCCCACATTATTTATGGATCACATATACATGTCCCACATCATTTACACCTCCCACATACCTGTCCCACATCATTACACCTCAAGGTACCTACACTATATCATTTACACCCCCACATACCCGCCGCACATCTTTTACACCTAAACATAAATGTCATCCACAGACATGTGCTCTGGTTAAACAGATTGTCGGTAATCCTAAAAAATATATTTACTGTGTTGCAAAAGAGCTCTGTATAGTAAACCTCAGTGCACATTGCCTTATTTCTTTGAAAGTCTGTCCCAATTGCTAAATAAACGGACCACAGATATATTACATATCGTACAAGAAAACAAACATGAGCAAAGTATTACTCCTAACACAGGACGTTCTGCTCCCTCTGTATTCCAGCCGTCCCCGCGTCACGCTGAGATGTAGCTCCGTGTAATCGCCACGTGTCACTCTCACCGTGTGGCCTCATGCGTGGAAGCTTAGTATGTTGTCTGTTTTGTTCTACTATATGTTCTGTCAACAAATGCAAATGTTTAATTACAGGTTTGCGTTAGTTGGCTGGAAAAGCATAAATATTCCATACAGTTGCAATGCTTCTCTCCGATTTCGCTTGTGTTTTTATTAATGAGCTAATTAACCATTTGTGTAAAATCCGACACATTCTTGAACTCCTGCTACTTCCTTACGCGGTTCCTAAATATAACAGCTGAAGCTGATTCAACGACTTTTAGCTGATTAACACCTTCTTTTTGTCAACCTAGCGCCAGAGGCGGGCTCGTGTCTCACATGGTGGTGACATCATGTGACGCTGACACCGCCGTCGTGTTGTGTCATGAAGGCTGCAGCATCTGCCGGGAGGAGGGGGGGGGGGGGGGGAGAGAAGAAGATAAATACTGGTGCACGGTTGGGGTTCTGTACTTCCACCGCACACCAGTATTTTCCACGCACTGCGACAAAAGTGAACTTTTGTTATTGTTTTTTAACACTAAGAATGTGAAGGAATTCGTACGGAAGAAAGTGACGGTCAGGTCATAGTGGTGTCACATTAAAATTCTCTGTGGTCCATGTGTGAAAAGTTGTGTTATTGCACCAGGTACAGAGACTGCTTGTCTTTTATTGGCTGCATCTGTTAAATGATCTTCCAGCCAATAGGAAGTGGGTAGACTCCATGTTGTCCTTCTTGGAATAACTGGTTGGTAAGGGCTGCTACTAGCTGCCTATTCCTTCTATAGTCCGGGAACACCGCCGGTTTTACAGACTGTCTGGCGTAATCCCGAATGGGTGGTGGTAATCCTAATGACATCATGTCCAGGTGCCAAGGATTTGTCTCTTCCTATGCTGTAATAACTGCCCCTTTATCTGCGTCCTTCCTGGGCCACACCCTGCTAGTTACTCTACCTGGGTTGGATATCTTGGTCACTGGACCCTGGTTAGTTTTATTCTGACCCTTTCACCCTGACTGTTGCAGCAGGGTAAAAGGGGTAGAACTCCGCACCTGGGCAACACTAGGCTGCACTGTGGATGTCACAGCTAAGGGCATGTCCTAACACGGTGACACGTCAAATATCAATATTGTGAACCCCTTGAACGTTAGAACCATGTTGACATTCTGATATCTACATTGTGATGTTGACATGGTTGCTCCCAAACATTCGCCCGACAGTCCTCTCTAGATGTCCCTTAACCTGGGAGACTATGGTGATCGCATTACCTGCAGCAAATTCAGCAGATGCACTAGAACACAGGACATAATTCATGCCTGATCGCAGGACAGATGTGTTTTCAAAATGGGAAAAACCAAAGCTGCGCTACAGGTGGGGCAGATGTAACATGTGCAGACAGAGTGTTCGCTTTGGGGGAGTTATTTTGTTTCTGTGCAGTGGTAGATACTGTGTGCTTTTATTCCTACGCTGCAAATTAGATTTCAGTTTCAACACACTTCCTAAACCTAACTATCTCTCTGCACATGTTACATCTGCCCCACCTGCAGTGCAGCATATTTTTGAGAACACATTTACCCTGCGATCGGGTGTGAATTAGGCCCACAGTTCCAGCACACTCAGGTAAAAACAGGAACAGAGCCGTGTTATGCGTGTATGCGGGAACATCCTTACGTAACCGTAGGATTCTCAGGTTTGCAAACTTCCTCAAAATAGTTTTTTTCTTTCTTCCCAACTGGTAAATGATCCTAAAAGCGTGATCCCCGGCAGCCTCCTCCCAGCTGCTGCAGACACCGATGTACCTTGTCATTTGCAATTGATCAGCAAATGTTCGGTGACAGCTCGTCATGGCTCAGAGCGCTGTACGTGAGCTGTGACTGACACCTGACTATGGAGGGGCGACACCTTGCACATGCGATGGATGGGTGATGTGGGTGAGCTTGGCAGGATTATTAGGAAAGAGTCTATCTGTACAGGGTTTGACGCATTGAATGATAATCTTATTCCGGACTTGGAGCAGTTGTCAGCCAAAAACACAAACTGCTGCAAATGTGCTTTATTCCGAGGACAGCGGGGGGATAGTTGTGTGAATCGGACAAGGTGCGATGCTAATGTATAGGTTGCAGGTTATATATATGATTTTATTCCTGTGACAGCACATCGCCACTTTACACTCCAACCAGATAAGAGCCATGTGCTAGATTCCCAGCTTTCTGGCACCGAGAATAATGCAGAACATTAACCCCGTCAGTCCCAGCGCTCCCACGCCGCAGATGAGCCGACTGGGAACGCTTTGCACAAAGTGGGGCCGATGCGCTCCGCAGGTACGGCACAGATGGCCGGTCAGGAAACAGACGGTGTTTTGAAAAACATTAGTGCCTGCAGGGAATAATGTGGCCACGTTTGCAGAGAGGGAAGATGTTCCCAGACTGTTTGCAGGGTGCACGGGTCCCGTGTGTCGGCAGACAAGTGGCTTGCAATCTACTGGCCATCCCAACCTTTTGGGTGACACATGTTCATCATAATACATAATATAAATGCTGTATATAGGGTTATACTGTATACTCTATATTGTCCTGAAATCATTTAATGAAGGTTCTCCTATGTCCTGGATTTCTGCTTCATAGTTTAGAGCCTGCAATTGGAATAGTATTTTTCCGGAGGTTGTCATCTTTGGTGGGTGGTACAGATCCATGTGACATCACACTTTGTTAAAGATAGGCTTGCAGCCTCCTAGGTAACATATGCGGTTACAGACGCTATGCTGCGTTGTGTATCAGAAAGAAAAAAAAATCTAGGTCTAGGTGATCTCTAGACGTAAATAAAACATTTTCCTATTCTCCAGCCACTGAAGTGGGACGGAGTGCAAATTTATTCAACGCTGACTTTGTTGTTAAGTGAAACTCTTCTTGTGAAGTGCGTATGTCAGGGGTCTAATTAGACAAAACCCGGCTAATTGCTCTCACCTATTCAGAGATGTGTCAGAGTCGCTGATTGAGAAAATAATTTCCCGCAGCTTGAAGTCACAGCGGTTCTCAATACAGGTTGAGTATCCCGTATCCGAATATCCGTTATCCAAATTATTCTTAAAACCATACATTCCAGAAAGTGGGGAAAAATCCCCCCCCCCCCCCCCCCCCATGTACAGTAACTGCCGCTAAATATGTGCAAGGTGATTGGTTGGCTTTCATATTCAGTACCTGAGATAGTACAAAAACTTTGTTTCATTTTTTTAAACCTTGTTTCATGCTCAAATAAAATACCGGTATATATTTGTGTGTATTTCATGTGTTTGATGTGTTTATACAACATAAATGCAAGATCCCTCAAGATACATCATTGAAATATAAAAATATAAAAATATTCGGAAATACGGAATAATCCCTTATCCAAAATTCTTCTGGTCCCGAGCATTTTGGATAAGGTACACTCAACCTGTAATATGAAGACTGTATATATTTATACAGTGTGTGTGTGTGTGTGTGTATATATATATATATATATATATATATATATATATATATATATATACACAAACATATATGTGGGGGGGGGGAGGCGTAGCACTCCAAACGCCTTGATAAAGAAACCACTTATACCCCTTTTAGACCAAAACGCCGGGTCGCACCCGGCTTTTTGGACCCTGGTTGAAGCCGGGTGCGACCCGGCGTTTAGGGGCATTTACACCGGACGGGCTTAAACGCCCGCACCCCCCTCCCGCCCCTTCCCGGCGCTTGAAGATGACAGCGCGATGTCATCTTCAAGCGCCGATCGACGCCGCCGTACCCGGAATGCTGCTGGGGGCAGCCCAGCACTAAGGTAAGCTGCTAGGCTGCCCCCAGTCCCCGCGCGCACCCCCCCGCCATTGGACAGGAGGTGAATGGATGCCGCACACAGGCATCCGTTCACCTCCCTCCCCCACCGCCGCTGCTGTCTGCAGAGTATAGCAGACAGCAGCGCCGGCTGTCAGTGTCAGACTGACAATCCGTCCAACCTGCGGACGCTGTGGTCCGCAGGTTGGACGTTCCCCATTCATGTAAATGGGAGCCGGGTCATCCGACCCGGCGTTCCCATTTACACCGCCCTCTACCCAGGTCCTAGCCGTGTTCTACCCAGGTCAGGACCTGGGTAGAAGTCCCGTGTAAAGGGACACGGCTTTAGGGATTTACACCGCCGAAGATCCGGGTCTGACCCGCCGCTGACCCGGATTTTTCGGCGGTGTAAAAGGGGTATTAGACAGGCATCTTGAGACAACGTTTCATTGCCTTTAATGAGGCAATTTCTTCAGGCCATATATAAATAAATATGTGTGACAAGGAAGCAAACACCCTGGATCAAATGAACTCTTGGTTTTTATTTTTGTAGCAGGTAAACAGCATACCAGTTACTGAGCACAGCAAGAACGGTTACAGCATTGCAGCATACGGGTATCTCAGCATAGCACAATCACGTCAAGAAGCTCCAGTAGTCCCTCCCATAGCCAACACCACGGCCTATCACTTGGGCAGCTGTTCCACCAACAGGAGCAATGACCTCCTGCAACGGAAACACTTATATCAAGAGAACACAAGTGTTGCTAATCAGCCCAACCCAAATCACATACATTTCTCTGCTGCTGCTGATCTAAAACCTGGTCTGGATTTTCCACATTATCCTTATGTGGAAAAATAGGCTGTATCTGCCACAATATACAGTGTGTGTGTGTGTGTGTATATATATATATATATATATATATATCAGTGCACCAGGCCCACCCCCAAGAGGTTGACGTGCACCAGGCCCACCCCCAAGAGGTTGACGTGCACCAGGCCCACCCCCAAGAGGTTGACGTGCACCAGGCCCACCCCCAAGAGGTTGACGTGCACCAGGCCCACCCCTAAGAGGTTGCCCTGCACCAGGCCCACCCCTAAGAGGTTGCCGTGCACCAGGCCCACCCCCAAGAGGTTGCCGTGCACCAGGCCCACCCCCAAGAGGTTGACGTGCACCAGGCCCACCCCCAAGAGGTTGACGTGCACCAGGCCCAGCCCCAAGAGGTTGACGTGCACCAGACCCACCCCCAAGAGGTTGTCGTGCACCAGGCCCACCCCCAAGAGGTTGACGTACACCAGACCCACCCCTAAGAGGTTGACGTGCACCAGACCCACCCCTAAGAGGTTGACATGCACAAGGTTGACAGTGGAAAAAGTCGATATAAGCAAAAGGTTGACATGCGTTTTTCTACTTTTTTTCTTCAATGGCAATGTATATCCTGCAGCGTGTGGATCCCCATTTAGTGTACTGCGCCTCCTCACGTTCCTTGCTATGTTTAAGGCCATGAAAAATGAAAAAGAAAAAAATCCCCCAAAAACTCATGTCAATCTTTTAACCTGTCAACCTTTTGACCAGGTCGACCACATGGTGCTGACTTAGTGACTTTCAACCTAGACATTGTCAGCCACCAGTATAGCAGCTGTAGATAAACTGCCGACTTATTCTGCAGAACTGTAAATCTTGGGTGACACTCGTCATGTTGTCAAAAGGGCGACTGTACCCAAGAGCTTGCAATCCAGAAAGGTCCATTTATGAGGCCTATAGAGTGTCGGGCTCCGTTGCTGTGCATTAATATTCCGTTGCTCGTTAGACATCCAGATGAAACGAGTCCGCACCTTATGTCAGTGTGTACACTAGTAGGACGCCCGGGGCTTTATTTCCCCTTGTACAGTATATTGTGTGGTTCGTTCTGTGCAGCAGAAAAACTAAGTTTTCTGTTGTTTACGCCCTTGGAGGCTGCTGTTTATCCCCAAGAACCGAGCCTGCGCCTCATCTGTCTGCAAGGGGCATCCTGAGGACTTATCGCTCCTTTCTCCCATGCAGCTTGTTTAACACCGCTGGGTACCAGCCGGGGACCGTGGAGAAAGGGCCGCTCCCTTATTTTCCTCTGAATTGCTAACTTTCTGCTGAAAGCCCCTCGCGGTCTCCCGGGCACAAGGCTTCGTCTGTTCCAACACTTGCTCTCTGTGCCATTGCTGACAAAGCTTTTATTGCTAGCTCCTTTTTGTCTTGTGAATGCGGGTTATTCAAGGCACCAACGTGAGGGGGGGGGGGGGGATTCATCAGCATGCGGCTATTATACTGACATTCTTCTGCACTCTCTGCGGTGTAACACTGCAAAGTCCCCGCTTGTGTCAGACGGAACCAGATTTATCTAGATAATACGAGGAATCAAAGGGTCCCTGCCTGAATACGCTGCATCGCCAACGCCTCGGCCTGTGAACACTTTAGCAGTGGGACGGCTTGTTTAACCCCTCGAGGGTGACTCCTACTAATTTGCGACAAGGGGCCACACAGAGGTGACGCCGCTGGTGCGTGATCCCCGTCAGCAGATTTCCGGTGACCTGAACCACCCTGCTAAGCACTAATATGGAGAATATAAAGCAAGGACAATGAGCGCTTTATAATGTGTGAAATTGCAGACGTTCTATGCTCAGTGGGCGCTTTATTGGGTCCACCTGCTTCTTCCTAATGTGTGGCAGCAAGTCAATGCGTCAAAGAATGCAGACCTGGTCAAGAGGTTCAGTTGTTGTTTATATCCAACACTAAGGGGGTTTACGTATACTGCCAGATGCAGACAAGGGGGTGATTATGGAGAGTCTGCCTATATTGTAAAAGTGGAGATCATTTAAAAAACAAATTTGTTATTGCCAACATTATAAACCTGCTAGCGTTACATGGTACATTCCCACTGTTAAGAATTATAATGCGAGTTGAATTGAAGAGACTGAGGGGGGTATTCAATCCCCCGCTGCTATTTCCGACGGAGGAAATAGTGGCGGGCGCCTATTCAATGCGGAACAGACCTGACTTTAAAAGCAGTCAAGCTCGTTTTGCCGAGAACGGCTGTGGATTGTCAAGCTCACAGCCGTATCTCGGCCATTTCTAGCAGCCACGCCCCCTTTTCCTGCACTCGGCAGGCGGGACATTGAATCCCACCTGCCGAGATGCAGTCGAGCGGGCAGAGAACGGGACTGTGTGACGGCTGTTGGGCCAGCCCGACAGTTGTAACCCCCGGGATTCAATAATTCAATACCCCCCCTGAGACTCAATGATAAGTTATTGTGGCACACGTGGATGGGATGCGGTAAGTTTACCTACAGTCAAAATACCAACGGTCAAAATACAGACACGGCCACATTCATTATGCCGACATAGTAAAATCCCGACATTTTAAATGTTTACCAATGAAAAAAGTTGACATGAAATGCACGCTTCAGCACCACACATGTTTATACATAATTCAGTTTAACAAATGGGTGTATATAAGTGCCATATGGATCCTTCAACCTAGGCGCTTTATATGTTAATGGGGCATGGTTTGTGATCACGACACTGGTGAGGCCGCACCCCCTAAACTCAAGACCACACCCTCTCATTTTGGGCACACGCAATTGTCCCTCCTGAGCCCACCACAACGTTGGGAAGTGTGTGTGTGTGTGTAACTCTTTCACTGCTTATTACATCTCCCTAAAGGGGCGTACACACGGGGAGATGTGTGTCAGGAATACAAGACATGCTGGAGTATGTAGTTCTACAATGGGCTATGAAACGACCTATGTATTAAAGCTGTTGCTCGGAGCCCTTTCTATAGGCAGATCAGAGATGGTCCTAGTTCCTCCGGCCGGCAGTCTGTAAGTGGGACACCGCGTAGCGTAATAAATCAGAATTAATATGTTAATCTGACAATAATTTCAGATTCATCCCTGAAAGAAAATTTTCTTTTAGCTAATTACATTTACAAAGTGCAGAATGCTGAATCCTCTCTGCTCAAGAACACTACAAAGTCTTGTTCTCCCTCTGGAAAAACATCTGCCCTGGGTAAAGCAACACAAAAAAGTGCCAATTTCGCTTTCATCTCCCTCTTTTCCGGCCAGAACGAGCGGTGAAGCGAAGGGAACACAAAGGGAAGAGAGGATTCTGGGAGAAAGTAATCTATGCGTTCAACAATAATTTAGCTAATTTAGGTATTAGGCGGAAAATCGCTTGTGACATATTTGCTTTTCATGGTAAAATATTTGGGTAACATATGCGTGGAGGTTTACTACAGGCAATTATGGAGATTTACTGGAACGCGTGAAACAACAACCAGAGTAAGGGGTAATGGGCAAACTGGGACAATGGAAAAATATACGCCAGATACAGTGGCAAATGTTTAGCCCAATATGACCCAATATGACCTGTGTGCCCGTAAAGCTGCTTTAGGCCC
Source organism: Crinia signifera (assembly GCF_055691185.1). Taxonomy (NCBI): domain Eukaryota; kingdom Metazoa; phylum Chordata; class Amphibia; order Anura; family Myobatrachidae; genus Crinia; species Crinia signifera. The sequence continues at coordinate 13,060,723 of NC_139218.1, read as the reverse complement.
ATTAATAAGTGGTTAGGCCCAGCGTCTGGCATGACTAATATGCAGGAACCAGGAATATTGGAAATTATCCTATTGAAACTCGGCCATTAAAATTTGCCCTGGAATTTTAAAGTACACAGATCAACCTCAGACAATGACGCTTGGTTCCTCATGGTTCTTTGGGGTTCTCCAAACCACCCCAAGCATACGTGACGTATTGTCATGCCTTACATCCATATCCCTGAGTGGAGCACCAAGAAGGCAGCCCTGCAAATCTTGTGTCGCACACAGAGTTCCACTAGACCACATGTCTTCAACCTGTGGCCCTCCAGATGTTGTGGAACTACATTTCCCAGCATGCCCTGACAGTTTTGGCATGCTCTTATAGGAAAAAATGTGGCAATGCATGTTGGAACATGTAGTTTCACAACATCTGCAGGGCCATAGGTTGAAGACCCATGCACTAGATGGAACCTTCTTGGTCTGTCCTTCGAATGGCTCAGCCACTGACTGCTGTCCAGGCAGGCTAATTAGACCATTGGGTATTTGGCTGAAGTGCTAGACCAGTGGTCGCCAACCCGTCGCTCGCGAGCTACCGGTAGCTCGCCTGAGCGAAACGGGTGGCTCGACCACTGCTGCCTGCCCGGTCCGCCCACCCGCTGTTGCCGCTGGCTTGCGGCGCTATAGCCGCCGCCTTGCCCCGCTACAGCCGCCGTCACCTTCCCCCGCTGTAGTCCTCCTTGTTACGGGGACCAGAGGAGACAGCAGGCGCTAGAAGTCATATTTGACCTCTAGCGTCTGATAGGGAGCACCGCGCTAAGCGCTCCTGGCACTTCCGGGTAACGCTGCAGCAGCGCAGCTCTGTGTTCCCAGTCATAGGCTTGAAGTCAAATTTGACTTCTAGCATGGTGTGGGGGGAAGAACGGACGGACTCCAATTGCCAGCAGGGTGATGATGGAGCTGAGCTCCGAACGCACCAGCAGCAATGACTAATTTATTATGCCCATGTGAAGACGGGCATAGTGGAGGGGGCAAGCAGTGACCTCCTTGTCAATGAGCATTAACCCCTGGCAACAAAAATGAACCCCTGACAGCAAGCAGGTCATTTACATTTTTTTATTAGAAGCCTTACTGTGGGACATTGTGTGCAATATGTGTAATGGGCATCATTTGTGTGGCACATGTTTAATGAGCATCAAGGTGTGGGGCATATGTATAAAGGAGCTTCACGTTGTGGGTCATAGGCAAAATCGGCATCACGGTGTGTGGCATATGTATAATGGAGTATCACGGTGTGTGGCATATGTATAATGGAGTATCACGGTGTGGCATATGTATAATGGTGCATCACGGTGTGTGTGGCATATGTATAATGGAGTATCACGGTGTGGCATATGTATAATGGTGCATCACGGTGTGTGGCATATGTATAATGGAGTATCACGGTGTGGCATATGTATAATGGTGCATCACGGTGTGGGGCATTTGTATAATGGAGTATCACGTTGTTGGGCATATGTATAATGGGCATCGTGTGTGTGTGTGGAAAAAATGGGGGATGTAGCCTCGCAGGAGTTCCACGGTAGTAGCTGAACCTTCTAATTGTTGGCGCGTGCCTTCAGCACGCGCAGATGACTCTTCTCCTCTGCCTTCAGTGTTGGGAGGTATGTTTTGGGGCATTGCAGTGTGTGGCATAATGTGTCAGGGGCATTACAGTTTGTGGCATTATGTGTAAAGGGCATTTTTTGGGATATTATGCAGATTTTTTAAAATTTTTTACTTTAGTAGCTCTTCGGGCGGTTTATTTTGTCGCGAGTAGCTCCCGACCCAAAAAAGGTTGGAGACCACTGTGCTAGACCATCAGTCCGGCCCTGTTGAACCACATTGCTCACCAAGTCCTAAAATCCCTCCTACCCCAGTAATCACTATGGCCCTTATTCTAGTTGAATTGGACGGATGCGTATTTTCGGACAGGAACCAAGTGTTCTTAGCCCCGCCTACCGTATCGCTCACACCGTCCGAATGCGGTAAGACGCAGATCGAACGGACCGCGAGTGGATCTTTCATGGGAACACCTCCCCATCATTCGATGGTCACTGACCATCGAATGCTGGACCGAGTGGTCAGGCAACACCGGGTGCTCCAGACCACTCTGGCATTTCTCCGTGCAAATGCAGGGATATGGGCGGGCAGCTGGCATCTGGCTATGTCATATGTCCGCCCCCCACATGTGCGTCATGGCCGGATTACCATACGTACGTCCAACGTTTTCATGGGAACGCCCATGAAACGTGGGGCGTACGCATATGGTAATGAGCAAAATCAGCCCTTCACGCCCCTCTCCACCCCCTGCTCGGATGGTTCCGTATGATCATTTTCTGCACGGAACTCAGGCCGTGTTCGGACGTGTGAGGCGTTCGCACATGCGCAGATACGCATCGGCCGTCCGACTCAATCAGAATAAGAGCCTATGTGCCAGTAAAGTGATGAAACACCTGCTCTGCCACTTTGTCCTACAAACATGGGCATAGACACATTGTGTATTGAAATCCCGCCCACCTCTTTTTGCTCCACCCCCATCATCTCCCGGAACCAGGGCCAGTGTAAAACCCCCCATACATCACAGGCGGCAGAATTTCATAAGATACACCGTATATGCTACTTTTGCATATGATATATCGTTTGCGCTGCAATTGACTGCCACTTATCCAACCAATCCTTGTTGCAGCCTGGGCCATCTCTGGATCCGATCCAATGTGCACGGGGGGCACGGATCGGATCCAGAGGTAAAACACGTATGATATGGCACTTTATTGACCTGGTGAGAAGAAATTGTGTGAAAAAGGGCCATATTGTATAAGCGTATGGCCACCTTACGTCTTCTCAGCACCCTAAGCAAAGTTTCAACCTGTTGACATTGCAACCAATCAGAACCTGGATTTCATTGTTCTATACCACAGTACTACAAGAACAGCTACAATCCCATTGGTTGCTGCAGGTATGGCATCAATGTCATGTTCTGTATGTGTAATTGTGAATTAAGAGGATTGATATACGTCGGCTAATTGCGTTAAGTCCTTCGCAGCGTTTATTCCTCTCCAGTAGGAAAAGCTTAAACTCCAATCGGATCTGACAGTTGCATATAAAAAACAAAGTGTTTGGCTCCCAAACGCACCGTATGCTGCGGGTCCCTGGCACATCCCATCATGTTTAATGGTGCCTTTTATTCCTTTCATAAAGCGTTTTAGCTTACCTCTGCTAAAGAGGTAGATGAAGTCATTGCAGGCGCTATTTTTACTTCGGGGATATTAGCGGCGCTGTTACTCCAGAGTGAGAGGTATTTATAGAGCTTTTTACTACTGTTTGGTGCAACTCTGCTTCCTCTGCAGACCCCACTAAGTGCTTGTCCCTGACATTGCGTCGTTCAAGGGGCACGCCGATGTCGCGGTCTTGGATAAGGGAGGTGGTGGTGGTGGGAATCCCTCAAAAGAAATCTGTGCCTTGATTTTAATTGGCTACAGCATGAAGGCAGCAGAGCAAAATAATTCTCTCTCCCATTATAGAAAGAGCCACAAAAATATTCACAGTTCATTAAACCTGTCTATAAACATACAGTATATTTTTGCTAAGCTATAATTCCGCTTTAAAGTGTAACTAATGCAAAAACTGTTTGTTGATTTGTCGTCCTGTAGTTATTTTTTTGTTTTCACGGGAAGGTCTGAATCTCCGTGCAGGAAATGATGCTGACGTTGCTCACTGCACAATGCCATATTTCTGCGAATGTTTGTTGAAAACCTGCGGCCACTGGCATTGAGCTACGAATATACTGCAGTGTTAACGGCGGCTTACAAGGGACACGGTCGCTAGGACAACACGAAGGTGGTTGACGTACACTAGGTCGACCACTAAGGGTGGCTGAGGTTGATCGGGTCGAAAAGGTCGACACAAGCATTAGGTTGACAATGGGAATACAGGGTCTGAAATTCAGCCCAAGAAAACTTGAAAAACTCATTTCGACCCTTTCACAGTCGACCTTCCCATTGTCGACCTGCTGACCCTGTCGAACTTAGCCATGGCAACCTTTTTCATGTCTACCTTTAGTGGTCGACATGCCCTGTCGACCTTTAGTGACCTGTCGACCTAATGTATGTCGACATTCATAGATTCGATCCTATGACCCCTACCCCTTCATTAGCTGTCATTACCAATTACCTGACAATTTTTTCTCCTAAAAAAAAAAGTCAGAATTTTTTAAAGATTTTAATAAAGTTTCGAATATATTAAAAAATATATATATTTCAATATTTTATTTTAAACATGTACCTAGGGATACCCCCCCCCCCCACTTTTCATTAGACTGATACTGTAAGATCACTTCCCATTCGTACGGTACTCTGGGGCGTGATTTCAGTGACCACAGCAGACGGGGGACGCAGCAGGATGGTACAGACGCATGGCATGCGACCGTGTCAGGTAAAGCCCAGCTGGCTGCGGTCACATCCCGTGCAGGGACGGCTCTACCATTAGGCAGCTTTAGGCAGCTGCCTAGGGCACCATGATCTGGGGATGGGGGGGGACTGGGAGGACCAAATGATTTTTGGGAGCCTCCTTGGGGAGGTGGTGGGGGCAAAAAGGTTTTGCCTAGGGTACCGAGAAGCCTTACACTGGCCCTGATCCCGTGACATAATAGAATGGATGTAACTGGATAGAGTGATTGCATCTTCCACAGGCTCGTACTGTATTTATATTTCTGTATTTCTAGGATGTACCGTTGGAGCTATACAATTCTCTCTTGCTTGCGGCCGTTGAAGGCCAGGATGGAGGCGCCTGTTATTAGATTAGTACCCTGGTTTGTGCCAACATTTCAAGGTTGTATGTGCTGACAGACTCTTGCTGTATCACGGCACCGCATTCATTCTATGCTCAGAGACTGCGCTTACCGATGTGCGTTGTCTCCGCACCCCTCTTGCTGCCTCTACAGTCTCATTATCAGGTTCCGAGGCGGATCCGGAGTGACAAGCCCCCCCGGTCATTTTACATATTTGTCCTTAAGATAATATCAGGCAGAAAATAACTGCGGTGGAAAACTGACGGAATCTCTCTGCTGACCTAAAATCGGCATCGGGGCGACGCACCGTCCGTCATCAGCTGATATTATCTTACTCTATGCTCTAATTCAAATTGGGCTTCAGAATATAGAATCCCAATGAGAACCGTCAGTAAGAACCAATACTCCTCGTATACTGGATCTTTAACCGCTTCAGTTGGAAAGGCGAGTAGGATTGGTTAAACAGCTTTCATGCGTCCTTTTTTTGCGTAAGTGATTGCAAGAGAGTTGGAATCTGACGCACAGGTAGAACGGGACCCGGCTTCTGATTGGATAGTTGCTGAGTTGCTGTATGACATTTCCTCCAGCACAGATAATGGAAACACCTTTGCATTTAGTAAGAGAAATATACATGGTTCCCCCCAGCACGCTGAGAGACACCAGTAACCAGATGTAAATGCTACATGGTAATAGAATTCAGAGATCTTGGTAACATACAGTATACTGTATTTGCGCAAATATATGAATAAGCCCCCAAGTTGTCCTCTGTTACCATGTAGTATTTAAATCTGGTTACTGGTGTCACAGTGTGCTGGGGGAAACCAGGTATTTTTCTCTTAACCAGTACTACCTCACCCTTTCTTGCACCCGAGTTATATCGCTAACACCCCGGTGTAAAAGGGGTCAATTTATGTCTTTTTACATGGGACTTCTACCCAGGTCCTGACCAGGGTGGAACACGGACAGGATCTGGGTAGTGGGCAGCGTAAACGGGTATGTCGGGTTGTCCGACCTGGCTCCCGTTTACAGCAGTGGGGATGCCCAACCTCCGGACCGCAGCGTCCTGCGGTCAGTAAGGAGGTTGGGTGAGGGGCGCACACAGCCTCCGCTGTTGTCTGCTGTATTGTGCAGACAGCAGTGGAGGCAGCGGAGGAGGTGCTTACCTTGGTGCTGGGCTTGCCCCCAGCGTGAAGATCGGCATTCCAGGTGGGGTGATCGTTGGTCCCGTGACTTGGAGATGATGTCATCTCCAATCGCCGCCCCCATTTACACCACAGTGTAAACGATACAAATCGCAGATCCGACCTGGCTTGGAACCGTGGAAATACCGGGTCGGATCCGGGATTTTGGTGTAGAAGGGATTTTAGTTTATTGAGCATCTGCCACTGTATATAGACCTTTGTGTTTAGTATCCCACTGCAGGACCCTCACAGACTGTAATGTACTAAAATAGGGGTTGTGTAACTGGTTTCCAGTTGATAGGTTGACTGTCAATGATGACTGGCGTTTTGCATTTTGACATATTGACTAAGGGTAGACACAAGTAACAGGTCGAGGTGATGAAGTTGACACATGATAAAGTGAACATGTGTTTTTCACTTTTTCTTTTTTTGGACTTTTCAATAATTTAACATCCATGTTGGATGAAGCATGGCAGGTGAATGCGCTACACTAATCGGGGTGTAGGTCCAACATGTGATACAAAATTGGGGTACATGTCAACAGGTGATACAAAAACTGATTGGAAAAAAATGCACAGTAATGTTTTTTTTTTTCATGACAACCTATTGACGTCTCCCTAGTCAGTTTAGACCTTTCCGTCCACACCTGTGTAACCCTCATTCCAGGGTAACTTCAGTAGATTATTGTGTCTTCATTTACTTAGTTTGAGCATCAGGCAAACATCTTCCATTACTAACAGACGGCTCCTGTTCGTTAACCCTTGTGGGTCACCGTAAACCACCCTGCGGCCCACTCTCACTAATAAGATGACTATTTAATTGGTCCTGCAGTATTAAGTCTTCAAGAACAAGACACAAATTTCCCTGGCTATAAATTCTAACGTAATTGGTAATTAAAGCCAGGCTCGCTATCTCCTGGGGGTGACTGCTGAAGGTTTGGCAGAAGAGCACACAGACAAATATTGCAGGAACAATGGCTTTTTACTTTGTGGGTATTGCAAGGTCATCTCGGGGCAAAAAGCATCGGCGACGCACAGGGGGAGTTGGAGGGGGGCAGGTTACAACTGTTCTAAGGAAGCATCCTGGGGGACCGTGAGGTAGGACAAAGGAACGCGTCGGCTAGAGGAAATAAATGAGTTTCTGTCACCTGGTTTTAGGAAATACCACACCTGCGTATATTTATCATAAGAGTCACTGGCTGCGGGTAATGGATAGGCATTATCCACTCACGTATATATGTGTTCCGTATGGGGCTTGTGAATTTTACTTTTAAGGGTGCAGCAATACCTGACCGGGCCTGGTCACACTTTGAGTTTAGTCTTCTCCCAAAGCTGCATCTTCCCTCCAATTCGACCATATTCTGTCTTGTAGGCTCCTTGGGGGGTTTGTCCATCTCAGACGCTCCTCAGTTTTCTCCCAACTTCCTTTTTTTTAGTCTTGTTTCTGTCCCCGTTATTGCACAAAAACCTCTTCCTAAGGTCATCAATGGCCACAAGATCAGATCGATTTGGACAGAGATGTGACTGGTGCTCATTAGAGGTCCAATGGTGACCGTTACTACAACCACATATGAGGCCAGGACTAACCATAGGCAGCTCTGCATTGGCTAAAGCCCATGACACATCCCGTTGGTAGAACCGTACCATGGCAGGACCTTTAATGGGGATCTGAGAGTATCATTTACCCTTTTACAGAGCTTTGACCTGATGCTGAGGTTTGGACCACACCCCACCATTACATATCACATGTAAACCAAAGGGGTCAGACCGGGCAGACCAGTATTAACCTGACATAAAAGTGAAGTAAATGATATAATTCTGAGATGTGAGTGCGGTCGAGATGAGAAATCTAAATTCTAGGGTTTAAATACCGGACTATTGGACTGATGCAGAGTTGGGCGTAAGCCTGTTTCTTGGGTGTAAACTGCATTTATCCCCTACAAATAAACACATTGTACTTCTGATTTATTTAGCACCTTCTAGAAGATAATAGAAACATATTCGTTGCTATGGGCAACGTCACATCTTCCATTAAAGAGGTGGAATGGAAAGCCCAGGGGGCTGAGTACAGTAACACACAAATACGTCCCACAAGTAAAATAAATATGCGCCTGCCAGGAAGAGTGTAACTCGCGGATGTTGAGGATGGCGGTTGTCCGTGGCTTCTGATTGGCTGATTGCATTCTATCCCGCACACCATAACTGTGTAAATTGTTAGTTGTCCGCTGTAATCTTTTTGCAAACTTTGTGTTATATTTGTAATCGTTCCGTGGATCCTATCCTCAGCCTGGTGCATACACTGCCCCTCCCTCCTATCATCAGCCTGCCGCATACACTGCCCCTCCCTCCTATCATCAGCCTGGTGCATACACTGCCCCTCCCTCCTATCCTCAGCCTGGTGCATACACTGCCCCTCCTCCTATCATAAGCCTGGTGCATACACTGCCCCTCCCTCCTATCATCAGCCTGGTGCATACACTGCCCCTCCCTCCTATCATCAGCCTGGTGCATACACTGCCCCTCCCTCCTATCATCAGCCTGGTGCATACACTGCTCCTCCCTCCTATCATCAGCCTGGTGCATGCACTGCTCCTTCTCCTATCATCAGCCTGGTGCATACACTGCTCCTACCTCCTATCATCAGCCTGGTGCATACACTGCCCCTCCCTCCTATTATCCGTCTGGTGCATACACATCCCCTCCCTCCTTTCCTCCGCCTGGTGCATAAACTGCTCCTCCCTCCTATCATCAGCCTGGTGCATACACTGCTCCTCCCTCCTATCATCAGCCTGGTGCGTACACTGCTCCTCCCTCCTATCCTGGCGCATACACTGCTCCTCCCTCCTATCATCAGCCTGGCGCATACATTGCCACTCCCTCCCATCATCAGCCTGGTGCGTACACTGCTCCTCCCTCCTATCATCAGCCTGGTGCATACACTGCCCCTCCTCTCTATCATCAGCCTGGTGCATACACTGCCCCTCCCTCCTATCATCAGCCTGGTGCATACACTGCTCCTCCCTCCTATCATCAGCCTGGTGCATACACTGCTCCTCCCTCCTATCATCAGCCTGGTGCATACACTGCTCCTCGTCCTATCATCAGCCTGGTGCATACAGTGCCCCTCCCTTCTATCATCAGCCTGGTGCATACACTGCTCCTCCCTCCTATCATCAGCCTGGTGCATACACTGCTCCTCGTCCTATCATCAGCCTGGTGCATACAGTGCTCCTCCCTCCTATCATCAGCCTGGTGCATACACTGCTCCTCCCTCCTATCATCAGCCTGGTGCGTACACTGCTCCTCCCTCCTATCCTGGGCATACACTGCTCCTCCCTCCTATCATCAGCCTGGCGCATACACAGCCACTCCCTCCCATCATCAGCCTGGTGCGTACACTGCTCCTCCCTCCTATCATCAGCCTGGTGCATACAATGCTCCTCCCTCCTATCATCAGCCTGGTGCATACACTGCTCCTCCCTCCTATCATCAGCCTGGTGCGTACACTGCTCCTCCCTCCTATCCTGGCGCATACACTGCTCCTCCCTCCTATCATCAGCCTGGCGCATACATTGCCACTCCCTCCCATCATCAGCCTGGTGCGTACACTGCTCCTCTCTATCATCAGCCTGGTGCATACACTGCCCCTCCCTCCTATCATCAGCCTGGTGCATACACTGCTCCTCCCTTCTATCATCAGCCTGGTGCATACACTGCTCCTCCCTCCTATCATCAGCCTGGTGCATACACTGCTCCTCCCTCCTATCATCAGCCTGGTGCATACACTGCTCCTCGTCCTATCATCAGCCTGGTGCATACAGTGCCCCTCCCTTCTATCATCAGCCTGGTGCATACACTGCTCCTCCCTCCTATCATCAGCCTGGTGCATACACTGCTCCTCGTCCTATCATCAGCCTGGTGCATACAGTGCTCCTCCCTCCTATCATCAGCCTGGTGCATACACTGCTCCTCCCTCCTATCATCAGCCTGGTGCGTACACTGCTCCTCCCTCCTATCCTGGGCATACACTGCTCCTCCCTCCTATCATCAGCCTGGCGCATACACAGCCACTCCCTCCCATCATCAGCCTGGTGCGTACACTGCTCCTCCCTCCTATCATCAGCCTGGTGCATACAATGCTCCTCCCTCCTATCATCAGCCTGGTGCATACACTGCTCCTCCCTCCTATCATCAGCCTGGTGCATACACTGCCCCTCCCTCCTATCATCAGCCTGGTGCATACACTGCCCCTCCCTCCTATCATCAGCCTGGTGCATACACTGCCCCTCCCTTCTATCATCAGCCTGGGGCATACACTGCTCCTCCCTCCTATCATCAGCCTGGTGCATACACTGCTCCTCCCTCCTATCATCAGCCTGGTGCGTACACTGCTCCTCCCTCCTATCATCAGCCTGGTGCGTTCACTGCCCCTCCCTCCTATCATCAGCCTGGTGCGTACACTGCTCCTCCCTCCTATCATCAGCCTGGTGCGTACACTGCTCCTCCTCCTATCATCAGCCTGGTGCATACACTGCTCCTCCCTCCTATCATCAGCCTGGTGCATACACTACTCCTCCTCCTATCATCAGCCTGGTGCATACACTGCCCCTCCCTACTATCATCAGCCTGCCGCATACACTGCTCCTCCTCCTATCATCAGCCTGGTGCGTACACTGCTCCTCCTCCTATCATCAGCCTGGTGCGTACACTGCTCCTCCCTCCTATCATCAGCCTGGTGCATACACTGCTCCTCCCTCCTATCATCAGCCTGGTGCATACACTGCTCCTCCCTCCTATCATCAGCCTGGTGCATACACTGCTCCTCCCTTCTATCATCAGCCTGGTGCATACACAGCTCCTCCCTCCTATCATCAGCCTGGTGCATACACTGCTCCTCCTCCTATCATCAGCCTGGTGCATACACTGCTCCTCCCTCCTATCATCAGCCTGGTGCATACACTGCTCCTCCCTCCTATCATCAGCCTGGTGCATACACTGCTCCTCCCTCCTATCATCAGCTTGGTGCATACACTGCTCTTCCTCCTATCATCAGCCTGGTGCATACACTGCTCCTCCTCCTATCATCAGCCTGGTGCATAAACTGCTCCTCCCTCCTATCATCAGCCTGGTGCATACACTGCTCCTCCTCCTATCAGCCTGGTGCATACACTGCTCCTCCCTCCTATCATCAGCCTGGTGCATACACTGCTCCTCCCTCCTATCATCAGCCTGGTGCATACACTGCTCCTCCTCCTATCATCAGCCTGGTGCATACACTGCTCCTCCTCCTATCATCAGCCTGGTGCATAAACTGCTCCTCCCTCCTATCATCAGCCTGGTGCATACACTGCTCCTTCTCCTATCATCAGCCTGGTGCATACACTGCTCCTCCCTCCTATCATCAGCCTGGTGCATACACTGCTCCTCCCTCCTATCATCAGCCTGGTATTCATATGTCCAAACGTTTTCTTCTTTTCAGCGGTTCCCAACAATTATTCCCCAGGAATTATTATTTATCCATTCATCTCACCAGTAACAGTTACAGGATGAACAATACAGCTCTAGCGTTGTGTTGGCTTATAATGATTTATGTTGTAAACCTGTCAGTCATTATATACATTTGCCAGCATTTCTGCAACATGGTCTCTCTCTCCCCCCCCCTCTTTCTCTTAGATACCGTAGATGTGGCTCATCTCTGCTCTCACTTACCCCGCCCACTGCGCTCTGCCAGCGCGTGCCCCCTGATCACCTCGTGTTCACCACGCTCTCCTGTCACGAGCAGGGCCCTCTCCTCTATCTGTGTTATGTGCGCAGACTGTAATTATGTGTCTGTGATAACTTGTCATCTTGTCTGCAGTGCTCTAATGTGGTCACCTTGTACCTGTGTAATCTCGTAATCTCGTTACCGGTTCTATCCCCTTATGTGCGCTGCCCGTGTCTGTAATAACTGTACATGGCCATTCCTTCTATTCTAATGTCGTAATATCAATGCTGAGAGAGGGGAAACACACTTTACAGAATTCTCTTCTCACTTTCCACAGACCCAGAGCACGTGGCCTGTTTGGTCCGGTGACAGAAGGGATTCTGGTTTGGCACATTAGCTGCTGTTCTGTTCTGATGGCGTGAGGTGCAGAATCGGGGGGGGGGGTTCGCTACAGGACTCATCGGTCATGAAATAAAGGTCTAATCCCTGATCATATGTTACTGTGCCTGATTCAGACCTGTTTGCTAGGCTGCGTAGATTCGTAAACGCTGCCCTGCCAATTGTGCGCATGCGAGGGGATGTCTATGCTCAAACATCCCCTTACATATGGGAGCAAGGAGGAAAAATCATTTGATGGTGATAGATAATGTCTTGTTCGGCCACCTAAGAGAGGTCGACACCAGCTTAAGATGGACATGGGTGATATACGTTTTTCAGAGTTTTTGTATCTCTGTCGACCTATGTCGACATGCACACCGTATAAGTGTACCATATCTCCTTGCGTGACACGCTGCAATCGGCACACTATTATATTCTCGCTCTATGCCCACTGGTATAGTAAGGTATGAAAAATTTATGTCGACCTTAAACTTGTGTCAACCTTAAACTTGTGTCAACCTTCTGTCAATGTCGACCCAGGAGCCATATACCTAGTTAGACCCAGGGCCCTACATATCCCAGTAACAGGCCCGCACCCGGGTAATCCACATCCATGTAAAGTTCTACTTCTAGCTATGTCTGCCCTGGCACTAATTGGGTAAGCTCTGAGGTGGTGCTGAGGGTCCTGTGGGTAGAAGTATGGATTTGGGGTCTGGAAGCCAGGGCAAGGAATATAAATAGATCACTGATCGTCGTAAGGCTGCGCTCACAGATGTGCTCTCTCTGGAGTCTTAAGTGGTGATGTCCGAGGGCAGATGGACGACTGACCTAATCTTCCCAGTAAAGGTTCTTCTCCTGCCTGCCGGAATGTGTGAGGGGGACAGCACTTGTGCGGAGATGACAGACTTCGCTGACAGGAGTACTCAGTGTCTGATAATAGAATGCGCCGCACACCCGCTGCTCTCTGGCGGTAAATGTTGTCAGTTCAGCGCAGGCTTGTCTGGGATGCTGTGATTGTGCCTGGTACTGAAATAGTCCATTACAGATACGTCCTCATTCATCAGTGCCATAGCCCCGGTTGTGGGATAATTTACGTTGGGCATCTTGTTTGCTGAAAATGTGTAGTCTCCTTTGCATCGCTTTGCGACTAAGGCACATTTTGGTAAAAAAAAACACGCCCAACGTTTGCAGTGTCAACATGCCCAAAACACACAGGACGGCGCACCTCTGCGGGTGGAATTTCTACCACTCTGGAACACCCAGTACATTTGCAATATGCCGTGCATCTCCGTCGCAGCCATGCCTCTTTCCATACGCACTGTGTTTTCCTTTTACCTGTTGACCTAGTGACCCTGTTGACCCTTTTGAATGTCAACCAGTTGACTGGTATCATTGCTTAATATTGATTGTGGCTGTATTATAAAGTGGTTACATTTGCACGTGGTTCACGGCCAGCAGCGCGGTAAGGGAATGGTGAATGCAGCATCCGTTTTCCTCCGCCACTCCTCGCACTTCTATAGTTTGGTTGTCAGGTCTGGAGAACATCCACTTAGATCTAATGATCGCTATTGTTAGCTCTGATCAGCCTGCATTCGCCATCCAGTGAACTCTGCACAGGACGATGCACCCAGGAGGGGTGTAAACCTGCCCATAAAGGTGTGATGGAGTGCAGTAATTGTCTCTGTGGTTGCTGCAGTAAGGCCCCGCCTCCTCATGGCTAGCAGTCGCAGAAAGATAAATGCTGGCAGACCATAGAGAGGGAGATTGGCTATACTGTCACCCGATGCCGACCGCTCTTTCTCTCCTTGGCCTCTGCCAGTGCTTTGTGTATGGTAGGTTATCGCTCAGTGGTTGAACATTGAACATTACAATGGAGTGCTGCCATGTCAGTCCCAGCAATCCGAACAAGGCATAGATGCTTTTAACGGTGAGGCGACCCAGAGAATTATGATGCATGGGTAATGCTCTTACACAGATAAACATTAGGCCCTGCAGGCCTTTTCTGAGATGAGAGATTATCTAGAGAAGAGCTTGGTAAAGGTCAGGGAACTCACAGGGAAATGTGGCTGGAGAGGCAGCAGCTTGTCTCCATAGAACGGATCACATGCGGGGACTGCACCTATGTAGCGGTCTGTATAACACCAGCTTGTTAACCCCTCCCGCACTGGTTCTGTAGTAATACCACACGGTACTATTTATTATTGTTTTATCTTTTTATTATAATTATTTATATATAAAAGGCTAAATGTTCCTCACCATTGGCCACTGGAAGGACCAAATTACTCCTTAACAGAAAGTGAAAGTAAAATGATCTGTTTCACAGTTGCTGGATATGTAGAGAGGGAGCTGTGAAGACAGAGATTGGTGGTAGGAGCAGATAGGGACTAAGGGGGTTATTATATTTTCTTTGGTCCCCCGTGCGTTCGCACAGGGGAACAATGTTTTAGTACGCAGGGTGCGAGCGGGCACTGCGGACTACATGTTTGCCGTCCCGCTCATACGTAGAAGTGCGGGCGGGGGGCACAGCCCATGGAAACGCCCAGCATTTCATGGGCGTTCCCATGCAAAACGCCCGGTGGCGTGGGGGCGGGCAGCTGACGTCCCCATAGAGGTGTCTCTAATCTGCGAGTGCTGGAGGAATCTTTTCATGGCGCTAGGGTTCACAGTTTTAGGTGAAGGGTTAATTGCACTGCATAGGCCATAATTGCAAAGGTATAAATGGCCGTTCTTACCAGCCTGCAGTCACCGCTTACGGCACCTGCAGTCAGGACGGGTAGATAGCTATATCCTTCTATATCCCTCTCTCCAATCAATAGCCAATTAATAGATCCCCAGCTCCTCTCTCTTCCCCTGGGAAGCCTGTCCGGTATGCCTAATCAATTCTCAATCCATAGCTTCCTCCTGCTGCACACTATTCCAAGCTCTGCCAGGCAGCTCTAATCAATTCCTAATCTATAAATAAACCATTTGCCGACTCCACTGTAAGCTGATAGGCAGCGCTAATCTATTCCTGATTGATCATGTGCGGGTTCTGGGGTCAGCGCTTGTTGGTGGGGTGACCGTTCCACGTTTTGTATAGAATTTTGTTACTTTGTTTTCCTGCAGTACAATATATAGAATTTCCGCACAGTCATTTAATTTCACCTTAGGCGATATTGACGTATCAAATTTAACCCCCCCCACCCTTTTAACAAATGGCGGTAACCTCTTTGTTGCCCTAGGAAGCTCTCACTGTATAAGGGCCAGATGTATCAAGCTTTAAAACATGATGGAGTGGAGAGTGATAAACAGCCAGCCAATCCGCTCCTACCTGTCATTTATCAAACCCAGCCTGTAACATTGCAGTTAGGAGCTGATTGGCTGGCTGTTTATCGCTCTCCGTGTTATCACTTTTTGAAGCATTGTGCATCTGGCCCTTAGTGAGAAATTGTAAGAACCGTGGGTGGGATTTGATATGCTACCCCACTTCTGGCACCAGGACTGTCAAGTAAGGTGGGTTCCGATGGCGGTCTTTAAGATTCTGAGTTAAATCTCTCATAAAAATAATACCGCTTTCACATTGAAAAGCCGGGATCTTGTTCCTGGCTCCAACCCGAGTCCCATACTTTGACATAAATCCAGGTCACCCACCCATTATACACAGGGTGACCCGGGTTTAACCTTTCTTATAACCCGACTAGAATTTCTGGGTTGGTCGACAAGACAGCAACCTGTCAATAACCCGGGTTTTAAATGCGAAAGGGTTGTAAGTACTGGTTAAATGAAGCTCAAATCAAGTTTACAAACCTACAATTTCCAATTTCCTGTGAGGTCACTTTTTTTAGTACTAGAAAATGGTTTACAATAAACTCACTTAACCCATAGTTTAACCACAATTCCTTAGGTCGACGGCTTCTTGTGTCCACTGATCCAACTGATTTATGAGACTGTAATAAAGGTTAAGTTTGACGGCTATTGTGCCCTGGCATTGTCTGGTTTGAATTTTATTAGGGGAATAACGGTTTGGGTTATGTTGCAGTTTTGCTGATGATGTCAGTTGGGGGGTGGGGGGGGAATTATGGCGAATAATAGTGTTACATACATGAGCTGTATTCCCTCGAACTCTACATCGGCCTTCGTTCATCCGACCTTTGATTGCAGTTATGTGATTACTCAGACTGTAGAGTGTCTCCTAACGCCAGACCGATTTATGAGGTGCTGCTTGTCGCCGTGCGCCGTTATTTATGACAAAAGATCCGTCGGGTGCTCAAAACATCTCGTAGAAGCGTAACCTCTGCTCATTTATTGGATGTCTGATGTTGTGGATGGAGGTGAAGATGTAACGCTTCAGTCTCGTGGTTTACGTCAGTCGTGGATAAAGTTAAACCGAGACTTTTTATTGAAGCACAAAAGTGCAGCGTTCGATTTGGTAACATTGTAGACCAGACGCTTATCGTAGCGATACAGATTTTAGCCGCACCGAACTCTACCAATCCCAGGTTCCTGCTGGGTACCCACTAGCGGACAGATGTGCAGATCAATCGATTAGCAGTTACATCTACAGACAGATCGAGCAGTGTGTTCTCCATACACGCTGCCTGATCCGTCAGGACTGACATCACATATGGGGGGGATTTGCATGAGCACGCCCCCTAAGCTGCCAATCACAGGTGGCTCCCAGGGCGGCTGTACGGGTGGTCGGCGGATTGCCTGCACACACAGCACGATGCACCGATATATCTGTGACAACGTCATTCACGGATATATTGCTCGTACACACAGGCCGATGGTGCATCAATATATCAACCATTCAATGCCCCTAACGTGCGCACCTGCGGCTGTATCGGTGTAATGACCAGAGATACACCACTGCCTCCCAGGGTGATACCCACTATGTAGGAGGATATACAGGTGTTCCTCACTCTCCCCTCGCAGCGCTCAGTAACGTCGGATGCAGGCGCGGTGTGATGCAGGCGCGGTGTGCAAGGAGCTGGCAGAGAACCTCCCAGAGTTCTGTGTATTTAATCTATAGCATATGCTGAGTTATTTCACCAATGTCACACTCTATTTCTGTAACACAATCTGTATTCCCGGGAGGCCTTTATATCCTGTTACTGTTCATTAATCAGCGTTAGATACAGCGCGCAACCTTAATCCTGGTGTAATGGTTGTAACGTACAGAAGGAAACGTTATTTAATGGTCCACTATTTATATTTCCTTTATTAAAAAAAAGCAATATGTGTGTGTGTGTGTGTATATATGTATATATATATATATATATATATATATATATTATACACACACACACACACACACACACACACACGAGGGTGGATCAATAAGTACCTGTGTCGGAAGACAGGTGGCGTTGCTGAGGAACGTTGGTATTTACTCTCGTGTACTACCATCTTTCACACAACACAATACCAAATTTCGGATTGATTCATAGGTTAGTTTTATTTTTCCACCACAACAATGCACCAGCTCCCTCATCCGGAATTGTTGCGGCTAAATTACATGAATTGTGCTATGAATGGTTGCCGCATTGTTGTGACGGCTAGATGACTGGGTCATCTTCCTGACTGGTTAGTACCTACCAAAAGTGCTCCAAGGAAGGACAACAGTCACAGGGTCATTGATGCGTGTTGGATCAAAGGCTGTCCCGTCTAATCCTGTCCCACAGAGCAGCATTTGTAGAACATATAGTACCGCTGTAACCGGCTCTAAGATCACACAGTGCTCCGCAACCTGCTGTGTAACCGCGACCGGAGAAAGTGCCGGTACGGACCCCTATTCACTGCCTAAAGCACCTACAATGGGCACGTAAGCTTCAGAACTGTAATTGAGTAATGGACGAAGGTGGTCTGGTCTAGGGAATCACATGTTATTTTACAGCATGCGGACAGCTGGTTGCGTCTGCGGCATTACCTGGAGTAGAGATGGCACCAGTATGCACTATGGGAAGAAGGCACGCTGGCGGAGGCAGTGTGATGCTCAGCCCATTGTTCTGCCTTTAAACCTTGGATCTTGGCATTCATGCTGAACTTTGACACGTACCACCGAGCTAACCATTGTTGCAGTCCAAGTACCCCCTTCCATGGCAATAGAATTCCTTAAAAGCAGCGACCTCTTGCAGCAGGATAATGCGCACGGCCACATTCCGGATATTGCTCAATGAAGGGGGACTGAGGAACATGACAAAGAGCTTGAGGTGTTGCTTTGACCTCCACCTTCCTGCGATCTCAGTCCGATCGGATCTGTGGGATGTGCTGTAAAAACCAATCGGAGCCATGTAGGCCTCACCTCGCACCTTCTAGGATCTGCTGCCAACGTCTTGGTGCCAGATAACACAGGGCACCTTCGGAGGCCATGTCTCTATGGGTCATTGTTATGGTGGCACCAGGGAGACCTACCCTGGCTTCTGGTTTATAGGAGTAGATATCTGTATGTATGGGTTAGTCCCAATTAATAATTTCTGCCGCTTGCGCGCGCCTGTTGCCTCCAGCGCAGAATAGAACACTCCTCTGTGTGCATTGTGACACCATCACAAAGGCCTGAGTTATTCCATTCTGTTTCCTGAGAGCGTCACACAACCGCCCGGCTGTTCCAGCGGCCACACATGAATAAATCTCTCTCCCCAGCAATATTCCAACCCGTTTAGCTGGCCGAGAATAGCTGTAATTTCTGTAATTGCTAATACTTGTCTTTTATTTGGTTGCTTTCTGCAGTTTTGTTCCAGCTCTTTAATTCCTTGTGATATGGTAATATTGTGCACAGATGAGACACACATTGCACTGCTAGGGGCTCATCATTACGTCGCAGGCTCTTGGTGTTTCCTGGAAAATTGTGGCCTGGAGATGAAAGAGGCTGTTCAGGAAAAAAGAATCCTGATTAGGGGGGAAAGTATGATAGAAGTCATTTACTGATTCGGGCCCCACGGTCCCCTCAGTCTCTGCCTCCTTGTAAATGTCTTGCATTAGAAGTAGCCTATGTGTTATGTACTATGTATATACGGACTAAGGCAGGATCTATGCAAGCGTTACAGCACTTCATATGCTCTGGATCTGACCGTATGCAACCACGGGAATCGCCGGTGCACCTCCCCTTTTAGCAGGTTGAGTATCCCTTATCCAAAATGTTGAGACCACAAGAATTTTGGATAACGTATTGTTCCGTATTTCGGAATATGTTTGTATTTCAATGAGGTTTCTTGATGACGTGACCTACTGTATATGTGAACATAGAATACATTTATGTTGTATAAACACATGAAATACACACAAATGGATTTTATTTGCTCATCAAACAAGGCTTCAAATCATGAAACAAAGGTCCCTATTCTAGTTGACACGCAAGGCTGTAGTGGCAGTAGTGCCAGGTACAGATCATGTCCCCAGTAGTGCCAGGTACAGATCATGTCTCCAGTAGTGCCAGGTACAGATCATGTCCCCAGTTGTGCCAGGTACAAATCATGTCCCCAGTAGTGCCAGGTACAGATCATGTCCCCAGTAGTGCCAGGTACAGATCATGTCCCCAGTAGTGCCAGGTACATATCATGTCTCCAGTAGTGCCAGGTACATATCATGTCCCCAGTAGTGCCAGTTATAGACCATGTCCCCAGTAGTGCCAGTTATAGACCATGTCCCCAGTAGTGCCAGGTACAGAGATCATTTCCTGTCCCCAGTAGTGCCAGTGACAGATGTCACGTGTTTCTGTGATGCTATTACTGTATATAGCATATTCCAATTTAGTATCATCACCATTGTGCTCTGGAAAATGTGACTTTTGTTTACCACTCCATTTGCACCTATCGGGTGACCTGCTGGGTGGTCAGGAAACTATGACTTATTTGCAGCCACCAACTATGCGGGGATTTTTTTTTTTAACTTGACCGCTAATGGGGTAAAACAGGATCAAATGTTCCGGGCAGCTAATTATTATTATTCATTGTTCTTTTTCGTAAGGATGTGCCACCCCCCCCTTTCAGTGAAATGTGACAGATTAGTGGTACAGTACTGTGTATACCGGGCAATACAACTAGGTAGGATGGGGACTAGAGAACCAGGGTTGTGGGACTCACAGGTAGGGGACGTCTGATCGGGATGCAGTTAAAATCCCGTTCAGAATCCCGACCGCCGAAATCCAGACAATTTCTCCCTCAGTTAGTGTCCACGACACCCCTGGAGGGAGAATAAATTAGCGTGCCGAGCGTAGCGAGGCACCAGTCCCGCTGCGTGGCGAGCACACCGAGCCCGCAAGGGGGGGCGATCCACGTCCCCCCCTTGTCGGGATTTCGGCGGTCGGGATTCCGGCGTTGGGATTTTGAACGCCGGGATCCCGACCGCCTGGATTTCATACTGAATCCGTCTGATCAATGCTCAGTGGCGTACAAGCAATTTGCTGTGTGTTTCACCTTGCACCTTCTGGGTTCAGCTGTTTAGTTATTGCGCGTGGTTGCCTGTGAATAATATTAGAACCCAGTTAAGTGCTTGTGGTATTCAGTTACTGCCCGCGGCGAGCCCATGCCCAGCCATAAGGGTGCACTCAATGCAGATGTCTCCTGGCAGCCCAGAGCTGTAGTCAGCGTTCCTCCGCTGGTTCCCTTTGATAGTAGACCGTACGTCCTTAGGGAGATAATAGTTACTCCAGCTCCCTCATTAAGGTAGGCCTTTCAGCTCCTAATTTATCTTAGTCCTGCATACTGACGTGTACGGATCCACGGCACCTCTGCACACCCCACTTACCAGGCTCCTGTAACAGTCACCCAAATAACAATGCACCCCACGAGGGCCGATTCATTGTCATCGGTAGAGATCGGAACCCCACTGGTTCCGTTTACTGAGAGCCCCCAGACGCTGGAGGATCCATATCACAGAGTGTGGATATTGCAGCTATTACTGAGAAGCTTTTGCGTTCCTTCTCCTATGTTGAATGGCTGTATCTGAGTCATTAAATCCCATCAATGCATAGACTGCGTGCTCAGGGATATTGATTCAGGACACAAATAGCTAAAGACACTGTCAATGTTCCTACACAATGAGCGAGAAGGCTGATGTCCGCTATTTCCTGTACAGACTCAGCTGGTCAGTGGTCACAATACAGGTCTCATAGCTGCGACCGCCCTAGTACAAGGGTGTCCTTCTCTCTGTGACGCCGGGAAGGGTCTTCCCTAACTTGTGGGTCTCCAAGAAAGTCCAGGAGAGCAGGGCGTTGTGATGTAGGTGTGTCCTCGCACATTGTTGCAGCAATCAGCCCCTCTCTGTATGCCCCCCCCCCCCAAATATCATTTACCATATGAATCAGCAAAGTCTCCCGCTGCGTACTAGCTGCAGGTGTAAAAGACACAGCGCAAGACCTTTTGGCTCATTCCACTGCACATCTCGCCAAGCAAGGGGTACTGAGGCTACATGTATGCAGGGTTGGACTGACCCACAGGGGTACAGGGCAAACCCTTGGTTGGCCCCACTGCCTCGCCCTCTTTTTTTATTTAATGGATCAGGTGCCAGACTGTGCACTTGAATTATCCTATTTACTAAAAGGCTAATGCTGCTGCTCCACCTCTATGGGGGGAATTCAAATGTTGTTCCTTCCCGTTAGCCATTAGATGGTGCCGATGAAACGATTCGAGTGTTGCTCCATTCAGGCGTGCGCATCCACGGTGCTGACATTACTGTTATGGTGTTTTGTCATTATGATTGGCTGGTAATTAGTACATTATACCTATATTACATGTTGCTGGACAGGACTGCTGTTCATTGCTGTTATTAGTCTGGTACATTAGCATGAACGCACTAGCAGTACTTACTGTCTATGATTATCAGTGGGCCCAGGCCGCTATGGTTAGCCAAGCCTCTATGGCGACTGGTCACACCTGTAATCAGGGCCCCAGCTCGGTGTTCCCCCGGGCAACCCTTAATGCCCCAGTCCCACACTAGACGTACGAGGACTCGTCTGCAATATCGTATAGCAGACCATTTATACCCCTTTCACACCAGCCTAGAGCTGGTGTGAAAGGTTCCAGGGACAAATTCCCAGGTATAATTGCCGGCAATTCAACCCTTCCAGGGTTACTGGCTGGTGTGAAAGGTGCAGGGACATGTCCCTGCTTCCCGTGTTGCCTCTGCTAGTGCTGATTTGCTAGCAACTTCCTGTTGTGGTGGACACTCCCAGACAAGCCCAGAGGCAGCATACAGTGTGCAGGGAGACACTGGCAGGTATTCAATGCGGCCGGCGAGGGGGTTAAACAGCGAGGATTGCAGAAAATCTCGCTGAGATCCTCGCTGTTTAACCCCCGCGCCGGCCGCTCGCTCTATTCAATGTTCTGTGGAAATCCTCGCCGTCACAGGACGGCGATAATTCCCCAAACAGCAAGACCCGCGGCTAATGCAGAAAGCTCGCTGTATTTAGCCGCGAGTCTCGCTGCTTCAGGAGCCGCATACGCCAATTCCCCCTCGCTCAAAAAATGGAGCGAGGGGGAATTGGCATATGAGGGGGGTGCGTTGAATACTGACAGGGTGAGTGGTGATAGCGAGCAGGAAGCTCTGCTCGCTGTCGCCGCTCGCCCACAGCATTGAATACCCTCCATTTAATTCCCGGGTTGGTCTCTGCATTTCTGGTGTGAAAGGGGTATTAGTTGCTATATCTACAATGTATAGTCAATTTAATATCTTGCTAGATTGCAGCTATATCATTTGTACTACTGTATGGGAGTGATTGTGCCCCCTGCCCCCCCCCCCCTTACAGGAAGAAATATATATAAAAATACATTTATTTTTTGAAACTGTTGCATCCAGATCTGTCCTCTGTTGTTATGAGCGCTCGTTGGGTATTTTTAGCCCAGACTGAAAACCGCATACAATCACTAATTAACAGCTCCATGAATGAACCTTCCTTCTCTGTGCAATCTTTTGTAACGAGCAATTATAAAGAATGGGGCTGAGAGCGGGAGCTTCTTGTGCCATTGGTAAAAACTGTTGTTTTTCTTCTTACATTTTTATTAAATGAGAGAATGCAGCGAGTCCCCTTCCCGTGTGTCAGTCCCCCACATGACGATCATCTGATGAGCCTGCTTCCCGTGTGTCTTCTCTATGAGAAATCCCTTCTACGCTTCCGCGATCTGTTGCTCCCTTTGCTGAGAATGTAGCGTGCGCAGAACTGTGATAATCAGCGCTGTCACATTCTATTCTTAACTGCAAACGGAATAATGTGCAATCGCAAGAAGAAAGCATTTTAGTTACAATGATACAATGTATGTTATTTATGTATATATATATATATATATATATATACACAACTCAATAAAATATATCAACAAATTTAATTGGTTTTAGCACACAACTGGAGCCCAAAAATCCAGACAAGTACATCACCAATTAATATGATTTTTTAAAGTGCTTATATTATAAAACAAAAACAGCATAATGCATATTAAGAGTCCATGATAAATTGTGTAAACGTGGTAGTTATCGTGACTCCTGGGGGGCTTTGTAAAAACAGCTAACACCCCAACAGCTCTATACATACAGATGACCCCTTCCTTGCTTCAGCCTAACACCCCCCCCCCCCCCCCCCCCCAGCCTAATCCTATATCCTCCTGTTGCCTACACCTAACCCGTCCCTCTTCCCTGGCCCTACCTCTTAACCCGCACTCTATACTTATGTTCAGTAACCCGGCAGTTGGGATTCCAGCGCTGCTCTCCAGGTGGTAGTTGGGATTCTGCCGTTGATATTTTAAATGGAGCAGATAGTAACTGGGGGTGGGGTGTACAGTTTTTGGGATAAAAGCTGTCACAGTTCAAAGTGAAGGTAAATGGATTTGGGTCATTTTAGTGACCCAAATCCAAATGAGATTTTGTACGGTTTAATGTGATGAGTAGCCACCCAAATTAGGTATCTCTGTTATAAAGTGTGTGGACAAATAGAGGCACGGCCCTGTCTACCCCCACACAGCTGATCCTAACCATGGGCCTTATTCTGATCGGTGCGGATTTCTCCGCATGCGGTCGTCCCGCCGATGGTTATCGTCTGCGCATGTGCAGAGGTCACTCTGCGCATGTGCAGGCGATTTCGCCGCACGTATTCTTTACACGCCGCACAGGGGGCGTAGAGGGGCGTGAGGGGCTACTTAGCCTCATCACCCTATGCATACGCCCCGCGTTTCATGGGCGTTCCCATGCAAACGCGGGGCGTATGCATGGTAATGAAGCCGTGACGCGTGTGTAGGGGGCGGGCATCTGACATCGCCGGATGTCAGCTGCCCGCCCCCATACATGATTTCACACGGACAAGTGTCCGTGTGGTCTTGGGTGGCGGGACCTGGTGGAGCGTGCGGCCCTGCATTCGATGTTCGGCGACCATCGAATGCAGGGGCTGCTCCCAAGATGGAGGAGGCGTATCCCCGTCCACTTTCATGCGGACCGCCACATATCCGCGTACGGACGGAGGTGGCGATCCGTATGGAAGGCGGGGATTCGCCTGCACGGTCCTGGCCGCATATTCTGATCGTGCCGCACCGATCAGAATAAGGGCCCATGACACGTCAGCGCACTTTACTACTTTCCCCAGAAAATCTCAGTAAGATACTTTTGGACTACACGGACCATAATGCTGATACAGGGTGCATCGGCTCAAGAAAGTTTGGGCACCATTATCCTATGGTATATCCTGAAAACAGAGTCAGGTAGTCAGTGTTGTTCGATCTGAATATATGGTTTTAACTTTGTTTTCCAAAAACATAATATGGGGTCGTATTCAGGCGCTGATAAATGGCGCTAAAGTGGCGACAGGCCCTTGTGATATTTTTTAACAAAACGTTTGAAGCACGTTCTCACTCCATAAACACCGCTAAAAGATACAGGGAATGTTGAAATGAATGTCAAAGGCTTCACCTGATTGGATGATTTCCCTGTCAATCATATTAGTGGCTGTTACTGTACCTTGTTATTGGAAGACTGCCGGGATCTTTAGTAAGGTAAAAAAAAACTAAATTTCATACCAAAGCTTTAAAAAACAAACCCCAGCATTCCCAAATAAACTGGGAATCTTATTTAGGAACAAGTTAAGAACTTATTAAGCATGCATCAGATTCCTTATCCTCCTATGCATTGTAATCTCTTTTTCAAAATACCGCTGGAGGGTGCAAAATGATTCAGCTCTCAGTGTATCATGCCAGGTAGGGAGGATTTTACAGGATGTAGCACTGACGAAAGGTGTTCCCAAAATCCTCTCTGCTCATTTCATCACCTGCCATGTAACTGTGGTTGCCATGGTAGCATATGAATTGTGCAGAATTCTAAATCAATAATAGTAACAAATCAAAGAAATCTAATAAATGCCAATGCTTTTTTGTACTCAGCCACCTTGATACTGTATATGGTAAAGAAAAAAAACCCTCATTCTAAAATTTCTAGTTTAATGCTTTGTTATAGACCCCCTTGCAAACACAGGTGGTGTTACGGAATGCCGATATCACCGTTGTGGCGGGCAGCAGGTATTGTGCGTCACTTGGACCACAAAAGTCTGCAGAATTGTTTCCCCCTTTGATATATTACTTGGGCATGATATGGCATTGCCCTTTTGTGCTTTGTGTTGGCTGGCGGATGAATGCGAGGTGCCCTAGTTCTCTGGCGTTGTGAAATCCTTTAAAGAGCAGTAATTTAGCAGCAACAAGAAACAAATACTTAGTGCAGATGTTGGGAGTTATGTGAAGGGAAAAGTCATTTATTTTCTCGCCGTGTTTCATCTCGACTTGGAGAAGTTGTTGACGTCTTAGCGCAGGAAAGCTCCCCCGTTACGCAGCATCTAATCCGCTGCCCATCTGCCTCCTAAGTCTCTCTGTAATCCCTGGAACTTTTTCCAATGCTCCTGCGTTTGCTGGCAAGTGTCACCTAAGGTTTAAGACTTGGTTTATTGTGTCTGAAACAGACATCTGTCGCCAAAGCCAGACACAGATAGAATAAATCCTTTGGCTGTTACGTGCTCATCCATCTATCTATCTATCTATCTATCTATCTATCTATCTATCTATCTATCTATCTATCTATCTATCTAACAAACTATTGCACAGAGGCAGAGTAACACCTGAGCGCACAAGGATTTCCACCCTCCACAAACTTTTCTTTCCTTGCGTGCACCTTCCTGCAACGTTTACTAAATGAACGGATTTATGTTTCCTGACTGTGTCCCTTGCGTTTTTCTGTTTTCCTCCCGAAGCCGGGCACTTATGTAATATGGCGGAGCGCTTTTGTTTCGTTGCCCTGGGATATGTAACATCTGCTCACTGGTTGCAGTTGTACCCAATGCAGATTCAAGTACGAGAAGTCCCGTCTGGTTACATAACTACACGCCTCAAATGTATGGAAGTGCGCCAGGGCCATGACTCAGTGACGCTATAAAAGGTGACAGGAGGGTGAACTTCTAGGAAGTGGTAAGTTAAGGTTACCCGGAGGTGGAGAGAGACACATTTTTCGGAGGGCAATTACTAATATATATATGAAACAGCTATATGTAGCTACTGTAGATGCAAGAGATAGGACTGACATAGGCATCGAGTCGTCATACACAAGACTCCTTAACGAGTATATACAGTATATCCATCTGACAGAGGGCCTGATTCAGAGGTGATCACAAAAGCAAAATCTATATCTGATGGGCAAAATCATGCTGCACTGCAGGTGGGGCAGATGTAACACAGTTAGATTTGGGTGGGGTGTGTTCAAACTGAAATCTAAATGCAGTGTAAGAATAAAGCAACCAGTATTTACCCTGCACAGAAACAATATAACTCACCCAAATCTAAAGCCCCCTATACACTAGGCTGGCTTGTCCTGAGGACAAGTCGGACATCAATCGTTTTACCCATCGATGGCTATCCATTATCTTTGACTGAATGGCCCGAGGGCCAATCAACATGTGTGGGCGGGGCTTCTGGGTTTCGGGGGCGGAGCTATGCTCCGTGGTCCGACACATTGAAAAAAAACCAGGAAAAAGAAAGAAACATTGGTTCTCCTTTGCCAACGATGTAGGGAAAGCATCTGGTTCTCCCACATCGATGGCAAAAGTATTGAACATGGGCCATGGCCATCCCTACCTTGAGCTCCCCGGGAGGGCTCACATACCGTTTGGCACTTGATGTGCCATATTTTTACATGCGATAAATCACATGTAATTTATTGCATGTAAGGAATCCCGGGGAGCGGCAAGGGGGCACGAGAATAAAATAAAAAAAAAAAACCCTTACAAATTAATGGGGGGCCACTGATTGGCTGAGAGATCTCCCTCGGCCATTCATTTGTAAAATAGTTTTCCAATCTACCGTCGTCGCAGCAGGGGATGCAGAGCGATGTGTGCCAGCGGTGCCGCACCTGATCAGATGCCATGAAGCACCCGTGGTGTGCCACTGACGGCTGCACATAAAACTTATCTTATGTGCTGCCCATCTGACCTCCGACTCCAATCCGGTGCACACGGGACCGCAAATCGCATTGGATGTTATACACATGTGATTTGGGCCGATTTCACCCGCCGGAATCAGGTGAAATTTGTCCCAGATTGTATAGTGTATGGGGGCCTTTACTCTCTCTGCACATGATACATTTTCCTGGCTAAACTTTAAATGTGGCTGCTCGTCTCATCACTTTTGTAATGCCGCACCCTATTACATTTGGCTAGTGGTGTGTGTGTCTTGACTTGGGCCTGATTCAGACCTTATCGCACAGCTGCAAATTTGTCCATGAACTGCCCAAGCGTATGGGCCGCAATGAGCATGCGCAATGCCTCTCTGCAAAAAAGTCTGTAAAATGTATCTATTTGCTGGCCATACACACAGTGATTGACAGTGAGTGGGCGTGTGGGGTGGTAACTGACCTTTGTCTGATACACTTGTCCAATTTGGGCGGGATTTGACCGACGGATCAGGCTGAGATCTTGTACAAATCAGATGTGTCTGACATCCGATCCGCTGCGTGGTCCTGTGCGCTTCGGATCGGAGGAATGCAAATAAGATAAATGGTGTTTTTTTTATAGCTCCTGCGATGTATTGCATCCGATCCCCGAGCCGGGAAGCACCATGCAGAAGAGGCGCTCACCCCACTCGGAATCCCCAGTGGGTTGCAGGCAGCAGTAGAATTGAAAAATACCCATTCAAAGGAATGGGTGGGCGCTGACCGCTCTCAGCCAATCAGCGGCCACCAATTTGGGCGGGCACTGATTGAATGAGAGACCTTTTGCGGCCAATCAGTGGCCATCCATTCTTTTGAATGTATTGGGTTTTTTTTTTTTTTAATTCTTCTACGCCCGCCTTCAGCTCCCCGGGAGGGCTCACATACCGTTTGGCACTTGATGTGCCATATTTTTACATGCGATAAATCACATGTAATTTATTGCATGTAAGGAATCCCGGGGAGCGGCAAGGGGGCACGAGAATAAAATAAAAAAAAAAAACCCTTACAAATTAATGGGGGGCCACTGATTGGCTGAGAGATCTCCCTCGGCCATTCATTTGTAAAATAGTTTTCCAATCTACCGTCGTCGCAGCAGGGGATGCAGAGCGATGTGTGCCAGCGGTGCCGCACCTGATCAGATGCCATGAAGCACCCGTGGTGTGCCACTGACGGCTGCACATAAAACTTATCTTATGTGCTGCCCATCTGACCTCCGACTCCAATCCGGTGCACACGGGACCGCAAATCGCATTGGATGTTATACACATGTGATTTGGGCCGATTTCACCCGCCGGAATCAGGTGAAATTTGTCCCAGATTGTATAGTGTATGGGGGCCTTTACTCTCTCTGCACATGATACATTTTCCTGGCTAAACTTTAAATGTGGCTGCTCGTCTCATCACTTTTGTAATGCCGCACCCTATTACATTTGGCTAGTGGTGTGTGTGTCTTGACTTGGGCCTGATTCAGACCTTATCGCACAGCTGCAAATTTGTCCATGAACTGCCCAAGCGTATGGGCCGCAATGAGCATGCGCAATGCCTCTCTGCAAAAAAGTCTGTAAAATGTATCTATTTGCTGGCCATACACACAGTGATTGACAGTGAGTGGGCGTGTGGGGTGGTAACTGACCTTTGTCTGATACACTTGTCCAATTTGGGCGGGATTTGACCGACGGATCAGGCTGAGATCTTGTACAAATCAGATGTGTCTGACATCCGATCCGCTGCGTGGTCCTGTGCGCTTCGGATCGGAGGAATGCAAATAAGATAAATGGTGTTTTTTTTATAGCTCCTGCGATGTATTGCATCCGATCCCCGAGCCGGGAAGCACCATGCAGAAGAGGCGCTCACCCCACTCGGAATCCCCAGTGGGTTGCAGGCAGCAGTAGAATTGAAAAATACCCATTCAAAGGAATGGGTGGGCGCTGACCGCTCTCAGCCAATCAGCGGCCACCAATTTGGGCGGGCACTGATTGAATGAGAGACCTTTTGCGGCCAATCAGTGGCCATCCATTCTTTTGAATGTATTGGGTTTTTTTTTTTTTTAATTCTTCTACGCCCGCCTTCAGCTCCCCGGGAGTATTACAAGCGATAAATCGCTCCAAGTTCCAGATCCAGATGTGAAGTCACTCCTGTGCGATCATGTCTGAATCGGGCTCGTAGACAGAAACATCTAAAACTTTGCAAATCGTGATTTTGATGAACTGAGTTTGTTCTCGACTGACCTAACTTTTAACGAAGCTACATTATTGTGGAACTGCGTGGCCTTGAGGTGCAACACGCCCAATCGCCTTCCAGCAACAGTAATCTGCACTAAATTATTGCTTTCCAAGGTTTTTTTAAGTTGTTTATTTAGTTCAGACGGTGTTACTGCCATTTGGAAAATAATAGTGTTCTGTGGGAGCAGGACGAGGGACCAGGGGGGTCATGTGGGAATGTTTGGGGGTTTATTAATTAGTTTCCGCCACAGGTCCACAGAGAATGGAAGCGAAGGAGAACTGCAGTCACAAAACCCTGGAGAGCTCCGGGCTCCCTGATTTATGCACTGCAGCCTGTCCCTTAATCATCGCTGCTGAGCGTACCTGTCACATAAAGTAGACAATTACAAACAATATATAAAATACATATATTACACCTAACATATTGTCAGTGAAGCACCATCACAAAGAGCCGCTCATTAGCAGCATTTAACGTGTGTTATTTTTTATAAGGAAAAGAATGATGGAGCATTAGCTGTAATAGCCTTCAGACCCTGGGACAGTTCTCACTTTTCATAGCATCGGAACGGTCTCATCGACAGACGCTCCTCACTGGTAAACATAACGGCCGTTGGAACGTAAATACAATTTTTTTTTCTAAGTGAAAACTCTTAAAGCTTTTTCTTAAATTGCCCAAATAAACAGACACTAATCGACTTAATATTTGTTCTCCCCTCATCTGGGAGTTTGCATCTTTCATTCTGTAAGTTGCATTATTCCTCTGCATGTAAAACATTTTTTTAATGCATCCGTCGCTATGGTGGTTGAGACACTTTTAGTGAGTAGACCGTTTCGTGCTTAGATTGCCAGAAGCTAATGTGTGGCTGTCGGGCAAAGGTTAACTTGGCGGTGGTACTTGACCTTTGGTGCAATATAAAACCTGTTGACTATAATGCTGATCCGCGGATGCTTCTGATTGGCTGAATGCTTCTGACCCCCCCCCCCCCAATGATGCATGAAATCTGACACCGTACAGGAAATGGTTCATAGACATCGGTGCATAAGCGGTCATAGGATCCTAATGAGCAGCAACAGGTTAGTATAAGTGGGGGGTAGGAAAAGCACATGAGTTACAAGGGCCTTGCTCGTCAGAGCTTACATTGTATGCCTTAAAATGGAGTTCGTAACACAAGGCTAACAGTACCGCAGATCGGTGCGGCTGAAGTGTATAAGGAATAGTCTCTGTACATCGCTGCTTATTATGGTGGTGCTATTCCCGTTTCAGCCGTCTCCATCTGACGAGTGATGACATTGCGCTGTTTAGCCAGACAGTGCACCGTCACCAGAATATAGAGAACAGAGTGGACTGATGCCGGAGTCCGCTGCAGTTGGGCGACTTCATTGCTATTGATTGGCGTTTTGTAAATAGCATTATTTTGGCAGCGTGCTTCCTTTTACGTGAGCCATTAGCGGGGAACAGCAGAGAACTCTGCACAGGAACCTCTCCTGCTCTTCAGATCGATCCAAATAATTTAGCTGACTGGCACCAGAGTCTCGGAACTCACAGAAAGGGCCATTGTCCCCTCCACAGTTTCTGCAATTATTCCTAAAGTAAACACTTTCCCAACCCGAGGAGGCAGCGCCAGTGTTACCCGGTAACAATCTGCCTTTTGTCAGGAATTTCTCCCTGAAAAAATACGCCGGCTTTTCGGGCAATTTATAGAGCTGATAAATTAACCCAGAATCTATACCCATAACTACACGCCTCAAATGTATGGAAGTGCGCCAGGGCCATGACTCAGTGACGCTATAAAAGGTGACAGGAGGGTGAACTTCTAGGAAGTGGTAAGTTAAGGTTACCCGGAGGTGGAGAGAGACACATTTTTCGGAGGGCAATTACTAATATATATATGAAACAGCTATATGTAGCTACTGTAGATGCAAGAGATAGGACTGACATAGGCATCGAGTCGTCATACACAAGACTCCTTAACGAGTATATACAGTATATCCATCTGACAGAGGGCCTGATTCAGAGGTGATCACAAAAGCAAAATCTATATCTGATGGGCAAAATCATGCTGCACTGCAGGTGGGGCAGATGTAACACAGTTAGATTTGGGTGGGGTGTGTTCAAACTGAAATCTAAATGCAGTGTAAGAATAAAGCAACCAGTATTTACCCTGCACAGAAACAATATAACTCACCCAAATCTAAAGCCCCCTATACACTAGGCTGGCTTGTCCTGAGGACAAGTCGGACATCAATCGTTTTACCCATCGATGGCTATCCATTATCTTTGACTGAATGGCCCGAGGGCCAATCAACATGTGTGGGCGGGGCTTCTGGGTTTCGGGGGCGGAGCTATGCTCCGTGGTCCGACACATTGAAAAAAAACCAGGAAAAAGAAAGAAACATTGGTTCTCCTTTGCCAACGATGTAGGGAAAGCATCTGGTTCTCCCACATCGATGGCAAAAGTATTGAACATGGGCCATGGCCATCCCTACCTTGAGCTCCCCGGGAGGGCTCACATACCGTTTGGCACTTGATGTGCCATATTTTTACATGCGATAAATCACATGTAATTTATTGCATGTAAGGAATCCCGGGGAGCGGCAAGGGGGCACGAGAATAAAATAAAAAAAAAAAACCCTTACAAATTAATGGGGGGCCACTGATTGGCTGAGAGATCTCCCTCGGCCATTCATTTGTAAAATAGTTTTCCAATCTACCGTCGTCGCAGCAGGGGATGCAGAGCGATGTGTGCCAGCGGTGCCGCACCTGATCAGATGCCATGAAGCACCCGTGGTGTGCCACTGACGGCTGCACATAAAACTTATCTTATGTGCTGCCCATCTGACCTCCGACTCCAATCCGGTGCACACGGGACCGCAAATCGCATTGGATGTTATACACATGTGATTTGGGCCGATTTCACCCGCCGGAATCAGGTGAAATTTGTCCCAGATTGTATAGTGTATGGGGGCCTTTACTCTCTCTGCACATGATACATTTTCCTGGCTAAACTTTAAATGTGGCTGCTCGTCTCATCACTTTTGTAATGCCGCACCCTATTACATTTGGCTAGTGGTGTGTGTGTCTTGACTTGGGCCTGATTCAGACCTTATCGCACAGCTGCAAATTTGCACAGCGACTGATTGTCCATGAACTGCCCAAGCGTATGGGCCGCAATGAGCATGCGCAATGCCTCTCTGCAAAAAAGTCTGTAAAATGTATCTATTTGCTGGCCATACACACAGTGATTGACAGTGAGTGGGCGTGTGGGGTGGTAACTGACCTTTGTCTGATACACTTGTCCAATTTGGGCGGGATTTGACCGACGGATCAGGCTGAGATCTTGTACAAATCAGATGTGTCTGACATCCGATCCGCTGCGTGGTCCTGTGCGCTTCGGATCGGAGGAATGCAAATAAGATAAATGGTGTTTTTTTTATAGCTCCTGCGATGTATTGCATCCGATCCCCGAGCCGGGAAGCACCATGCAGAAGAGGCGCTCACCCCACTCGGAATCCCCAGTGGGTTGCAGGCAGCAGTAGAATTGAAAAATACCCATTCAAAGGAATGGGTGGGCGCTGACCGCTCTCAGCCAATCAGCGGCCACCAATTTGGGCGGGCACTGATTGAATGAGAGACCTTTTGCGGCCAATCAGTGGCCATCCATTCTTTTGAATGTATTGGGTTTTTTTTTTTTTTAATTCTTCTACGCCCGCCTTCAGCTCCCCGGGAGTATTACAAGCGATAAATCGCTCCAAGTTCCAGATCCAGATGTGAAGTCACTCCTGTGCGATCATGTCTGAATCGGGCTCGTAGACAGAAACATCTGAAACTTTGCAAATCGTGATTTTGATGAACTGAGTTTGTTCTCGACTGACCTAACTTTTAACGAAGCTACATTATTGTGGAACTGCGTGGCCTTGAGGTGCAACACGCCCAATCGCCTTCCAGCAACAGTAATCTGCACTAAATTATTGCTTTCCAAGGTTTTTTTAAGTTGTTTATTTAGTTCAGACGGTGTTACTGCCATTTGGAAAATAATAGTGTTCTGTGGGAGCAGGACGAGGGACCAGGGGGTCATGTGGGAATGTTTGGGGGTTTATTAATTAGTTTCCGCCACAGGTCCACAGAGAATGGAAGCGAAGGAGAACTGCAGTCACAAAACCCTGGAGAGCTCCGGGCTCCCTGATTTATGCACTGCAGCCTGTCCCTTAATCATCGCTGCTGAGCGTACCTGTCACATAAAGTAGACAATTACAAACAATATATAAAATACATATATTACACCTAACATATTGTCAGTGAAGCACCATCACAAAGAGCCGCTCATTAGCAGCATTTAACGTGTGTTATTTTTTATAAGGAAAAGAATGATGGAGCATTAGCTGTAATAGCCTTCAGACCCTGGGACAGTTCTCACTTTTCATAGCATCGGAACGGTCTCATCGACAGACGCTCCTCACTGGTAAACATAACGGCCGTTGGAACGTAAATACAATTTTTTTTTCTAAGTGAAAACTCTTAAAGCTTTTTCTTAAATTGCCCAAATAAACAGACACTAATCGACTTAATATTTGTTCTCCCCTCATCTGGGAGTTTGCATCTTTCATTCTGTAAGTTGCATTATTCCTCTGCATGTAAAACATTTTTTTAATGCATCCGTCGCTATGGTGGTTGAGACACTTTTAGTGAGTAGACCGTTTCGTGCTTAGATTGCCAGAAGCTAATGTGTGGCTGTCGGGCAAAGGTTAACTTGGCGGTGGTACTTGACCTTTGGTGCAATATAAAACCTGTTGACTATAATGCTGATCCGCGGATGCTTCTGATTGGCTGAATGCTTCTGACCCCCCCCCCCCCAATGATGCATGAAATCTGACACCGTACAGGAAATGGTTCATAGACATCGGTGCATAAGCGGTCATAGGATCCTAATGAGCAGCAACAGGTTAGTATAAGTGGGGGGTAGGAAAAGCACATGAGTTACAAGGGCCTTGCTCGTCAGAGCTTACATTGTATGCCTTAAAATGGAGTTCGTAACACAAGGCTAACAGTACCGCAGATCGGTGCGGCTGAAGTGTATAAGGAATAGTCTCTGTACATCGCTGCTTATTATGGTGGTGCTATTCCCGTTTCAGCCGTCTCCATCTGACGAGTGATGACATTGCGCTGTTTAGCCAGACAGTGCACCGTCACCAGAATATAGAGAACAGAGTGGACTGATGCCGGAGTCCGCTGCAGTTGGGCGACTTCATTGCTATTGATTGGCGTTTTGTAAATAGCATTATTTTGGCAGCGTGCTTCCTTTTACGTGAGCCATTAGCGGGGAACAGCAGAGAACTCTGCACAGGAACCTCTCCTGCTCTTCAGATCGATCCAAATAATTTAGCTGACTGGCACCAGAGTCTCGGAACTCACAGAAAGGGCCATTGTCCCCTCCACAGTTTCTGCAATTATTCCTAAAGTAAACACTTTCCCAACCCGAGGAGGCAGCGCCAGTGTTACCCGGTAACAATCTGCCTTTTGTCAGGAATTTCTCCCTGAAAAAATACGCCGGCTTTTCGGGCAATTTATAGAGCTGATAAATTAACCCAGAATCTTTCCCACTTCAAAGGCTTCTCCCTGTTCTCACGCTCTGATACGGGGTCCGCGCACATGGGAGGGGGCTGGATCCACATCATAATTAGTCATTACAAATCCTCCTGTATTTAGGGCAGCACTCAGCAGAGCGTGACATGTTGTTTTATGTTGTTCTAGCAAGTTATTAGTGCAACCCAAAATGACGTCCTCCCACAACATGAACCCAGAACATTGTTTCATATCTCTAGCGGGGTGGGGTGCAGACTTTGATGGCTTGAACTTTGCATACGCTATTGCTGAGAAACACGTTTATAGGGGCTGGCGACCATAGGTCGACAGTCATAATGATTGTGTGAGAATGTCGACGCGGTCATATTGTCGACATTGGCCACGTGTCAGGGAGCACCCATGATATTAGATGACGAAGGATTATTTTACTTGCTTGATTGACAGGGATTTGGGAAATAATGGGGAAGGGAGAGCAAATCATGGAACTGTATTTACCATCATAATATAAACGAAGTACAGACCTAGAACATTTTTTAATAAAGTCAACGAGAAAAAACAAAACTGAACAATTACATTTCGTTGCCACGGCTGCAGAACTCTGGAAATCCAGAAACGGAAATGCGCCGCTCACTCCCGGCCAGTGACCTTTCCTACGTTCCATATATTTTCTCAGGTTGAGAATGTCATTGTATAAAATCCGTACATAACGTGCTGTAGAGGAGCGGCCGGTTGTCCAGCGCAGATAAGAACAGGCCTTGCCTATCGCGCTCTTCATACTGCGTTGCCCATATCTGTGAGTTACTGAGCATCCATCACCCTCGCGGTCTCTTGTCATCGTCTTCACGATTACTCTTTTCTCTGCCAGTGCGCTTGGTTCGTTAATGCGGCTGAGAGAGGAACTACAGGTCTTAAGGTGCCGAGAGATCTGTGATCTTAAGCTTTAGCATAAGATTCCCCTTGAACTCACTGTCGGTCCAGGGTGAAATGTTTTGTGCAAAGAGTAGATTTTGACAAAGATTTATCTGAAGATTTCATAAAAACTTGAACCCCTTCGGTGGTATGTCCGGATGTTTTCTGGGCTCAGCTGCACTGCCTGTACGACGCCCCCCCCCCCCATGCATGCCACTGACATAGATGTTTGCTGTCCTCACTCCCCCACACACACACACACGTTGCTCACCCTGTCGACCGCATGACCCCCCCGGAAATGATCCCTCCACCGATTGCCTGGGAGCCGAAACACTCGAGCACATTACATTCGCTGGTTATTGCTGGGAACCTCCTAGCATTAGGGGACCTTGAAGGCATCTGCTCTGTGAACGCTAAGCTGGATTGTTACCTGGCCTCCATTAATCAGGACTTGGCACTTGTAATCATTGTATATGTGCTGGGCCATGCTTTGTGCCCTGCATGTTTCTTGGCAATACAGTGTGCCACATAACGGAACAGCATGCCCAATCTGCAGTACCCACACTGAGACTATTTTGCAGATAAGAGTCAGTCTGAATGGGTGTGGAATGCGACTCCGACAGTCGGGATCCCGACAGTTATTATCCCGGAGTCAGACAGCGTGGCCAGTGCAAAAAAGCCCTTTGCGGGCTCGCTGGCTCGCTACACGAGCCACCTATTCTATTCTCCCTCTATGGGGGTCGTGGACTCCCACAAGGGAAAATAGCAGGTGGCCGTCGGGCACCCGGCTGTCGGCGTTTTGACAGTCTGGATCCCGACGTCGGGTAAATGACTGTCGGGAACCCGTCCGGCACCCGTCTGAATTGATTTTTATCTATGCCGGAGATGGCGGAACAGGGGGCGGCCTGCATTCATATGGGCACGCCCAGCGTTTTTGTGGGTACAACCAGGAAGCGCTGGGCATCCCCTTACGCCAGCCCCCTTTCCACCTCCTTCCCACCCTCCTCTGTGCGAACCTGTGAGTCGAGATCCTGCCTGTCGGGATTCCGACATCGGGAAACTGACCGTCGGGAACCCCCTGTCGGCAGTCATCGGACACCCTATTTGATTTTATTCCCAGTGCACTTATCACCCTGGGATTGCTGTGCCTCGTGCCTCAGCAATTTCATGTAGGAGGTTGGCTGCATTCTCAAGGTTATTACAGCTGACAAAGTACCAGACCGCACATTTGTGTGGCGTCAGCGCCTACCTGTTTCACATCACTACTGTAACGACTGACACCTGCTACCGTTAGTACAACTGCTTGATACAGTATTATGGTGAGTGACTGTAAGAAAGGTATTGGGTGTTTTTAAAAAATTGAACACAAAACTTATCTTATAGAAGAAACACATTGAAAGTTTTTCTAACTTAATTCTTTTTATTTATTTTTTTTTGCGCATGAATCCAGCATTCAATGGAGAAAAAAAAATGAGGGAGAGCATTATATATTATATTTCTCTTTGGTCGATTAGAATAAAAATATGCAATATTCATGCAAAGTGCTTTATCCAGATGTAAAAAATTCAAACTGAGAAATGTAAAATATTCATTTAAAATGTACAACTTATTTTTCTTCCATCCGCTCTGACGTGTAGTCAGAGGACAGAATTTTTAAATTAGCACTTCTGTTCTCAAATCACTTTTTTTTTCTTTAAATAAAATTTATCTTTGGGGATTTTTACATTATGGATTACAGCCTTAAAGGAGAAGCTGTGTTAAAATGGAGTTGGGGATTTTTTTGTTGTTGCAGAATACACTTGTATGTTTATGCATTATCACGTAGCAAAGATGCCGGTTAATCTATACTGTGACCATGACAAGTGATATGACATGACCCGGGCTCTCTCTGCACATGTTACATCTGCCCCACCTGCAGTGCACATGGTTTTGCCTATTTTTAGAACAAATTTGTACTGCGATCAGATCTGAATAATGGCCAATGTCTAATGAGACAGACAATAGGTCAACACCAAAAGTTATACATGCATTAGTTAGACAGTGACAAAAGTTAGACATGCATAAGTTAGACAGTGACAAAAGTTAGACATGCATTAGTGAGACAGTGATAAAAGGTAGATATGCATCATTTAGACAGTGACAAAAGTTAGACATTCAGTAGACAGTGACAAAAGTTAGATATGCATTAGTTACAGTGACAAAAGTTATACATGCATTAGTTACAGACAAAAGTTAGATATGCATTAGACATTGACAAAAGTTAGACATACATTAGTTAGACAGTGACAAAAGTTAGATATGCATTAGTTACAGTGACAATAGTTAGACATGCATTAGACAGTGACAAAAGTCAGACATGCATTAGTTAGACAGTGACAAAAGTTAGACTGTCTAACTTTTGTCACTGTCTAATTCATGTCTAACTTTAGTCAACTTTTGGAATTACCCTACTGACTGACTAGACATTGTGTGGGAGCTGTACCACACCCAGCCATTGATATGAATTGTTTTGGAATAATTGGATTTTGTCTGTATGTGTTTACCAGTAACAAAGACACTGATGACTTCTTTTTATGTTGTAGATTTAGACGGGATATTTATCATATACATGTTTAGCACTGATATGTAAC
This sequence comes from Crinia signifera, assembly GCF_055691185.1. NCBI lineage: Eukaryota > Metazoa > Chordata > Amphibia > Anura > Myobatrachidae > Crinia > Crinia signifera. The sequence continues at coordinate 13,021,892 of NC_139218.1, read as the reverse complement.
ATTAGTTTATAGGTGCCGAGTTGCCACTTGCCCTGTAATTGCTATTTCCTCCGGTATTTTCTCACACTAGTTGGACCATTTGAGTTACGTATCCCTCGCCCATAGAGCGTCAGATGAGACCAGTACGCTCCTACCACTAATGTAAGCCGTTTCCTGCTTGTGTAACCCTCATTACGGCACAGTAGTCATAAACCCAGCCGCAGCAGTGCCAAGGCAATCACTGTGTGCCGCAGAAGACAATAACCCCAGCCTGTGTGTTATGTTTGCATTGGGCCATCAGTATGTGAATATCTCCCCAGGGGGCCCGGCGCTGTGAGCAGACAATTACTGATTTATCTGTACATAGTATATATATCTCCTACTGCAGCCGCAGCCCATAATTCCCTATCGTACAAGCCTCGGTGTAATGGGAAGAGCTGAAATGACGAGTTTTAGTGAAGCTGTCTGTACAGAGGGGCTGATTCAGATGTGGTGGCAGCAGCAGCGATGACCCAGATATGGTAATGCAGCAGGAGGTATCAGACGCTGGAATGACCCACAAGGTCACGCACACCGGCCCCTGAGCTCTGACAGTTGGTTGGTGGACAGGGGGCAACAGTGACAATCTGCTGTCTGCAGCTGGGTACACACTATACAGTTAAAACTCCTGTCAACCTTTTAAGTGTCAATCTTTAAATTGTCGACCTAATGCTTGTTTTGACCTTCCAACCCTGTTGACCTATTTCAGGTGTTGACCTAAGCCCGGGGGAGAAGTCGCCCACGATCACCCCTTGAACCGGCCATGAACCTCCCGGGCGGCAGGGCTACATTGGATACAAAGTATGCAGTCATTTTGAATAGGATGTATCGTATGCAATCCCAGCCAGGCCTGACGAAAGGCTTGTCAATGCGAGCAACCTATCTTGCTGCAGGCGCGATCTTCAGGCTCCGATGCGATGCTCATGGAACCGCCCATTGCATCTCACTGGAATCAATGACCAAGTCAACGTGGAATCGCTCTAGTGTATGGTCATGGGCACCCCTGCACTAGAAGGCGGCGTATCAAACCACGGCGACTCGGTCACGAATTCTGAGTTCAAGCATCCACGATAACTACGGATTTGGCTTCGGGACATGAATCGGGCCCAGTATGTATTTTTTCTGTGGATATTCATATTTATGGTCCTTGTTGAACTACAACTTTCAGCATGGTTCTTTAATCAGATGTTCATGAACGATGATGGACTACCGTACTTATAGCGGATGCCCACATCTGAAAAATCACAACCACCGAGGATTGAATCACCCCCTTGGAGTGTTACATTTTCCCCTTGGAATTATTGCTTAGATTTTGTATCACGCAAGGGAAAAAAATGGATAATCAATGGAAATAACAAATATTGGGAAAGCGCTGAGGATTTATAACTGTCCCAGGCTGTGTTCTGTGTCCTTCCATCCAAACCCCAACAGCTAGAACCCGAAATGTCACTCTTTCATCTGGGCCCAATGCTAAACGTTTTCCTGTATAACGTGCGCATTTAGCATCAACAGTTGCCAATCGGTGCAATGTTATTGGCCCAGTTACCGTTTCCAGAAGTGAGCGCCTTTACCGTTAACACAGCCATTACTCCGCACAATGTCATTTCCATTCCAGCCCCTTGTATATACTACTTAGTAAATGACCCTGAGTTCTTACATTTCCCATGTTAAGCTTACTGGTAGCAGCTCATCATTTATACATGGTGAGTGTGGCAAAGTGGTTTTGCTGAGCACCAACCCTCTCGCCCCTACATTAATCTAGACCAACGTTCCCAGCGTCCCCCTCTACAGATCAATTCCTTTCCCCGGAGTCTCATTTCCCAGTTATTACAGTTATAAATCTGACGTCTCTGCTCTTCCGATGTCACCATTGTCTTCTATGTTTAATATTTTTATGTTCCGTCTTCGGCGTATGCAGAATTCTAGATTGTTTATTGGGGCCACATAATCAATGCTTCATATTGAGCCTTTCCGTGATATATTAACTGACGGGCGCATTATATATTTTTTTTCATGATCTGATTAAGCGATATATATTATTCATAGTCTATCAAAGGGGTCATTATTATTGACGTCGAAAACGAGGGTCTGATTATTTTCTGCAGCTGCAAGGTTAAAATAAAAGGCTTATTAATTCCTGGCGATTTTCAGGTCATGGAGACAGATCGCCCATTTATAGATGTCAGAGGCTGACCTCTTACCCTCTTAAAGTCTGTGAACAGATTACACAGAGCAGACGCTGACACTTTCAGGACTGTATTGTACTTATTAGTTCTCTGAAAGCTACAGTATGTTATATTTGTGTATTGCTTAAATGTTGGTACTGACTCTTTTTTTTCCAGGGGGGGGGGGGGGGGTGTTTCACTAATTAATCCGGACTCCTCCTCTTCTCTTGTCCTGGAATCTCCTCTTTCTGGTTTTAACTCCTCCTCCTTTTTTGGGGCGGATATATATATATATATATATATATATATATATATATATATATATATATATACATACTGTATATACCTGTTTATGTGTTCACTTTCTAGTGGTAATTCAGACCTGCATATATTCACTGCCTAGTGAGCAGGAATATGCCCCCCCCCCCCTTCCGAATCCCCGCTCACATGTGAACACACAGACGAAAAATCATGTTTCCTAGCACGGCGCCCACGATATTGCATTGTATGGCATCTCATCGAATCGCATGCGGGCATATGGCATGCGATGCGATTAAAAATTGTATAAGCCCCTAATGGGTGATTATAATGTGAAATACACCCCCACGCCACCCCCACTATCAACGCCAACCCGAAGCGTGGCGAGCGCAGTGGTACGCGTCCTCCAACCTTTTCATACCCCCACTATCCACGTCGGCGTAAAGTTGATTTTATATAGTTTGGCGAGCGGACGCGTATTACTTTACATGTATTCAGCGTCCCCTCGTGGGGCTCGCTGCACTCGTCACACTATCTGAAGTCAACTCCACGCCGACGTGGATAGTGGGGGTACGAAAAGGTCGGAGGACGCGTACCGCCGCCCCTCGCTTCGGGTTGGCATTGATAGTGGGGGTGCATTTAACATTGTAAGCACCCATTACGGTGCTTATACAATTAATAATCTTATAGGGGGGCCATTTAACATTGAAAACGCCCATTAGGGTGCTTATACAATTTAAAATCTTATACCATCGCATTGTATGCCATATACAATGGTATACAATTTTAACATTCTATGACATCGGGGGCTATCGCGTCGCATCCCATACCATTGTATGTCTTATGGTATGCGATGCGATGGGCGCCGTGCTAGGAAACAATTACCGATTTCTCCTCTGTTCGGAATGAAAAGAAAGCCAGGACGTCCTAACGAAATGGGGGTGGGCGCTAAGGTCACATGACATCAGCCACCCGCTCCAAGCAGCCAGGGGCCTGCCTGCATTCCAACAGGCCTGCTTTGCATTTTCTGGTGATGCCCGTCCCTGGCACCTGCGTCACTCCCTTATTTCCATGGGAACCCCCAGTGTTTTCATGGGAACACCGATGAAACGCTGGGCGTTCCCATGGGCACGTCCATCCGCCGCCATCATCCCATGCTCCTCGCCCACAATACCCGTTCGCACCCAACGTCTGCACATACGCTGAAATGCACCGGCGCAGACGACAACAATCGTGCGGGAGAGCGAAGGGACCTCAGTAAGGTCCATAAGACGCTGCAGAAGTGTCATTCATGAACCCCATATCTCCCACCTTGGCCAGTCTCCCAATATTCCCCAGCCTGTCCCCTCCTTGGCACAAGATCTGCTAATCCATTACCTGGACTTTTGTAGTTTGGGCACTGTACCATTGCTGTATATGTGTCTACATGAGGAATGTAACAGGGACGGATCTAAGTGTGCGAGTTGTGATACATTGTGCTGGGAAGATCATAAATCCGATTCTCTTCTGCAGAACTACTTCCAGAAAACAGATTACATCTAAAGAACAGTATTGATGATTTCAGATGGCGATTCCGCCCCGCTGCTGTACTGTAACCTCACTCGCCCCGTTCTGCAGCCAGGAGACTGTTTGCTAACGCAGTATTGTGTCACAATTATATATAGGAATGAATAGGACTCTGTCGGCACAATTTTCTGTCTATCAGGATTCCTCGCTGGCTGCTTTCTCCCTAAATATCTCCCAGGTTCGAGACTGCCGGGGTGACGGAACAGGTGGATCTCAGGCAGCTGGCAGCAGATTCGGTTACTCCTTGCAGATCCTTCGAGCACTTACTGGGAGGTGGGGGGGGGGGGGGGTGTTAGAGTGTAGGCAGTGTGGTTGACGGGGGCTAAGCCCTGAGTAATGTGGAGGTGAATTAGTGAGGAATCCGTCTCTGCGGGGTGCAGAATAACTACAAGTTCCTGCACTGTAGACAGGTCCTTGACCTCGGCTATTTATATACAGTATATAAAGCACCAGGAGCCTGAGATGCACTTGGTCGGATTACATTTGCTGCTCCCCATTCTGTCTTGGCCCGTTCCATAAGAATGATACTGTTCATATCTGTAATACAGTGGCGGTGTATTCTGTGAGTTTTCAACATAGTTTGACAATACTTATATATTTCCCAACACGGCCGGGAGACTCGTGAAAATCATGTGGCACTCTTGGCCCCCTGGAAAGGTCGGCAAGTCTCCTGCATCCCAATCCAGCCACTCTCACCCCTCAGTAAATCACGTCATTGTAGCCACCCTGTGTTTCAATGCCTTGACTATACTGACATCAGAATCCAGTCTGCCAGTACTCCAAAAGTGGGGGAAGCAAATAAGCCCCTCGGAGCTCGCAGCACTCGCCACAGGTTCTATCCTCCCTCTATTGGGGTTGTTGGTCAGTATCCCGACTGTCAGGCAGTTGAACAGTCGGGATTTCTCGTTGGTATACTGGCCATCGGGATCCTGACTGTCAGCAAGTCATCCGACACTCCTACTGACAGAGCTGCATCAACACATATGAGGTTGACTAGTTCAATTAAATCTTTCTCAAAGGTTTTAAAAATAACGGTTACTAAATTTGGGGTTATGGAGAAAGTTCAAGTAAAAGTTATCTTTACAAAACAGTGGCGGATTCGGCTTCTCCCGGATGCCACACCTACAGTACCTTTTGGGGTATTGTGTAACGAAGATTATTTGTAACCATCCATCTTAAAATAATAAAAAAAATAAATCCTTGAAAAAAATTTGACAAATGTCCCGTATGTGACGGCGGATTAGCCGCTTCCTTCAGCGCACACGGCGGCTCTTCATTATAAAGTAGCACAGTAACAATAGAGAGTGACGGGTGCATTTTTAAGCATAACCCGAAAATGCATTTAATGGTTGGACTTTGGTCCCACCCCAGGATACCGCATTACACTATGCAAATTTCCATCTGTTCCCAGCATTTTTGATACGGGAGACTAGGGGGCATAGGGATTACTGCTCCCTATGGCCACCATACGTCTATTCCTTATTAGAAAGTACCTGTCACGTTCTGACAACCGCACATCACTCAGACATCTGAAACGGCAACATATAAATAAACATGCTACACTGGAGCAGTGCTACAGATGTATCCTTACATCTCTGTCCACCTTTGTACATGTTTACATGAAGCCAGCCATCTGCCGGGCTGCTTTGCATATTCATAAGCCTTAATGAGGGAGGGGACCGCCCATTTTCTGCCCGGAGCATGCTCAGTCTGCCCCGAGGAAATCTCAATGTACGAACCACAGATAAGGAGTGGTTGATTTTACTATCCGAAACCCAAGAACCACAGTAGTCACATGATGCAGTTTGTAACCGCTTCTGATTGGCTAATCGACCCCTCCAGCTGATTGCACTTAAATCATTAGCGTGGTGGCTGCGTTGTACCAAGTGGCAGTTGGTTGTACTTTGCATTACTTAATTGGCATTTCCCATGGCAACTTAAAAAAAAAAAAAAAAGATTTCGATTTTTAGAAGGTTAAAAAATGCTATTTCATTTGATTTTAATTGGTATTTAATAGCATTTTGCATTTAAAAGGCCATGCTTGCATTTAATAATTGCTTAGAGCAATGTTCGCTCTTGCTTGCACTGTATTACACTTCATTGCGTTATTATATAAACGCTAAAGTCGCGTCAGTTTAGATGCATACGTACTGTACGTTATCGTTATTGCAATATACAGTAGGCTCTGATTCACAACGTTGCAGATGATTGCGAGTAGTTAGCCCAGACAGTGAAAACCCGCCCCGTGCAATTCTGCTAATGAACTGCAAATGGATCACTGATCAAATTCCGTCTGCAAATCCATACGCAGCTCACTCACCATCTTATCATTTCCCAGTCTGTGCCAGTGTACGGGACTCTGACCCCTCCACAACCCTGCGACAGAATCACACTGATCGAGGCCGGAACTAGCGTTGCAGACCCTCCCTCTGAGTGCCAACATCTCTATGGGAGATGTTCAAAATATCCACAAAATGTTGTGTAAAAAAAAAATATATATATTTCGGTACTCCTACCTAGAACGGCGCCCATTGCGGGCATCGCATGCCATTATAATGGCATGCGATGCGATGCCCGCGATTTTACATAGAAATGCATGTTAAAATGTAAATCGCGTCAAAATCGCATGCGATGCGACCGACGCGATTACCGCGATTTTACATAGGAAACAATGTTAAATGGCCCAATTGACCCGATTTTACATAGGGAACAATGTTAAATGGCCCACAGAGCCCAAATAGCCACCCCGAAGTGTGAAATGGCCCCCCCAATTGTTAAGGCTTCCCCACGATCAACGTCAACCCGAAGGGTGGCGAGCGCAGCGGTACGCGCCCTCCGACCTTTTCATACCCCCACTATCCACGGCGGGCTTCACAGGTATGCGCGTCCCCTCGCGGGGCTCGCTGCGCTCGCCACACTTCCTATTCTCACCTCCACGCCGACGTGGATAGTGGGGGTATGAAAAGGTCGGAGGACGCGTACCACCGCCCCTTGCGGGCTCGCTGCGCTCGCCACGCTTCGGGTTGACGTTGATCGTGGGGTGGCGTTAACAATTGGGGGGGACATTTCACACTTCAGGGTGGCTATTTGTGGTCTGTGGGCCATTTAACATTGTTCCCTATGTAAAATCGCGGTAATCGCGTCGGTCACATCGCATGCGATTTTTTACCTTGCGATGCCTAAGATCAAAATCGTGGGCGCCGTTCTAGGTAAAGAGTACCTATATTTCCTATATAAAAGTAACATTACAGGTCGTTATGATGAATACAAATGTCTGCTTGGCAATTTTTACACCTATTTTTGACAAATACACTTGGCACTCACAGAGTTAAAACGCCTGGGCACGCCTTTTTCGGGCATCTAGTTACCACCCACAAATGCCGGCTTCCTGTCAATCAAACTGTGAAGGGGATTGAGATAGAATATTCTCTACTAGGTGATTCATCGCGCCCTACGGGCGCTCTTCACACCGTCGTAAGGGGCTGCGCCGCCTTAATTTGTGAACATTTGTATATGAGAAAGATGGTTAGAATTGTATGAAAGATGCCCTGGTGGGGGGGGAGGTGGGGGGAGGGAGGAGGTGAGGTGTGTCCGCAAAAAACGGGAGGAGGGGTCATGGGTGGATGCCGTGAATTGCGGGAGGGGGGTCGCGGGGGGGGGGGGTGTGGGTGCCGCGAATCGTGGGAGGGGGGACGCGGGGGGTTGCAGTGAATCGTGGGAGGGTGGGTCGCAGGGGCGGGGGGTTTCCGCAATGACATGGGGAGGGAACGCGGTAGGGGGGGTCGCGGGGGGTGGGGGGTACCGCGAGGAAGGGGGGGCCTGGGGGGTTGGCACAAATCGTGGGAGGGGGGGGTCGCGGGGTGCCACGAATTGCAGGAGGGGGTGTGTCACGGGGTGGGGCCGCAAATCGCGGGAGTCGGCGCGAATTGGGGGGGGGGTCGCCTGGGGGTGCCGCGAATCGCCACAAGAAAAAATCAACACAGAAAGGTCAACACATGTAAAAGTTGACATAAGTGTGGCACTTCATTGGTGTCCATGTCGACACATGAGAATGAATATAAAAACATTGAAAAAGTGAAAAATAAATCTTCAAAAACTCATGTCAACCTTTTTCATTGTCGACCATAGCCGTGTCAGTGTTTTGCATGTGCCATTTAATCGTGGGGTTGCCGTGAATGGGGGGGGGACACATTGCTCTGTTTCTGGACTTTCTTCTTAATTTATGGATTACCATCACATGTGCTTAAACACCTTTCTTATCAATTACACTGTTTAAAACAGGTGATGACAATCATAAATTAAGATGGAAGTCCACAAATAGAGCATTCTGTCCCTCCTGGAGAGAGTCATGTTGGGAGGTATGGAGGTGTGGGGCGCTCACCTGGTGTGTCTGGTGAGTAGCTGTGTCTTTGCTGTGTAACATGGAGAGGCAGAGGGTGTCTGGCACTGTCTGTGGGCTCACTGGGAGGGAGGAGGTGAGGTGTGTCCGCAAAAAACGGGAGGAGGGGTCATGGGTGGATTCCGTGAATTGCGGGAGGGGGGTCGCGGGGGGGGGTGTGGGTGCCGCGAATCGTGGGAGGGGGGACGCGGGGGGTTGCAGTGAATCGTGGGAGGGTGGGTCGCAGGGGCGGGGGGTTTCCGCAATGACATGGGGAGGGAACGCGGTAGGGGGGGTCGCGGGGGGTGGGGGGTACCGCGAGGAAGGGGGGGCCTGGGGGGTTGGCACAAATCGTGGGAGGGGGGGGTCGCGGGGTGCCACGAATCGCAGGAGGGGGTGTGTCACGGGGTGGGGCCGCAAATCGCGGGAGTCGGCGCGAATTGGGGGGGGGGTCGCCTGGGGGTGCCGCGAATCGCCACAAGAAAAAATCAACACAGAAAGGTCAACACATGTAAAAGTTGACATAAGTGTGGCACTTCATTGGTGTCCATGTCGACACATGAGAATGAATATGAAAACATTGAAAAAGTGAAAAATAAATCTTCAAAAACTCATGTCAACCTTTTTCATTGTCGACCATAGCCGTGTCAGTGTTTTGCATGTGCCATTTAATCGTGGGGTTGCCGTGAATGGGGGGGGGGACGAGGGGGACACATTGCTCTGTTTCTTGACTTTCTTCTTAATTTATGGATTACCATCACATGTGCTTAAACACCTTTCTTATCAATTACACTGTTTAAAACAGGTGATGACAATCATAAATTAAGATGGAAGTCCACAAATAGAGCATTCTGTCCCTCCTGGAGAGAGTCATGTTGGGAGGTATGGAGGTGTGGGGCGCTCACCTGGTGTGTCTGGTGAGTAGCTGTGTCTTTGCTGTGTAACATGGAGAGGCAGAGGGTGTCTGGCACTGTCTGTGGGCTCACTGGGCTGGTTCTCTGTCGTGTGAGTCAGTCATGTGAGTCAGAGGCTCCACCCAGCGTTACAGCTTCAGACACACTTTGAGTGACAGATGTAGCCAAATACTGTATATAAGAGATTTTGTTGCTGTTTTTGTACTCATGCACGCGTGCTATTATCCGTATGCATGCGCAGTGGTTTGGTCATCGATAATAGTGTGAATTCGCACAAAAGCGATCTGAATAACCCCCATTTTACTGACATTTATACGGCTGACTGATGGGGCTTTATTACTCCCGCACTTCTTTTGAAATGAGTCCAACCGTCAGAAATGCATCTTCCCACTGCTCAACTTCGTCTCCCGGTGAATGAGGCCCTGCGTTCCGACGCTGTGGTTTATGCGCTGACGGATAGACACGCGGGCTGTGCATTAACTCGTTGTGTGCTTGGTGAAGCACAGAATAATAATACAAGCTGCTCTCTCCCCACTCTGCGCCATCACAGATGGGTCCGTGTAGGTGTATTAGATTAGCAGGGAATAAGTCTGCTGTCATCTCCCCGCATCCTCTGCTGACACTTGGCTTTCTCTCATTTCCTGCGCACTTTCTGGAGATGAGAGAGATGATTTGCAGCACCTGCTGCCAGCACTCGGCTCAGTGATATCTGGTGTGGGCTCTGGTTTCACGATGCCCCCTGGCAGACAGTAGGGATGTAGGCATGTGGTGGTGACTCCGATCTCTGTGTCTTCTACTGGAAATAAGCAGAGTCCAATTACTTTGTGCCAAACAATGAAGATATGTACAGCTTAAGAGGTCTTCATTTACAGGGTGCACACTCAAAGTGGCGACAAGGGTGGGCACGCAGCCTCTCCATTCAGCTGGAGACTCTATGGGCTTGTTTCAGGTTGGCGCGCTAAGCAGTGTACATTCGCTGCTTAGCGATTGGGTAAACACAGCCCACCGGGCTAACCAACACCCACCTCCCTTCGCCGAGTGAATGGCCGCATTTTGATGTTACACATCTATTCACATGCGGCCGTATGGATGAAAAAATCATTCGACCATCACATTTTTTTTTTACCCATTCGCAAATAAGTCAGTCTGGACTGTCTTTTATTTGCCACAGACATGGCTGAATTTGGGGCGGTAGCTGACATCATCCGTCTGCGCTGGGCGTTCCGATGGGTTCCGATGGGTGAGCCCCGTCCCCATGACTGTCCACCAACCGGCCCTCCCTCCCCGCAACGAACGACCCGGCACGTGTGTAACTCACCAAAGCGTTTCATTGCCTGGATTTACACATGGGCAAATACGCACTTGCGCGTAACGGGCCCGAATTAGCCCCGTTCTAAATGGTGTTGAATTAGGCCCTTAGTCTCATGTTGTAAAGGGATCTTTTCGATCCCTCCTCTTTTCACCGATACTAAAGTAGGAATCGTGGGGAAAGCAGAGCTGCACTGGAGCAATGTCCAGTCAACACTCAATTATTGTGGGCCACTAACCCCCCACATAATGAATCCCCCCCTTAGAGTTGAGCAGCCGCTGCTCTCCCTGCCTGTCACCCTGCAGGACCTGGATGAACACAGCGAGCAGTGCCTAACAAGTGCCGGCACATATCCTGGTCTCCGAGAGGGCTGTGGTGTCATTTAAAAATAAACTAGAACATTTTAAGTGTATTTCTGTAAGCGACTGGTGTTCTCGGTGCGGCGACGCTCTGTCACCTGTCTCTACAAAGTGTCTGAGCTGAGGCTGGAAGCGAGGGAACATTCGGCTGCCTCTGTATTATGAGATCCCTTTAAGCGATGCCAATGTTATCTGTCCTGATTGTTTCCATGGCAACCCAGCAGCGAAACATGTTTCTGCTGAAAATGGCAAAAGCTTGAAAAATTGTTACTATCAATCATGGACAATTACATCTACTACTAAAATACTCGCGCTGTGGAAATGCCTGCGAGCAGCATCTGCCCAGCTAGAGCATTCCCCAAGCTGATCGGACTATTGGGGGGCAACAAGGCGTGGTTCGGTCTCGGGGGATTATTAGGCCAGGCCGCACCTCTGCGCTGTTAGGGTGTGCAATTCCTAATACTGTACATAAACATGCCTCAGTACTCATCAGCCATTTTGGGCTGGGGCGTGAAGAGACCACAGGGGAATGCAGTGTCTAGGGCCCATGCAGATAGTGGGCAGTCACAGCAGGGGGTTTGGCCAGCCACCACAGAGGCTTGGCCAACCATTATAGAGGTAATACAGGTTCCTGCCAATAACATGGATACTGTGGTGCAGAGATGTCCTGTGTACTCCCGTGTTCCTGGCTGAGTGTCGGTGCAGAGATGTCCCGTATCCTCCCGTGTTCCTGGCTGAGTGTCGGTACAGAGATGTCTCGTATCATCCCGTGTTCCTGGCTGAGTGTCGGTGCAAGGATGTCCCGTATCCTCCCGTGTTCCTGGCTGAGTGTTGTGCAGAGATGTCCCGTATCCTCCCGTGTTCCTGGCTGGGTGTCGGTGTAGAGATGTTCCGTATCCTCCCGTGTTCCTGGCTGAGTGTCGGTGCAGAGATGTCCCGTATCCTCCGTGTTCCTGGCTGAGTGTCGGTGCAGAGATGTCCCTTATCCTCCTGTGTTCCTGGCTGAGTGTCGGTGCAGAGATGTCCCGTATCCTCCCATGTTCCTGGCTGAGTGTCGGTGCAGAGATGTCCCGTATCCTCCGTGTTCCTGGCTGAGTGTCGGTGCAGAGATGTCCCGTATCCTCCCGTGTTCCTGGCTGAGTGTCGGTGCAGAGATGTCCCGTATCCTCCCGTGTTCCTGGCTGAGTGTCGGTGCAGAGATGTCTCGTATCCTCCCGTGTTCCTGGCTGAGTGTCGGTGCAGAGATGTCCCGTATCCTCCCATGTTCCTGGCTGAGTGTCGGTGCAGAGATGTCCCGTATCCTCCGTGTTCCTGGCTGAGTGTCGGTGCAGAGATGTCTCGTATCCTCCCGTGTTCCTGGCTGAGTGTCGGTGCAGAGATGTCCCGTATCCTCCCGTGTTCCTGGCTGAGTGTCGGTGCAGAGATGTCCTGTGTCCTCCTGTGTTCCTGGCTGAGTGTCGGTGCAGAGATGTCTCGTATCCTCCCGTGTTCCTGGCTGAGTGTCGGTGCAGAGATGTCCCGTATCCTCCCGTGTTCCTGGCTGAGTGTTGGTGCAGAGATGTCCCATATCCTCCCGTGTTCCTGGCTGAGTGTCGGTGCAGAGATGTCACGTATCCCCCCGTGTTCCTGGCTGAGTGTTGGTGCAGAGATGTCCCGTATCCTCCCGTGTTCCTGGCTGAGTGTCGGTGCAGAGATGTCCCGTATCCTCCCGTGTTCCTGGCTGAGTGTCGGTGCAGAGATGTCTCGTATCCTCCCGTGTTTCTGGCTGAGTGTCGGTACAGAGATGTCCCGTATGGTCCTGTGTTCCTGGCTGAGTGTCGGTGCAGAGATGTCCCGTATCCTCCCGTGTTCCTGGCTGAGTGTCGCTGCAGAGATGTCCCGTATCATCCCGTGTTTCTGGCTGAGTGTCGGTGTAGAGATGTCCCGTATCCTCCCGTGTTCCTGGCTGAGTGTTGGTGCAGAGATGTCCCGTATCATCCCGTGTTCCTGGCTGAGTGTCGGTGCAGAGATGTCCCGTATCCTCCCTTATTCCTGGCTGAGTGTCGGTGCAGAGATGTCTCGTATCCTCCCGTGTTTCTGGCTGAGTGTCGGTACAGAGATGTCCCGTATGCTCCTGTGTTCCTGGCTGAGTGTCGGTGCAGAGATGTCCCGTATCCTCCCGTGTTCCTGGCTGAGTGTCGCTGCAGAGATGTCCCGTATCATCCCGTGTTTCTGGCTGAGTGTCGGTGTAGAGATGTCCCGTATCCTCCCGTGTTCCTGGCTGAGTGTTGGTGCAGAGATGTCCCGTATCATCCCGTGTTCCTGGCTGAGTGTCGGTGCAGAGATGTCTCGTATCCTCCCGTGTTTCTGGCTGAGTGTCGGTGTAGAGATGTCTCGTATCCTCCCGTGTTCCTGGCTGAGTGTCTGTGTAGAGATGTCCCGTATCATCCCGTGTTTCTGGCTGAGTGTCGGTGTAGAGATGTCCTGTGTCCTCCTGTGTTCCTGGCTGAGTGTCGGTGCAGAGATGTCCCGTATGCTCCCGTGTTCCTGGCTGAGTGAGTGTCGATGCGTCCTTGGCCTGTGTCCTCCCGTGTTCCTGGCTGAGTGTCGGTGCAGAGATGTCACGTATCCTCCCGTTTTCCTGGCTGAGTGAGTGTCGATGCGTCCTTGTCCTGCGTCCTCCCTTGTTTCTGGCTGAGTGTTGATGCGTCATTGTCCTGTGTCCTCCCGTGTTCCTGGCTGAGTGTCGGTGCAGAGATGTCCCGTATCCTCCCGTGTTCCTGGCTGAGTGTCGGTGCAGAGATGTCCCGTATCCTCCCGTGTTCCTGGCTGAGTGTCGGTACAGAGATGTCCCGTATCCTCCCGTGGTGCTGGCTGAGTGTCGGTACAGAGATGTCCCGTATCCTCCCGTGTTGCTGGCTGAGTGTCGGTACAGAGATGTCCCGTATCCTCCCGTGTTCCTGGCTGAGTGTCAGTGCAGAGATGTCCCGTATCCTCCGTGTTCCTGGCTGAGTGTCGGTGCAGAGATGTCCCGTATCCTCCCGTGTTTCTGGCTGAGTGTCGGTGCAGAGATGTCCCGTATCATCCCGTGTGCCTGGCTGAGTGTCAATGCGTCATTGTCCTGTGTTCCTGGCATAGTGTTGATGCGTTATTGTCCCATGTCCTACTATATTCCTGACTGAGTGTCACTGCAGAGATGTCCCATATCCTCCCATGTTCCTGGCTGAGTGTCGATGCGTCATTGTCCTGCGTCCTGTTCCTGGCTGAGTGTCGATGCGTTATTGTCCTGTGTCCTCCCGTGTTCCTGGCTGAGTGTCGATGCGTCATTGTCCTGTGTCCTCCCGTGTTCCTGGCTGAGTGTCGATGCGTTATTGTCCTGTGTCCTCCCGTGTTCCTGGCTGTGTCGATGCATCATTGTCCTGTGTCCTCCCGTCTTCCTGGCTGAGTGTCGATGCGTTATTGTCCTGTGCCCTACCATGTTTCGGGCTAAGTATTGGTTGGGAAGATTTCTGTATTTTCTCCTGTGTTCCTGGCTGAGTGTTGATGCGTTATTGTCCCCTGTCCTCCCGTGTTCCTGGCTGAGTGTTGATGCGTCATTGTCCTGTGTCCTCCCGTGTTCCTGGCTGAGTGTCGATGCATTATTGTCCTGTGCCCTACCATGTATTGGTTGGGGAGATTTCTGTATTTTCTCCTGTGTTCCTGGCTGAGTGTTGATGCGTTATTGTCCCCTGTCCTCCCGTGTTCCTGGCTGAGTGTTGATGCTTTATTGTCCTGTGTCCTCCCGTGTTCCTGGCTGAGTGTCGATGCATTATTGTTCTGTGCCCTACCATGTATTGGTTGGGGAGATTTCTGTATTTTTCCTGTGTTCCTGGCTGAGTGTTGATGCGTCATTGTCCCCTATCCTCCCGTGTTCCTGGCTGAGTGTTGATGCATCATTGTCCTGTGCCCTCCCGTGTTCCTGGCTGAGTGTCGATGCATTATTGTCCTGTGCTCTACCATGTATTGGTTGGGGAGATTTCTGTATTTTTCCTGTGTTCCTGGCTGAGTGTTGATGCGTCATTGTCCCCTATCCTCCCGTGTTCCTGGCTGAGTGTTGATACATCATTGTCCTGTGCCCTCCCGTGTTCCTGGCTGAGTAATGGTAGGGGAGATTTCTGTATATTCTCCTGTGTTCCATGCTGGGGCTGGATTGTAGAATTGCTCCATATCCTTCTGTGCCCCAGGCGTGTTGGTGGGGGAGATGATTTATGCTGTAACGTTGCTGGAAATAATCTATGTGATGATACGCTGCCCAAAGGTCAGTCTCTGAAAAAATTAATTAAATTTCAAACACTTGACATCCTGATGGGCTATGTAAACTCGTACATGTATAACTGTGAATATGGTAATTAGTTATTTCGTTTATTGAAATTACTGTAAAATGTTAAATCCGACTTTACGCCTGCTACTTCTCCAGTGTTGTGTATGAAATGACTTATCTGGACCCTCTCTCATTATTTATGGATGAATTCCGTGTCATAGGTGAGAACAGTACATCTACCACTGTGTGGTTTTTGCCGTCTCTCAATCAGCAGCTATGTTCGAAAGGCTGGTGGTGAATTGATTGTTATAACATTGATGGGTCTAGGAGCTCCTCCTCCTTATTTACCCCATTGTTACCAACATTATGTGGTTCCTATTGCAGTGCCATGATCAGTTCTCTCATACAATGGGGCGACATTGAGCTTTAATGCGAAACGCGTTAGGCCTTTCTCTCTCGCGTTCTTCATTAGGGAAGTTGGCGTAATGCCAATGTGGCAGCTTTCTACGACTCTAAGAATTGTCCAAAATTTTGGAGTCTCCTAGAGGTTTCGAGACGGTTATGAGACATCCGTTTGGCCAGGTGTTGGTGCTAGATGCCAATCTATGTACTTAGATAAGCAAAAACAAAATCACTCTCTACGCACTGATCTAACTTTTAAGATTACGTCTATTTTATTGTATATCTAGTATGCATCTATTTTTTGTCACTTATGTATAAATTAAGCACTTAAGATACTGCAGCTTGGCATTAATTGCAGACGCACTTAGTACGCTCTGGAATTCCTAACGTTAGAGGAAAATTTGTCTGTTAAGTGTATTTCTCTTTTATTAACTGTATAAATGTCACTCCAACAGAGACTCTTCCGTATAATGAGTGCTGGTCTTAGAACTCCCAGTTATTTTGCGTAGTAACCGTTTCATCACCAAGGTTACATAATGCGTTTCGCAAAATACTTTGGTAGTGCAGTAGACCAAGATCCATCAAAGTGCTCGCCTTTGTATCGCTCTACGGGGAACTAATAGAGGGGTTTGAGAACCCAAAATATCTGAAGAGGTGCAGTGGGCAAAACTTTAAGCATTCTTAAAATACTGCTGGCTTATGCAAATTGTGTAGTCAAGCCCGCCCTGATTCATCCCGTCAAATTCAAAAATAGTAGTTATACAGAATATTACAATACAATTTGCGCTAATGTCTGGTCTTTTACGGTGTACACTTTAAACTATTTGTTTAAGCTATTTAGCAGAAATAATGACTACAGTATGTAGTCAAATTGCTTTTGTGCCTCATATCTCAACAGAGATCCAGAAAACTTATTAAAGATTATAATAATCTGCCAAATGCAGCAATGCGCTGCGCCCGTACCATGGCGAACGCAGCAGCACACTATTACGGTCTCCATTATTTATTGGTTTATTTATTAACCGTTTCTTATACATTGCATAAAGTTCTGTTGCGCTTTACAATTGCAAACAGTGATACAAAAAAAACCCGGTACTTACAGACAGTCAAAATGGTATATTGTCAGATGTCGACATAGACAACAAAAATGGTTAAAACGTGTAGACCTTTCCTGTATCGACTATTGACACGTCTACCTCTTGCTTGTCCCGACCGTTTACCAATGTTGACTCTTTTTTGTTTCACCCTACGCTGTCGACCTTATAATCCACATCTGTCTGAATGATGCACCTCCATTGTTATTTTTATCAGGCTGCAGCCTCTTGTATTGTAACTGCCGCCTATCCCCAGCCGATGGGCATATTGTGATCGTGAATCGTGCACAATTTGCATAATGCAGTACAACGCGGAACGGTGAATTTGATGCGCAGCTCATGAAATCTTTTATTCACCAAATATAAACTTGATGTTTTCCAATATATTCCTAGACCATTCATTTGCACTTACAGATGTGTTCCCTTACACCTAGCATACAGCGAGAGGCGCCTGACGCCTCAACGGAACTTGGCGCTGCATTGTGCGAGCCGAGCGCAGCTGTAGTGTGGCAAAGCAGGGCGAGTAAAGTGAGCTACACTAGTTGAGGGTCCTTGTCAACAGATGTCAACGTTAATAACCAAAAAATTGGAAAAACTCATGTCAATATTTTGCGTTAGGTTTTTCATGTCGGCATTTTGATCCTGTTGACCTGTTTCACCGCACAGGACTTGGCGCGGTGATCAGGGTCGCTTGGCATGACTTCTGCAGTAATGTATGAGGACACATCTGCGTACGATGGGGATTATTGCGGAGATGCACTGCGTGCTCCTGAACATACTGTACATTGCACAATGCTGACAGAACATAAGCACAGATCCTGTTGCCAGTTACATTTCCGACATCCTCTGCAGATTTGCCTATTGAACTGAAATGTACCAGGGATCCGCCATGCATGAAATGGACTAATTAGAATTATTTGCATGGCATGCCGTATTCATATTGACGTTGGCTGGAAATGCTGGATATTTGACAATAAAGCGGTAAAACAAGGAATGACGGAACAGTGTATGTGTAGATGGCAGACTGCGAGGCGGGGGGGGGGGGGGGTTCAGCGCTGTGTCAGTGGAAACAAGATTTTCACCCTTTAGCACAAAACACTGGATTTTGTTGAATAAATATGCTGCTTTCATTTTCTGTCTTTGTTCTGTGCTCTTCAGCAAAGATTAACAAAGTGACCACCTTCTGCCACATTTCATCATAAACAAATACTACCAATAAACCTGTATCCGGGACTGCACCCCTGACAGACTGTGGGCACAGGAGCCGCTGGTATCGCGCATGACACATGATCTAGAATCCTGTCCTCTCCATTAGGGAAGTGAGCTACTCGCCAATGACTTTGAGGTTCTCTACAAAATTCTAGATTCTGACGGACATTAATTAGCTTAAAAATGACACCAAGGGCCTGATTCGGACACTTGCTTCGGAGCCCAGTGATCAGGTGGGTACTCTTTACCTAGAAGGGCGCCAGCGATTGGAATCGCGGGCGTCGGGGGTAAAAATCGCGGGCATCGCGGGTAAATCGCGGGTACATAAAAATCTGCTACCCGCGATGACCGCGATTTTCCCATAGGGAACAATGTTAAAAAGGCTGATTGAGAGCGATTTTCATGTAAAATGCCTCAATGCCCGCGATTTGGCCATAGGAATCAATGTTAAATGGGCTACAGAGCCCAAATAGGCACAATTAACCCTTAAATGTCCCCCCAAATTTTTAACGCCACCCCACTATCCACGCCAACCCGAAGCGTGGCGAGCGCAGCGAGCCCGCGAGGGGCGGCGGTACGCGTCCTCCGACCTTTTCATGCCCTACTATCCACGTCGGCGTGGAGTTGAGAATAGAATAGTGTGGCGAGCGCAGCGAGCCACCGAGCCCGAAGCGTGGCGAGCGCACGCGGATACCTTCACAGGTAAACGCGTCCCCTCGCGGGCTTCACAGGTGTCCGCGTCGCCACGGACACCTGTGAAGCCCGCGAGGGGACGCGTATAACTGTGAAGGTATCCGCGTCCCCTCGCGGGGCTCGCTGCGCTCGCCACGCTTCGGGCTCGGTGGCTCGCTGCGCTCGCCACACTATTCTATTCTCACTCCACGCCCTAGTGGATAGTAGGGCATGAAAAGGTCGGAGGACGCGTACCGCCGCCCCTCGCGGGCTCGCTGCGCTCGCCACGCTTCGGGTTGGCGTGGATCGTGGGGTGGCGTTTAAAATTTGGGGGGACATTTAAGGGTTAATTGTGCCTATTTGGGCTCTGTAGCCCATTTAACATTGATTCCTATGGCCAAATCGGGTCCATTGAGGCATTTAACAGTAAAATCGCGTCGGTCGGGCCATTTAACATTGATTCCTATGGGAAATCGGGTGCATCGCGTCGCGGGCATCGCGGGTACATTTATGGACGGCCGCGACGCGACCGACGCGATTTCCATGTTTAACATGGGTTTCAATGGGAAATCGCGGGCATCGCGTCGGTCGCGTCGCGGCCAGACATAAATGTACCCGCGATCACCACGACGGGCGCCCTTCTAGGTAAAGAGTACCATCAGGTGCTGCCCCGCAAACGCTAATTCCTGCCCCTGTGCATGGCTGCAAATTCATTTGCAGCCGTACACACGGGGAGAAATTCATTCACCATTGACTCTCACTTCACCCCCTGATTGTCTGTGCACACCTGTTTTGAAAAAGGAACGCAACAGGTGTTCTTATGCTGGGTACACACCAGAACGATTTGGGCTCAATTCCCCCAATTTTGACACCTCTTAAGACCGATTGTATGTAAAAGCGCAGAATTGGGCATGTTTTCAATGCGATTCCGATCCGATGCGCATCCTCGCCGGTCGTTTGGTCGCTTTGGAGATTTTACCTGCTGCATTAAAGATTCGCCATCTACATTGGATTGGGAAGAGATCGTGTACTCCAATCCATTGTGGGGGACTAAGTGAAAACCGGAACCAGACCGGATCAGAAACGCCGGACAGGTTTCATTCATCAAACTCTGCATTCCGGAGCTTGTAGTGCCCTGTCGGTGGTGGTGGTGACGACTTTATTTCCCTCCTCCTCCTCTCTCTGGTGACAGCAGCCCCACGGAACGGGACACTCCCTGGACAGGCACCCCCTGGAGTTTGATTAATGGAGCCTCTCCGGTGCTGCGTTACATGGTTCTGTCCGGCTCTGGATTTTTCCCATACCCAATTTTTGGGGAATGTAAAGGCAATACAAGAAAATTTGCAGTGAACATAATATAAAATGACAATGTAATAATATATGAAGCATAACACGTTCCCACCCCAATATCTCCCAGAAATCCCAATTTGTGCGCCCTGCCCACCGTACAGCGGATCAGGATATTAGTCCAGATTCCAGGACATCTAGGAGGCCTTTTAAACACCACGTCTTCCTGCAGCAACACAGTGGCATTTTAGGAAAGATGACAGGGTCCTCTCCTTGGTAGTGTGACCCATCACCCCTTGCTACAGTATCTCAGCCACATTTACACCTACATATGTATTACCTGTATAATGTACACGCCGCAGAGCTTTCTATCGGAACTCTCAGCAATGTTTGTAGATGGGGCCGCCCCCTGTTACTGGCGCTGGTCTGGTGGGTTCGCTGTACCCCTAAGCAGCAGCTCCTGTAAGCTATTACAATTGGTAAATAATAAACCCTTCTCTGCCACCAATTACAATAATGGTGAAGACGACTTAATGAGTGCGTCCTCTGTCAGGAGAGAGCGTGGAACCCGCAGCCGGATCTAAGTGGGTTGTGACAGCCATTATCTATTACGGAGATTAAGGACAGGCGCTCTTTACGCTAATGCAGATGTGTTATTTAAATGATGGCCTTAATTAGAATTATAGTGCACCTGTCATTAGGGAATTCTGCAGGCTGTATCTCTTCTTGCATCCCTATATACTAGCTGTATACAGCTAGTAAGGGTATGGGTCGTAGGGAAGACTCAATGAAGGTTGACCATGGAAGGTGGACAGGGCTTAGATAAACATCTGATCTATATCGACATGGCTAAGGTCAACAGGGTTGGAAGGCCGACACAAGGTTCCACCTAGGCCGTATCCCGTTAGTATATGGGGCCCGCAATGTTACCTCCGCCGGCCTGCTGTACGCTCTCCGCGTCTGTCCTATTCACATAGGAACCTGTCATACGGAATCCTCATGAAATATTTTTGACTGGAACATTAAAATAAATGACTGGGAATAAATAATAACATGACGGCGCAGCCCTAAACGTTGTATTTAAATGATGTTTCGGTTCATAGACGTTGTGCTGAGATTTGTGCTCAACGGGAAACATATCAGTCATTGTAATTGGTGCTGTCAAAGTCAATATCACTCAAACGGACATCTCTCCTATGCGTGGGACAGAACGCGGCGTGCCTGTGCATATGTCCGGGGTAGTGCAGATGAGACTGATGGTTCAATGGGGATGATGTCACAGATGGAAATGAATGTGATTGGCTGTGTGGCGGATTTATTAGTCCTGTTCTCTTCTGCTTGATTGCATTGATTTTATTTTTTTATTATTAAACCGTTTGTTATTTTTAAAACGTCTGCACCTCGGTGATCGTCACCCCAAGTAATGGTATTTAGCGAATGGGATATGCGGTTTCAGGTGCTCAATGTTCATCATGTTGACATACGTGTAATGTCGACATTGACCATCTCAACATTTAGCATACTGACACCTACGTATCGACATTGTTGGTGTTGACATTTTTTGAAATGTAATTATATCCCTACCCCGCCTAGATCTAATGTAAACATATTGAGAATGCTGTCACTTAGGTTGTGTTTTATACTTTTAGATGCTATGTTACTATTTCTACCTTTTCCTTGTTTGGTGGAAATATTTCTAGATTAATAATAATAATAATAATAATAATAATAATAATAAATAACAACCACTATAAATTATTCTAGGACTTCAGTGAATAATGTGCTCTGCTAATGGACTTGGTAACACTAGAAGCTAAACAGAGGGCCGTTGTTTTTGTCTCTGATCTATAATTCTAAAGTTGTCTGACCCACATGGCCCCTTTGGGGGTCCAAGAACTGTGACCGTGCTGTGAATATTAGGACTATGGAAAGGTCTGTCGCCTGTGTGACATTGGATTGTATGGCGTCAGAGGTTTAATTGAATTGAATCCAGAGAGCGATTGTACGTGTGAACTGTATTTTGTTCCCATGAGCCAGCCTCAGATTGTGCTGACATTACCCTTTCTGTTGGCATCAATCCCGAGGAAAGTCTTCCGATAATTGTACTCTGCGACGTCCAGCCAAGTTCTGCTTATTGGTCATGCAGTCGGGGATCAGATGGTTGTGTGATGGCCATTGGCTGGTTGTGCGACTTCATGCCCCACATGTGATATTACCATTGGCTGGTTGTGTGATTGTCCCACCCCAGTTGGGATTACCATTGGCTGCTTGTGTGACTCAATGCCCCGCCCCAGTGATATTGCTATTGGCTGGTTGTGTGACGCCATGCCCCGCCCAAGTGAAATTGCTCTATTGACTGGTTATGTGACTCCATGTCCTACGCATGCCAGCATAGGCTGGTTGTGTGACTTAATGCCCCACGAACCTAACATTGCCATCGGCTGCTTCCATGCCCCATTTCAGAGAGCTGCTATGTCTGACTATAGGACAGTCCTCATGTCCCCTCACTCATTTACTTCCAAAATCTTTGTTGGGGAGGGGGATTTCTAGAAGAAGAAAAGTTGCAAATACAGTCATTGTGCAAGTAGTGATCAGACTCTGTAGCAATGATTCTACTCGTGCTGTGGGGGTAATTCGGATCTGATCTCACGGTGAATTCGCCGTTTCCGGGGTTCAGTTAAGCCGCCGCCCTGGCTACAGTCTTGGCAGGCGTCGCGTAGCCATGGACTTGGCGGTGCTTGGAAAAAGGCATATCCGGCCTAGAGCTAAAGTTCCACCCCCTCCTCTAACATAGTCCGGCATGCCTAGCGTTATCACGCCTGTGTATTTCATAGCACTCCCACTAAACGGCCGGTTTCCACCCTCAGACACCTACTTCCTGTCAATCATCTTGCGGACGGCGTGTGTGTAGAAAAAGTAGCAGGATTTGATTGCAGCGCGCCCTGGCGCATGCGTACTAAGGGCTGCAGGCTTGCACAGTTGATCAATAATCAGGCGACATGCTAATCCACAGCCATGCGATCAGGTCTCATCAGGCACGTGCCCTGTCTCACTGGATCTGTAACGAGTGAACATGGTGGTTCTCCGTTGTATCTGTGAGTGATGTCATCTCTCTGGGGAGTCGGAGAGGTCTCCATGTAACCCGGGATTCTCCTGTGTGTAGCCGGGAATCTCAGCAGCCATGCTCGGCAGTGTGGGCCCTGTAGGAACTGGTATAGCAAGAAGGACAGAGTCAGCTCTGTGCACGTAAACATGAAATGAACAGACTGTAAATGTCTAAAATAATTGTGCGGACGGTGGTTAATGTCTGCGGCGTGAAATCAAGCGGAGCTCTAGGAGCAGACTCATTGCAGGGAAATATACAGATTGCTGGCTGTCTGGCTGTATCAGTGCTGAGCAGCGGATTCTCACACAGCAATGAGCCCCCCCCCCACTGCAGAGAGAAGAGACGGGGAATGGTGCTTTCTGCTCCCCATGAGTCAGGGCAAGGTGGCTGCCAACTGGACAGATTATACAGACGGTCAATGCGCTTACTCAAAAGGCGGAGGGTCACAATATGTTACAATGTCATCTTCAGAGTCTACCGGGAAACAAACACACCTAGCGCCAACTTGTGTCCTACGTAGTCACTATTTCTTCCAATATACTGTATATACAGCCTCATAGAGTGCTCTGTGGTCAAGCGTAGGTTAGTACCTGTTCCACCTGTTTGTGGAACTACAAGTCCTATCATGCCTAGCCAGCCTCCGGGCTTCTGGTGATGTCATGGTTAATGGATAGAGGCAAGTCCAGCTTTTATGGAACTACAATTCTCAGGATGCCCGGTAGACCTGAATGGAGAGACTTAGGGCCTTATTTTGGTTCATTCTTTCTGACAAAATCCTTCTTAGATGGACAAAACCATGTGCACTGCAGGGGGGGCAGATGTAACATGTGCAGAGAGAATTAGATTTGGGTGAGTAATTTTGTTTCTGTGCAGGGAAAATACTGACTGCTTTATTTTTACACTGCAATATAGATCTCACTTTGAAGTAAAACCCCACCCAAATCTAACTCTCTCTGCACATGTTACATCTGCCCCACCTGCAGTGCACATGGTTTTGCCCATCTAAGAAGGATTTTGTCAGAAAGAATGAACCAAAATAAGGCCCTTAATGACAGCTGGGTTGGCTCAGAGGTTAAGAACAAAGACCCTGAGGTCAGGGCGGAGTCCAAGGCTTCTGATCGGCAATGACTCTGTGTAATGTAATGTGTAACTCATCTAGAGTTCTCCTGTGTTGGGTATTAGTAGTGGGAAGATATTGAACAATTGCTGTGGTCTTAATAGTTCAGCCATTACCTAGGAGGCTGCAAGGAATCATTATGATTTCTGTTCACCCTCCACTTTCAAAAGTGAAACAGTGTCGACTGCACTAAACATTAATAATCAGATGTTATGAAATGTATGGGAACGATGGCATTTATGTTAGATTCATTATTAAGCTACAGTAATAATTATTAATTATTAAACCCCCACCTTCACAGCCTAACCCTATGTCCCCCCTTCTCCAGCTGTACCTTACCCCGCCCTGGCATACTTACATTCTGGATGTCAGCTGCCCGAACTCTTTCATCTGCATCTTGATGTGTTGCTAAGTTCCAGCATTGGCGGCAATACATCATGTTACAACTCTTTCTAGATTTCCTTCCATTGGTAAATCTGCAGTGTTTTTCGTTCCTTATTCCCCTTTATTGAAATGTCCAAATGTAACACTCCTTATGGTTTATTTCCAGCGCTTAGTTGTTTTTATAGATTTACCTGTAGACTGCAGACTAACCAGAATAATTGGCATAGAAGCATTTTGGGGACGTTACTGTTGCTCCTCATGTAAGTAAGACACTTTTCATTGGATCCACCGCCTACTTTTCACTTCTAAAGATATAAGTTCATCCAAAGCTGAAGAGTGTGTACAGTAAGTGTAGATGCTTTATTTAAACCATATGACAGAAGCAGTCTTAGTAACAATGCTTTGCAGATGATAGCACCATCAATTTTAGGATGTGAATTAAAAGCCAGATAACAGTTGAGACCCTCTAAGGGCACATAAAACAATGGTTGTATTAAAATGATGTACCGAGCCTCTCATCAGCTAAGTGCTGGATTGTAAACCTATTTCTGCTACTGGCGTTTAGTCCTTAACCGAGAGAGAGAGCGAGCGGGAGAGAGAGAGAGCGGGAGAGAGCACTCTCCCATATTCCGAGCACAGGGGACAGAAGGTGGCCGCGTTAATCTTCTCCCACTTGACATTGCATTTTAGTCCTTCTGCATATCTATATGCTGAGCCGCCGGAGGATACATGAATGATTAATAGGAAATATCTTCATCTCTTACATCCCTGATTCTTGCTATCCGTTCAGGTGACAGTCGGCATCTGCTTAGTAAGTAGTAAGTCGCTCCGAATCCCGACGTCAGCTGCTTTCCGAGCAGGTAATGTCCTTCTGCTAAAGGATAAATTCAGAGTTTAATGGAGCGCGGACAAATGAATGGACACTTCTGCCGACAGAATTGTTTGCATGAAAACCAGTTAGTTGACGTCCTAATAACTCAGTCCTGAGCGGAGCGATGAGGCCTTCTGCGGCAATCACAAGCGGGACTCCAGTATTGATGGGTAGTGTGTGATCCTGTACTGGTGGTAGTAGGTACTGTAGGATCGCTGCTTTCTATATACAATTACACAGACACTGATCTGTCGGCTGTGACACCGACACTGCCTATAAGACAGACCCCAGAACTCCGACACTGCTAGCAGATTGTCGGCATCTAGAAACCCTAAGTATGCCTATACTCACCTAGGAGGATGGGTTCAGCATCCCAATGTTTACACCCACCCTGCTGCCTGAATCCCCCCGCTACGCTACGAGTGGATGTGTATGCTTACACATCCCCTCGCACAGAGGAAACATTTTCCAACGTTCATTGTGAAGAGTAAACCAGGACTTTTCATTTGAATGTTTTTTTGACAAACACCCCTACATTTTCTGGGGTTTCTATGGTCACACCCACTATTTTTGAGGGCACGCCCATGAAACGTTGGGTGGACCATAGTGAACACTCCTTGCCTGTTACTCTGGCTGCGAGGGGCTCGGCGAAGACTAATTTAGCTGAAGGAGCACGCAGCCAGGGCCTGCACAGGTGCTTTGGTGACAATGCGCAGGCACACACCAAAACATCGGGGACATTGGGACCTGTGCGAACAGGTCTGAATTGGCCTCTAAGTGATAGATCATTCCGTTCATAGCTACCTATCGGGGGCGTCATCTAGACCAGGCATGTCCAAACTGTCTCCCCCCAGCTGTTGTGAAACTACACATCCCAGCATGCCTTGCCACAGTTTTAGCGTTCCCTAATAGCAAAACTATGGCAAGGCATGATGAGATGTAGTTTCACAACAGCTAGAGGGCCCCCGGTTGGCCTGGTCTAGTGTGTGCCCAAGAACTTGCATGCTTCTGCCAGTCACTAGTGGCTCCTTCTGTCAGCTCCGATGGGTGAAGGCACTAGCGAGGTCATAAGAAGGGGGAAGTGGATACAGAAAAAGTGGCGCTGAAAGGAAATACTTATCTTTTTCGTTTTTCTTTTTTTTTTCCCCTCTCTCTCTTTTTCACTGATTCTTAAATGATGTTAATGATCCTCTCCCATATCACCGAGAATATTCGTATGAAAAAGATGGGATACAACAATGGGTTATTATTTTGTTGTGTTATTTCGAAATTTGGAAGAATTACATCCACTTCAGGTGCCAGCAAGGGGGTGTACCTTACTTACACAGAAAGGGGGTGTATGACATATATAATGGTATCTTTTGAAGGTTGGGTGCGTACCCGTACTCACGATGTATTTTGTACTTTCACTCCCATAAAGGTTTCTTTTTTGTTCTCTGTCTGTTTTAAGCAAAACTTGTATTCAAGTGCTTTTGTATAAAAAAATATTTTTATTATTAAAATACAGACAATAAAAAAAAAACACTAAAATTGTGTGAGTTCCAATCTTTCGGGCAATGAGGGAGGTATAAAGATAGGGTGGGGATCCACGGTGCTAACCGGTACACACCAAGATGTTTAAACAAGTTGGATCCTACCTTCTCTCCAGCCTTCACCTCAGAGACACCTCCTGATGGAAAAAAACACCTTCCTCCTGCCAACGCGTTTCGAGCTGTTGCTCTTTATCAAGGCATGCCTTGATAAAGAGCAACAGCTCGAAACGCGTTGGCAGGAGGAAGGTGTTTTTTTCCATCAGGAGGTGTCTCTGAGGTGAAGGCTGGAGAGAAGGTAGGATCCAACTTGTTTAAACATCTTGGTGTGTACCGGTTAGCACCGTGGATCCCCACCCTATCTTTATACCTCCCTCATTGCCCGAAAGATTGGAACTCACACAATTTTAGTGTTTTTTTTTTATTGTCTGTATTTTAATAATAAAAATATTTTTTTATACAAAAGCACTTGAATACAAGTTTTGCTTAAAACAGACAGAGAACAAAAAAGAAACCTTTATGGGAGTGAAAGTACAAAATACATCGTGAGTACGGGTACGCACCCAACCTTCAAAAGATACCATTATATATGTCATACACCCCCTTTCTGTGTAAGTAAGGTACACCCCCTTGCTGGCACCTGAAGTGGATGTAATTCTTCCAAATTTCGAAATAACACAACAAAATAATAACCCATTGTTGTATCCCATCTTTTTCATACGAATATTCTCGGTGATATGGGAGAGGATCATTAACATCATTTAAGAATCAGTGAAAAAGAGAGAGAGGGAAAAAACGAAAAACGAAAAAGATAAGTATTTCCTTTCAGCGCCACTTTTTCAGTATCCACTTCGCCCTTCTTCTAACCTATGATAGGATCAACAGGGATTGATCCCAGGATATAGAGAAAAAGGCAGCAGAACCCAAGGAGCGCCACACTTTTTTCAAACCCAAACCACAAACTAGCGAGGTCATGTTACTGGGGTGTGGTATGGCGCTCCGACAGTGGGGATCCCGGCGGTCAGTTACCCGACTGCTGGTGCTCTGACAGGGGGGTGAGCATAAAGAAGCCCCTTGCTGAGCTCACCACGCTGAGGTCTCTGTGGGTCGCTACAGGTTCTATTCTTCCTCTATGGGGGTCGTGGACCCCCACAAGGGATAATAGCCCCTGTGAGTCAGGATCCCCCCTGTCAGAGCACCGTCAGTGGGGATAATGACTGTCGGGATCCCCACTGTCGGAGGATTATCTGGCACCCATGCTACAACACACACCACTCAATCAAATGGGCAACTGCAGCCCCTCTCCCCATCTACACCCCCCCCCATTCTTCACCCCCTCTGCTCTGTACCTGTATTAAGCCTTGTAAAGCATCGAAGTGCAGAGAGATAAAGTACCAACTAATTACAAAGCAAGTTAGGAGCTGATTTGCTGGCACTTTATCTCTCTCCTTTTTATCAGACTCCAGGCCTGAGTACATCTCACCCAGCGCCCCCCAACGTTTTGGAATCCTCTTGTGTAGCTCCACCTTGGATCAATCAGCGTGACTCCTGGCCTACAGATACAAGATCACCTTGTAGGTAAATGCCATACTCTCAGAAGGAATCAATGTGATACATTATTAATCCGCTACACTGGACTATGAGAACTGTTTAAGATCTGTTGTTTGCAAATGCATGACATGACAAATATACCCCCCCCCCCTCCCCCCCAACACCATCCCCGATACCCCTTCCATGCTGCCTCATCTGACAATACTGGCAATAGCAATCAATAAACACGGGTACAAATAAAGGAACACACATCTGCGTAACCTGACCATAGTAAGGGGGGGGGGGGGGGGCTGCTCGTGCTTTGTCTCGTACCAATTCCATGGGGGACGATGCAGCTCAGATCTATCAGGAACGCAACGTCAATTTCCCCACTCCATTCTCATTTTATGCTCCGTCCAATGACTTATTTATCACAAAAGTGCCGTTCTCAGAGGAGCTCGCAGCCCATGAAACATTCATGTCCGGGAGAGGCCATTGTCAGAAAGAGAGATGATTGTAATGTCTGCAGATCATATCCCAGCGGACCCCAGCGAGACATGCAACCTGCACACTGTAATGTATAACTGCAACATATGCATGTAGGATGGGGGTGACCAGCCCCCACAGTTATTCTGATGTTATTCTTATTTTATGGCCAACTTTGTGTTTGACCCAGTTATTGTAGTTCTGTCTACATGTATGCTGCAGATGGAATCGGTACATCTATCAGAATGAACTTAGGTCCACAGTCATTAGGTCGACCCCACTAGGTCGACTGGCAGGAAGGTCGACCTGATTTAAGGTCGACATGGGCCAAGGTCGACATGACTTAAGGTCGAATTTGCATAAAGGTCGACATGAGGAAGGTCGACTGGTCATAAGGTCGACATGGGTTTTTCACTGTTTTTTTATCCGAATGTCGACACAGTCGACATGGACACAGTTGGCAATGAGAATCGGACCCTCGCATCGCTCGCTTCGCTCGCCACAGCTTTAATAACCTCCTCCATGCCCTAGTGCAGGGGTCCTCAAACTATTTTGCTCTGGGACCCCATCAGACAATAAAAATAATTGCGGGACCCCAGAAAGTTACTGCAGAAGATCACATAACATGTGTAGTCAGCAGACAGCACCTGCATGGCAGCATTGTAGAGGCATAACATGATGGGAAGAGTCTAAAATAAACAATTCAACAGATTTGTGAATAGTTGCAACCCCATACTGAGAAGGTCGGGACCCACTTGGGGGTCAGGACCCACAGCTTGAGAACCGCTGCCCTAGTGGATGGTAGGGCATGAAATACCGCCTGTTGGCACATGTCGGCTCAAAAAACAGTGAAAAATCCCATGTCGACCTTATGACCAGTCGACCTTGCTCATGTCGACCTTTATGCAAATTCGACCTTAAGTCATGTCGACCTTGGCCCATGTCGACCTTAAGTCAGGTCGACCTTCCTGCCAGTCGACCTAGTGGGGTCGACCTAATGACAGTAGACCTAAGTTCATTCTAATAGATGACCGCTTCCCGCTGCGGATATACGAGTTTGATATCGTTGCTGACGTGTGTGTGCGTATTACAGCATGCGGATTGCCGCTGCATGCCCAGCACAGTATGCCGCAGTAAGCCATGCTGCAGCGCCAGTAACATCTTGTGTTACCCCCAGCCGGGTATTGTCACTCACATCCTGACACCGCGTATGCCATTCACAACGTTACATAGAACAACACAATGATTTATCTTATATTAGCTGCAATCTAACAGATAATACCGTGATTGTATAGCAATACTGAGTATGCTGACACTGGGGGTTATTCTGGTTCACTCTTGGAGGCAAATTCCTTCTTAGCTGGACAAAACCATGTGCACTGCAGGTGGGGCAGATGTAACAGGTGCAGAGAGAGTTAGATTTGGGTGAGTTATTTTGTTTCTGTGCAGGGTAAATACTGGCTGCTTTATTTTTACACTGCAATATAGATCTCACTTTGAAGTAAAACCCCACCCAAATCTAATCCTCTCTGCACATGTTACATCTGCCCCACCTGCAGTGTACATGGATTTGTCCATCTGAGAAGGATTTTGCCTCTAAGAGTGAACTAGAATAAGGCCCTCTGTTTGCACGGCTGCGATTAACGAACAACCACGCATGCTAATGGTAAGCAGCGCGTATGTGTGAGCTGTCCGTGCGAAGGCAGCCGGTGATGGATAGCCATCGCTGGCTGCTCGCAGGGTGATTGACACCCTGCGGCTGTTTGGGGGGCGGTAACGCAGCACAGGCATACCCCGGCCATTGGGAGGTAGGCTGGTAATGTCATCAGCAGCCCTCCCCACGGCCTTTGCAGCACAGAGTACTGTCGCTTCATAATCCGAGTTGCTGGCTGTTGTGTTGGCATTGTAGGCTTTGTATGATGGTCAGAATACAGACGCTGGTATCCCATTGGATGGAATTTCAACAGGGTTCAGGTAGGGGGTGTGGATCTTTTTATCGACCACACTTACGTTGACAGTCATTAGGTCGACACCATTGGTTAAAAAACCCTTGTCGACCTCACGACCTGTCGACATAACCTATGCCGACCTAACACTATGTCGACCTAAAACCATGTCGACCTTGTCCCCTGTTGACCTAGACACCTGTCGACCTTCAACCATGTTGACCTAGATCCCTGTCGACCTTCCTGCATGTCGACCCAACAGTGTCGACCTAATGACTGTCGACCTAAGTGTGGTTGATAATACGACACTCAAAAGTTCAACACAAGTTTTCTGCATTTTCCAGGCGTCGACCTGATCACTGTCGGACATTAGTGGTCAACCCAGGGACCGCACACCCTCTAAATCCGTACACCTCAGACAGCTGCCTCCATGTTTCTCATTATAGGACACACCGGTAGTGTCCTTGTCAGGTAGTATTGTGTCACATCGGTCTGATGACCTCCCCGTTCTGTGACACCGCCGCTTAGCAATCCAATGCAGTGAGTTACACCATGGATTTCCCGACACGTCTCTGAGTTTTTATAATGACAACTGGTTTCTGGCATTGCAGCAGGGCCCGTGTCTCCGTCACCAGCCGTGGATTAACCCTTTCCCTGCTCGCATCGTGCCGCAGACCCTGTGCATGGGTAGGCACTGTACAGTATGTAAGGGTTGCAGATGTCTAGTGCAAATCATTTAGCACTGCAGATTCAGCAATAAAAATACCAGTGATTGATATAACAATTATTAGCCGTCGCTTAGATCATTATGGTTTTCCTGGAATGAAATTAGGTTTTTCTGCTCACGTCAGCCCTTGCTGTGTTATGTCCTGGCTACGTCTATTAACTATGATTTAAATAGCGGAGTCTGCATTCATAGGAGGATATTTCACTTCTGCCATTGTCATTTAGTGATGCCAACGTCCATTGTCACGCACATAGGAGAAGTCACGGCAATTTGTGGATTTGTTTAATCACTTGTCAGGGAATAACTGGTTTGCAATGTCTATTTCGTTGATCCCTGACAATCAATGGCCTCTGAGCCCCGTACTGGTAAATTAATTAGGGCAGAACTGCATTACACTTTAGACACAGAGCTCTCTGCAATGCATTAAGCAGATTCACATAGTCCCGGATCTTTACAGGATCTTTGCTGCTGACTGATGGGGTTTTTCCCAGAGACATTATAATGATAGCTTCAGGAAATTGGATTATGTGCAGAAGCTCAAAACTATTGTATATTACTTTAAAGTGACCGATTTTTGAGGATTACCAATTATTCACACTATGGTGCAATCATAAACTGGTTCACAGGTGAATGCAGCATATCCAGTCATTAGCAACTAGTGATATCACTGCGGGTGCAGTCTATCCAGTCACTAGGTACCAGTGACATCACTGAGAATTAGGGTTACCACCTCATACCTTTAATTCTGGACACATATTAATTACACAGGTTCAGTGGCTGATTAAAACCAGGTGAAATGGAGTCTTGAAGTCAGCCAGCCACAGAACCTGTGTAATTAATATGTTTCCAGAATTAAAGGGATGAGGTGGTAACCCTACTGAGAATACAGGATATCAAGTCAATAGGAACCAGTGACATCACTGTGAGTGAGGTCTATATACTGTAGTCTCTAGGAACCAATGACATCACACAGTGTAGTCTATCCATTCACTAGGAACCAGTGACATCACTGAGAGTGCAACTTATCCATTTACTAGGAACCAGTGACATCACTGAGAATACAGCCTATCCATTCACTAGGAACCAGTGACATCACTGAGAGTGCATCCTATCCATTCACTAGGAACCAGTGACATCACTGTAAATGCAGCCTATCTAGTCACTAGGAACCAGTGATATCACTGAGAATGCAACCTATCCATTCACTAGGAACCAGTGACATCACTGAGAGTGCAGCCTATACAGTCACTAGGAACCAGTGACATCACTGAGAATGCAGCCTATCCATTCACTAGGAACTAGTGACATCACTATAAATGCAACCTATATAGTCACTAGGAACCAGTAACATCACTGAGAATGCAGCCTATTCATTCACCAGGAACCAGTGACATCACTGTAAATGCAGCCTATCTAGTCACTAGGAACCAGTGACATCACTGTAAATGCAGCCTATATAGTCACTAGGAATCAGTGACATCACTTTTGCCCTTACAGCTGAGTCCATGCACATCTTGCTTCCTTTTGCATTAAACAGCCCTAGTATCATGCGAAAGCAAGCAACTTTTTTGGTAAATAACATCTTATTTGCAAAAAGGAGTGAGTAGGACTCACATAAAGCTTCTGTTGATTGAAACGTTATGCAGCATGCCTATATTCTTTGTGTGACTGTGGCTGTATTTGCATACAAAATGCTACGCTACTCTGTTTTACAAGAGAAAGAGAAAAAAAAGAAAAGCCGTCCCTGGAGAGTCTCGTGGGCTACGTGACATGCAATGTGTATTGCATGGTGATGTATGTGCACGGTTTGCTCATGTGTTATAATATGCAGTACAGTCACATTACAAAGGCTTTAATGCTTTATATAATATTTAGGATAGAGACTGCCCATTGTCTGTTCCATGTATAGTTCTTGTTTATTGCCCAGTCTTGCATAAAGTTAACTTCTATACTGTATATATTCTGCAATTAATGAAGTGACAATATTAGATATTAATGTTTAAATGTATTTGCTGCCCGTTCCCAGGGGGTGCAGCCAAATCCACTATTACGTATTCCTCCACCACAGCAGCCCCCTCGGATATACCTGGGTGCTTAGAACACCCATGTCTCTCTGGGTCTCTGCATATGTTCCGCTCTGCCAGTCCCTCCACTGGATGCCTGTATCATACTGTATTCAATATAAAACACCTTTACTCGCATATAAAGCTATTACCCATACTGCACCAGCATATATCTCTGCACTTATCACATAATATCTCCCATCCCGACCATTCCACTCTGCACAAGATCTGCGTCTCTCTTCTGCACGGATCACTAGCTCCCATTCACTATTACAGGACTTTCATCGGGCTGCTCCTACCCTATGGAATGCCCTTCCACGCACAATAAGACTCTCCACTAGCCTCCAAACTTTCAAGCTTTCCCTGAAAACTCACCTCTTCAGGCAAGCCTATCATATTTATATACCACACGCATAACCCTCTGAGGCATTTATGTATTATATAGCTTCCTTTCTGGACTTGTAACTTGGTGGGACTGCTATGCTATTACTGGTGCCTTTCCTTGTGTTTTCCTCCTATGTCCCTATAGATTGTATGCTTGCAGCAGGGCCCTCCTACCTCCAAGTCTGTCTGTTGTTACCCAGTTTGTTTTATCACTGTCTACTATAGAAAAGCGCAACGGAATCTGCTGCGCTATATAAGACACTGTAACGGAATCTGCTGCGCTATATAAGACACTGTAACGGAATCTGCTGCGCTATATAAGACACTGTAACGGAATCTGCTGCGCTATATAAGACACTGTAACGGAATCTGCTGCTCTATATAAGACACTGTAACGGAAACTGCTGCGCTATATAAGACACTGTAACGGAAACTGCTGCGCTATATAAGACACTGTAACGGAATCTGCTGCGCTATATAAGACACTGTAACGAAATCTGCTGCGCTATATAAGACACTGTAACGGAATCTGCTGCGCTATATAAGAAACTGTAACGGAAACTGCTGCGCTATATAAGACACTGTAACGGAATCTGCTGCGCTATATAAGACACTGTAACGAAATCTGCTGCGCTATATAAGACACTGTAACGGAATCTGCTGCGCTATATAAGACACTGTGACGTAATCTGCTGCGCTATATAAGACACTGTAACGGAATCTGCTGCGCTATATAAGACACTGTAACGGAATCTGCTGCGCTATATAAGACACTGTAACGGAATCTGCTGCGCTATATAAGACACTGTAACAGAATCTGCTGCGCTATATAAGACACTGTAACGGAATCTGCTGCGCTATATAAGACACTGTAACGGAATCTGCTGCGCTATATAAGACACTGTAACAGAATCTGCTGCGCTATATAAGACACTGTAACAGAATCTGCTGCGCTATATAAGACGCTGTAACGGAATCTGCTGCGCTATATAAGACACTGTAACGGAATCTGCTGCGCTATATAAGACACTGTAACTGAATCTGCTGCGCTATATAAGACACTGTAACGGAATCTGCTGCGCTATATAAGACACTGTAACGGAATCTGCCGCGCTATATAAGACACTGTAATGGAATCTGCCGCGCTATATAAGATGCTGTAACGGAATCTGCTGCGCTATATAAGACACTGTAACGGAATCTACTGCTCTATATAAGACACTGTAACGGAATCTACTGCTCTATATAAGACACTGTAACGGAATCTGCTGCGTTATATAAGACACTGTAATGGAATCTGATGCGCTATATAAGACACTGTAACGGAATCTGCTGCGCCATATAAGACACTGTAACGGAATCTGCTGCGCTATATAAGACACTAACGGAATCTGCTGCGCTATATAAGACACTGTAACGGAATCTGCTGCGCTATATAAGACACTAACGGAATCTGCTGCGCTATATAAGACACTGTAATGGAATCTGCTGCGCTATATAAGACGCTGTAACGGAATCTGCTGCGCTATATAAGACACTGTAACTGAATCTGCTGCGCTATATAAGAACCTGTAACGGAATCTGCTGCGCTATATAAGAACCTGTAACGGAATCTGCTGCGCTATATCAGAACCTGTAACAGAATCTGCTGTGCTATATAAGACGCTGTAACAGAATCTGCTGTGCTATATAAGACGCTGAAACAGAATCTGCTGCGCTATATAAGAACCTGTAACGGAATCTGCTGCGCTATATAAGACACTGTAACGGAATCTGCTGCGCTATATAAGACTCTGTAACGGAATCTGCTGCGCTATATAAGACGCTGTAACGGAATCTACTGCTCTATATAAGACACTGTAACGGAATCTGCTGCGCTATATAAGACACTAACGGAATCTGCTGCGCTATATAAGACACTGTAATGGAATCTGCTGCGCTATATAAGACGCTGTAACGGAATCTGCTGCGCTATATAAGACACTGTAACTGAATCTGCTGCGCTATATAAGAACCTGTAACGGAATCTGCTGCGCTATATAAGAACCTGTAACGGAATCTGCTGCGCTATATCAGAACCTGTAACAGAATCTGCTGTGCTATATAAGACGCTGTAACAGAATCTGCTGTGCTATATAAGACGCTGAAACAGAATCTGCTGCGCTATATAAGAACCTGTAACGGAATCTGCTGCGCTATATAAGACACTGTAACGGAATCTGCTGCGCTATATAAGACTCTGTAACGGAATCTGCTGCGCTATATAAGACGCTGTAACGGAATCTACTGCTCTATATAAGACACTGTAACGGAATCTGCTGCGCTATATAAGACACTGTAACGGAATCTGCTGCGCTATATAAGACTCTGTAACGGAATCTGCTGCGCTATATAAGACGCTGTAACGGAATCTGCTGCTCTATATAAGACACTGTAACAGAATCTGCTGCGCTATATAAGACGCTGTAACGGAATCTGCTGCGCTATATAAGACGCGGTAACGGAATCTGCTGCGCTATATAAGACACTGTCCCGGAATCTGCTGCACTATATAAGACACTGTAACGGAATCTGCTGCTCTATATAAGACACTGTAACGGAATCTGCTGCGCTATATAAGAAACTAACAGAATCTGCTGCGCTATATAAGACACTGTAACGGAATCTGCTGCGCTATAAAAGACACTGTAAATTAATAAATAATATATGAGGAGGATTGCAGGAGGATCTGTCCTAGAATTTAGGGGCTCTCCCTCCGTCCTGCTGGTGGGAGCACTCGAGGACTTATGTAGTCCGTCCTGCAGTCACTAAAGGCCGGTTCCTCTGTTGGCTCAGTTCATTCAAAAGTATTTTTAGAGTTGGGAAATGGAGTCGGGAATATCAGTTCTTCGGAAGTGCCACATGCTGACTTGACATAGGCCCTGATTCCATACCTGGTAGCAAGGCTGCAATTTTTACAGATGTACAAAACCGGGCTGCACTGCAGGTGGGGCAGATGTAACCAGTGCGGAGATATAGATTTGGTTGGGGTGTGTTCAATCTGAAATCTGAATTGCAGTGTAAAGGTGCCCATACACTAGTAAGATTTATCTGCAGATCTGGCTGGTTGGAACAAAAACATGGTTATGGATGAGTGACAGTTTGGCAGTTTTCCAGCATTTCCAAGCAAATGGTCAACTGTCATTTACTCTCATCCATAACCAGGTTTTTGTTCCGACCAGACAGATCTGCCGATAAATCTGCGTGTGTATGGCCACCTTAAGAATAAAGCAGCCCCTCTGCACAGAGACAATATAACTCCCCCAAATCTAACTCTATGCACATGTTACATCTGCCCCACTGCAGTGCAGCATGGTGTCAATGTGCAAAAATTGTAGCCTTGCTACCAGGTGTGAATCGGGCCCATACTCGCACCCATTGTGACGTGTACACACGCCTAGAGGTATGCAGTATGTACTAGGTGTCCATTTTGCAGTGGAATTCAAAGTCAATTTAAATGAACTTAAATTCAACTCAGACTTCAAAATCGAATGTTAATAAATGAGAGATTTGTACAGTCATAGGCGTGCGCAGCCCATTTTCTTAGGGGGTGCACCATTGAAGGGGCGTGTCTATAACCTACTTCTGGGCGTGTCTATCACCTACTTCTGGGCGTGTATATCTCCTCCTACTGGGCGTGTCTATTGACACCTATTGGGCATCATTGTAAAGTAAAAAGAAGGTTACTTATTTATGTATATGCACTTCAGAATCAGGCATTCCCACACACACACAGGCGTGCAGCAAAAAGTTACACTGTAATGCCCAGCACAGTAATGCCCATTAAAAATAATGCCACACACCATTATGCTTATTATGCCAGGCTTGAGAAATCTTAAAAAATGCAAAATATGGACAATAGGTACAGTGCGTGATAAATATTTATACCATAATACCTATTACGCGTCACACACCCATTACATACTGTACAGTAGTATATCACATGCCATAATACCAGATGCCACGTTACTGCCCATTACATATTGTGCCTCACACCGTGATGTCCTTTACACATTACGCCTCACACCGTGATGCCCCTTACACGTTATGCCTCAGACCATGATGCCAATTACGCCTCAGACCATGATGACCATTACACATTATGCCACACACATTAACGCCTATTACATATTATGCCACAAGTGCTGCTTACTTAGATGCTCAATGCTAGGAGTACAATCCAACCATCAATATTAACCAATATTAACCATTAACCATCCAATATTAACCATATAACCATCAATCCTACCATCAATATGGTGTAATACAATCCTAGGCATTTTCCTAAGGCATTATCTTGGTGGAGAGAATATTCCCCCACCCCCCAGGGCAGCCACTGCTAGGAGTACCATTCCCCAACAGCAAATAGCATTTTATCTTACCATTGGTGTGGGGGTTAACTGCTCACTGCTGCTGCAACGGTTTGGGATGCGTCTGTCCAGAATGCAAATATGCAAATGCTGCTGACATGGCCGCACAGCTCCCTGGTGTTTCTGCTACCTCCTCAGCGCAGCTGTCATGTCTGTGGACAGGAGCGGGGGGAGTTAGGTGGATGGGCGTCTGCTAGTGCCGCTAACCGCAGATTTTTTTTTTCAAGAAGCTGCCGGGTCCCGGGAAAAGAAGGCCGCTGTACACGAGAGGGCGGGCTGCAGCGCGGAAGGACAATACGCGGCCGCGCTAGAAGCACTGGTCAGCAGCCCGGCCGAGCCGCATCGTCCCTGCTGCTGCTGCTGTTAAAGGAGGTGCTGCTATCTTACGGGGGTTAGGAGGTGCCTGTGCACCCCCGGCCCTCCCTGTGCGCACGCCTATGTGTACAGTAAAATAGTTGAAGACATATTGATAAACACTG
Organism: Crinia signifera; assembly: GCF_055691185.1. Lineage (NCBI taxonomy): Eukaryota > Metazoa > Chordata > Amphibia > Anura > Myobatrachidae > Crinia > Crinia signifera. The sequence goes on along the minus strand of NC_139218.1, from coordinate 12,982,951 downwards.
TAAGCATCATAGGCTCATTATGGCAACACAGGCGCAGTGGTTCACTTGCAATGAACCAAAATCGGCCACTGCCCCGATGGCCAACCCCGACCTTCCCCAGCAATTTACATTGTCGTTTGGCTGTTCGCAGCTGGCAGGATAGGGATGCTGGGACATGGGAACACCCAGCATTTCATTGGTGTCCCCATGCAAACGCTGTCGATCTTTGCAGCTTATAACTTCAACCAGAATCAGGACCTTAGAGCGTTGTCAGGAGACGCAGGAATTTAATCAAATCTAATTCGGTCTAATTTCATCCTCAAAGTTTTTAAATTGGTAAAACAAATTGATTTTTACAATCCAAAACCATAATTCAGATTTAAAATTAGAATTTCGAAGCGCATGTGCTGTAGATCCGAATCGAGTTAAGAACCATTCCTGGAATCGTTTTGGGTCCGATCTCTTCGGGGGATCGATATCAGGATTTGGAATCCTTGTGTGTGTATATACTATATAAATAATATATATATTTTCATATTTGTTATGGAGGCTGGTAGGTGTAGGGCAAGAGCACAGACCGCAGTGGATGAGAGGGATGTTATTCAGAGAATGGTTTCCATTGGACAACTAAGTTCCAATCAATAGAATGTTTGTTAGTAGCTACAATCTCCTGTCTGTTATTTTGGGGATTTTTGTGTAGGTTTAGAGTTCGATCTTCAAACCAGCTGTTAAAAAATCCAGGAATCCTGTTGTCGCCAATGTTCGGTTCTGTTTTGCCTTTAGTGACCCTCTTATTTGCTAAATCAAATGAAAAAAGAGTACAAATGGAGAAAACAAAGTCCATCTTAAGTGAATATATACCCCCCCCCCCCCCTAGAGTGACCGGCACCAGTAGCGTAACTATGAAAAATTCTCCCCCCTGCTACAAATCTTTTGCACCAACCCCCCCACCTCAACCCCGACCCCCCCAACCCCCTTACCCCTCCACATAGTGCCGCTGCGTCTGCCCCGGGACCTGCCACCGGCGAATCCGCCTCCTCTAGCATCCTCAAAAATGGTCTGCAGTATGGGGGCAGCCATTTTCTGTGTGTCACATTTTTTTATGGCAGAAGGAGAAGGGAGACGGAGAGCAGGACCGCAGACTGATTCGCCGGTGGCAGGTCCCGGGCAGACGCAACGGGTAACAATAGCCCCGCAGCCCCCCCCCGGCGTCCTCACCTTCCAAGCGCCTCCCCGCCACCGCGGGGTCTGCGGGGCGATAGTTACGCCACTGACCAGCACTGCCCCCCTGTGGAGCAGGCAAAGGTAAGTGCCATTTTAGGAAGTATTGATGTTGGTAGATATACATATATGAGAGCATCCTAATTGATGTGGCGATTCCAGCGCTGTTCTCCTGGAGGTAGTCGGATGGCGGTATCCTGACTGCCTGGATGCTAAACTCATCCCGTAGGTTCCTTTGCATTCTCTCTAAGATATATATTATTCATATCACCTGTCGTATACCTGTTTCTCTCAGCGATATTTGTGTCCTGTCCTCAGATGCACCTGTTATATATATGTCTCATTTCAGGTCAGACCCCCAGATTCTGCCCTCTCGCCCACAGCTAGGTCTCCTTTGGTGCTGGGACGCTGTCCTATTTCAGGAGGGAAAGGTCTGGGGCTTACGTTTCATTGCATTGTTGGCATTTCTGAAACGTTACTTAACCTTAAACCTGATCTTAAACCGTTTCCAGATCAAAACTTTAAGGTCCAGACTCCCCGCATGGAAACTTTGTTTCCTGAACGGATTTACTTCATTATGTTTATGGAAATGGGAAAAAAAACGCTCTCAATGTATAATAATTCACTATGGAAGAATTAACAAGTCTCAGAACTAAGTGGCAGATCTGGTGTGTGGCTTTGGGGAAGGGTCTCCGTAATTAGAGACACTTAGATTTAGCAGCTGTCTGGAATCTTGTCCGCCGTCTTCTCCTGACTCTATTTTTGCCTCAAATGCGTCCTCGGGTTCTCCCGGAACCTCTTACATTATATGGGGGATGCTATAAAATATATCTGGGAGAGCAAGAACATACCAGCCTATCAGCTCCTTACTGTCAGGTTACAGGACATGGTCAGGAGCTGATTGGTTGGTTCTTTACCTCTCTACTTTAACAAAGATGCGCTTCACAGACGGACTTGCGCTCAGCTCCATATCCTTTCATTGGACCGTCAAAGTGATGATATCACTAAATCGCACCCACTATCTACTCACCAATATATGAAAACCACTATAGGATATGGAGGATATTAAAGGTAATATAAACACTTTTATTAGACTCTCCCTCCATAGACGTAATATGTATCTGCTAAATCTACGTCCAATGTAATTATAGCTTTGGGTTCATTAAAATACAGGTTGAGTATCCCTTATCCAAAATGCTCGGGACCAGAAGAATTTTGGATAAGGGATTATTTCATGTTTCAGAATATTTTTATATTTCAATGATGTATCTTGAGGGATCTTGCATTTATGTTGTACAAACACATGAAATACACACAAACATATTTTATTTGTGCATAAAACAAGTTTTCAAAACAAAACATGAAACAAAGTTTGTGTACAATCTCAGAACTGAATTTAAATGCCAAGCAATCATTTTTTGCAGATACTTAGTGGCAGTTGTATATCATTTCCCAATAGTGCCAGTTACATATCATGTCCCCAGCAGTGCCAGTTACATATCATGTCCCCAGTAGTGCCAGTTACATATCATGTCCCCAGTAGTGCCAGTTACATATCATGCCCTCAGTAGTGCCAGTTACATATCATGTCCCCAGTAGTGCGAGTTACATTGCATGTCCCCAGTAGTGTCAGTTACATATCATGTCCCCAGTAGTGCCAGTTACATATCATATCCCCAGCAGTGCCAGTTACATATCATGTCCCCAGAAGTGCCAGTTACATATGCCCTCAGTAGTTCCAGCTACATATCATGTCCCCAGTAGTGCCAGTTACATATCATGTCCCCAGTAGTGCCCGTTATATATCATTTGCCCAGTAGTGCTAGTTACATATCATGTCCCCAGTAGTGCCAGTTACATATCATGTCCCCAGTAGTGCCAGTTACATATCATGTCCCCAGTAGTGCCAGTTACATATCCTGTCCCCAGTAGTGCCAGTTACATATCATGTCCCCAGTAGTGCGAGTTACATTGCATGTCCGCAGTAGTGTCAGTTACATATCATGTCCCCAGTAGTGCCAGTTACATATCATGTCCCCAGCAGTGCCAGTTACATATCATGTCCCCAGCAGTGCCAGTTACATATGCCCTCAGTAGTTCCAGCTACATATCATGTCCCCAGTAGTGCCAGTTACATATCATGTCCCCAGTAGTGCCCGTTATATATCATTTCCCCAGTAGTGCTAGTTACATATCATGTCCTCAGTAGTGCCAGTTACATATCATGTCCCCAGTAGTGCCAGTTACATATCATGTCCCCAGTAGTGCCAGTTACATATCCTGTCCCCAGTAGTGCCAGTTACATATCATGTCCCCAGTAGTGCCAGTTACATTTCATGTCCCCAGTAGTGCCAGTTACATATCATGTCCTCAGTAGTGCCAGTTACATATCATGTCCTCAGTAGTGCCAGTTACATATCATATCCTCAGGAGTGCCAGTTACATATCTTGTCCCCAGTAGTGCCAGTTACATATCATGTCCCCAATAGTGGCAGTTACATATCATGTCCCCAGTAGTGGCAGTTACATATCATGTCCCCAGTAGTGCCAGTCACATATTATGTCCTCAGTAGTGCCAGTCACATATCATTTCCTCAGTAGTGCCAGTTACATATCATGTCCCCAGTAGTGCAAGTTACATATAATGTCCTAAGTAGTGCCAGTTACATATCCTGTCCCCAGTAGTGCCAGTTACATGTCCTGTCCCCAGTAGTGCCAATTACATATCCTGTCCCCAGTAGTGCCAGTTACATATCATGTCCTCATTAGTGCCAATTACATATCCTGTCCCCAGTAGTGCCAATTACATATCCTGTCCCCAGTAGTGCCAGTTACATATCATGTCCTCATTAGTGCCAGTTGCATATCATGTCCCCAGTAGTGCCAGTTACATATCATGTCCTCAGTAGTGCCAGTTACATATGTCCCCAGTAGTGCCAGTTACATATCATGTCCTCAGTAGTGCCTTCACTTTCTGGAATGTATGGTTTTCGGAATAATTTGGGTAAGGGATACTCAACATGTATGTAAATAGACTCCAGTAACAGAATTACCATCCGATCCCACTCAACTTCATATCAGGGAATGTTTCTCGTTGGGAACGTGGCATTCACCCCAAGGGCATGTCTAGCTGGGCTGTGCCCTCTCACTGACATGCACTGGGGTTGATACCATTAACTTTGCAGAGCTGCGATTTAGGGGGTTATCTTAAGACATAACAGGCGCTGCCACTTCTTAACCACCCTTACCTTAAAGCACACATTCATTGTGGCACCTGCCCACTCCCTTCTCCGCTACGGCAGGTGGAAGAGACTTATCCCCAAACTTCACAACGTGCAGAACGGAGCTACCGGCAGTTACAGAATCACAACCGAAACACAGATCAGATAGGTCACCCAAAGCTTTTTATTTACTATCCGCTTATTAAACTGTGTACTGAGGGCCTGATCCACAGTTAATCGCTGTTGTGCGAATTTGCTATCCGTCGATTATCATACGACTGCTCATGTGGAAAGATTGTCGCATGCCTGTGTGAGCCCAAGTAGTGTAAAGTATAGCGTATGAATCTAAACGCAATCCCATCGCACATTGGCTGACTAGAAGCTGTTTGTGGGTGGGTGGTAACCAGCTGTTTTCTGGGTGTGTCAGGAAAGACGCAGGCGCGACCAAGTGTTGTAAGGAAGAGTCTGTGACATCAGCTCTGGCCTTGATCAGCCTGATACTGTCACTGCGTCGGCAGTTTTCGAATGGGATCAACTCTGCATAGAAAATGAAGTTTATTGATCGTTTCAGGGAAATCCTCACGACCTGCGTTTCCCTGCACAGTCCCTGGTTATCCGCTGGCATCACGGAACAGATTTTGTGCCTGCTCAGCCGTCACGTGTCTAATTATCCCGGGCGCGTTGATGCATTGCTGAAGGAGAAATCGCCTCCGTTCCGAGCAGTAAATTAACTTTCCAAACGAGGAAGCTGTAAATTTGTCTCCGTAAGTGCTGAAGGACTCAAGGTCCTATTAACAAAACCTAGATCAGCAATCGGGATGCAGACGTTTCATACGGAGAATCACTAAGAACGCTCTAGAACTGCGCAATTTAAAAACTTTGCAGGGTGTAGCAACTTACTGGCCTCCAAATGAGCAATCAGTATGTCTTTAGGGTATGGGAAGCCAAGGCTGGCACTACCACCTCTCACAATGACTAAGCATTAGGCAGTGTACATTGGTAGACTGAAGGGAAATGATGAAAATGTCAGAGGATTGCGGTACAGCCTGCGGAGCATTGCGGTACAGCCTGCGGAGCAGTTCGTTAGATGTTAACTGGGAACCACATGGCATCAAATTGTCCGTTTTAGGTGCTCATTGTTAAAGTGCATCTGTCGCACTGTACGAAGCTCCGTTTTACGTGCACAAATAAATATACGAGTATATGTGTGTGTGTATATATATATATATATATATATATATATATATATATATATATATATATATATATATATATATATATATAGTATAATTCTATGTTATATGCAGCAGAAGCTTAACATGCAGTATACTGGCCTGCGTCCTGTTCTTCCTGAGGTGTCACTCTCTGCTTATGGTACTTATAGCACAGGTCTGGTCTGTATTTCAGCACTGATATGCAGACTAGACAAGTTTTAGGTGCACCACAGCAGAAATAGTGCCACCACAGGCAGGGAAGAAGAACTGCAGGGGTTTTGTAAGATGCATTTTGCCTTGTGCTGCAATGGGGATGCGGTCCGTAATAAGGCCAATAGGTCGTTCACTATTGGTCCACAGGTCATAGGTTGACACATGAAAAAGGTTGACATACCTTTGGTCGACATGGTCAATGCAATGAGCCCACATGAGAAAGGTTAACATGTTTTTCACATTTTTTTTCAATAAAGAAGTTTTTTCATACTTTAGCATCGAAGTGGACATAGAGTAAGATTATAATAGTGTACCGGGGGCGAAGCGACCCATGCGAGAGGGCACGCGGTACACTTATACGTGTCCATGCTGACCTACATACTGTAATAAAAAAGTCAAAAACGCATGTCAACCTCTTTCATGCCAACATTTTTCGATGTTGACCTTTTGGCCGTGTCGACTTAATGTTAGGTGTTAACATATGGCCGGTCAACCAATAGTGGTTGACCTATTGAATGTCGACAATGGTTTGGCTGGGAAGATGGTCTCATCGGCTTGGATTAGGTCTCTGAGGGCTGTATGTTTGCCAGTATCGGTGCCCATTACGAATGTTCTTCTCAGGTTCCAGTCCATGATGTTGCTGAGGAGCATGGGTGATACTGTACAATCTGGCCTTATGCCAGCCTCTATTGTCAATGATGGGGACAATCGGACACATATTATACATTCTTTGACCCGTTGTTGTAGAGGGCTTGAATCACCTCGGGGGTGTCACATGGGATGTTCTCCGCCTTGAGGGCACACCAAACACATTATTATGGTGCCCATACACTTAGGCGATCGGATGCGATGGAACAATCCGATCGCATCTTATGGTGCCTAAAGTGCCCTCTTCCAGCACCCGATATGGCATGCCACATTGGGTGCTGGAAGAGGGCGGGCAGCGGAGTAGCATAGCGCTGTGAAGGGTCAGCGGTAGCAGAGTTTGAAAAAAACAAAACGTTTTAAACACTGGGCGGCCCTCTGATTGGCTGAATGAGCTCTCAGCCAATCAGCGGCTTCACATTCAGGCGGCTGCTGATCAGCCAATCGGAGGGCCGTCCATTGTTTTAAACTGTGTTTTCAAATTCTGCCGCTGCCCTCCAGCGCTCCTTCACTGCACTATGCTACTCCAACGGATGCCGCCAGCGATATCTCCGGCCCTCTCTTCCCGAACCTGAAGCCGCGGAAAGCAATTCCTCCACTATAGCTCCTGCAATTCGATAGATATTATGTGCAGCACATACGATCTATCGATGCAACATTCGACAGGCGGGCCCGCACATTGCATCGCATGGTACACAAGATGTGCATACAATCATTGCATTTATAAGAAATAATTGATATGAATGAAGTTTGCTTGAAGATTCTTTATTTTAAGCAGTGTGGCGTACACGGAGCGTGCAATAAGGTTGTAAGCTGATGACATTACGATTTATACAGGCTTTTATACCTTAAACATTTGGGTTACAGATTCATCATCATCATCAATTAATCAAATTAACGGCCATTCCAATACATAGACCCATCAAATATCAAAAATGTGAATAATTATACACCCCTCATGGGGAATTTCCAGACTTTATCGCAACATCTTAGAATTATGACTATTATATTAACAATATAAAACTGCTATACAGTAACTGAAGTTTTCGCTTCCCTATTTCCCAGGACACCACCTGACCACAGTGTAATCTGCTCTACGTTGCTTAATCTCTCTAAAATCAGTTTCATTAACTGCATATAAATCATTCTTAAAGCAACAGTTCCTTCTATTCATATAAGCATCAAGAAAAGCAATACTCGAATCATTCAGCTTCCAATAACTGTTCAATGAGCCAGATCCATTAGAAATGTACAAATGATTCACAATTCACAAGAGTCTTGACCAATCACGGCTAGATTTGCAGGGCATTATCCAATCACTACCAGGAAGGTTTAACCTTATCTTAACCCAAAATTTCCATTAAAAATGCCAGCGCCCCTCACAGCGACCGTTCTTTTAGAATAAATATATGCAAATACGGCCAAGTCAGTTAACTGAAGTTTAGTTTAGCATTGCACCCAAATAAAGAAAGGTGGCTGTGGGCGGCGCTGGCATTTTTAGCGGATTTTTTGAGGATCGCTCACAGCAATGTTGGCATTGAAAGGGTTACTAAAGAAGGGTTTGCTTGGTAATTTTCACACCTATTTCGACAAATTCCCTCGGCACTTTAAGGGTTAAAGCAGATGAGCTGGGCCTTGTGGTTCTGCCCGTGAGGAGCTTGGTGAGGAGATGCCGCTCCACCGATAACCACTCGTACCGTCTCACTTTTGTGTCCACCACTATCTAGTAAGCCCTGGAGAGAGCTAAAGTGGTCAGAGATAAAGTACCAGCTCCTAACTGTCATTTTTTCAAATGCAGTCTGTAAAAATGGAAGTTGGGATCTGATTGGCTAGTACTTTGGGGCCGATTCAGACCCCTTCATATGAGTCCGTGATTTGGACCTGTTTTCGATGGGGGAGGGTCTGTGCATGTCCGTATATGCGCACGTACATACTGTACCCCCTGTGTCGAAAGCCTGCAGGGGATGGCATCGGGGGAATGCCTGCCATTTTATGGGCAGCCCCATAAAAGCGATGGGATTGGGGTTTCCTGCTCGGTTTGGGCGGCTGACGTCACATGACCCAAGGGCCCACCCCGTTTTTGACAGTCATCGGCGGACATAAGTCAGTTTAGACTTTTTTTCCTGAAGGGTAGACAAGTCATGTGATGGTCTAATATGCCATTGGCCAATCTTGAAAATCAGGGACCAAAACTTTAAAAAGTGGGACTACATTTATTACTGGTGCCTGTCCTTATGTTTCCCCCCTATATCCCTATAGATTGTAAGCTTGCAGCAGGGCCCTCCTACCTCCAAGTCTGTCTGTTGTTACCCAGTTTGTTTTATCACTGTCTACTATTGTAAAGCGCAACAGAATCTGCTGCGCTATATAAGACACTGTAAATAAATAAATAAATAAATTTACTGTAGGGATTAAAGGGCAGCAAGACAGAGCCCAAGAAGTTACAAAATGGAAACAAATGTCCTATATTCTGCAGATTTATGATGTTTTTCCTGAACGAAATCAGGTATTCAGTAATTCTGTATGTCCTTACGGTGTATGTCATACGCTGGCACATACCAATACGTATGAACACATAACTAATGACTGCTTAGTCCCCACTTTCTATATATATCGGACTGGGAAAGTGTTTTGGAAAGGTCAGATATTGTAAATGAGCGGGAATGTGACCCTGTCCCGTGTGTGTAACCGGAGCCGCTGTAATCCAGCACTAGACCTCTCCGCTCAGCGTGGAATCTGATCTTCAGATAATGGCCGGGGGCTCATCCACTGAGCGTCTCAGATTAGGAGGAGGCGGCGAAAGACACTAATGTTATTAGGCTGCCTCCCAGCCTGGCCGTATGGACTATATGAATATAGCTTCGTGTGCAGATCTTATTTTCCTGGCCGTTTTATACTTTGTTCACGTTGCAGTTGATTTGGCGGCCTTGTCCATTGTAACCAGCTCCAATAAGCTTTGCTTTCCACGGTTCCTGCCTTATCACTAACGCCATCTGGGAATGGAGAGGGATCTCTTCAGATCCCCCTCCCCTTTTTATTCATTGCAGGCACATGTTCTGGCCTATGGTCGCGTATTCAGCGGAACAAAGCCTGGACAGAAGACACAAGTATAACCTTTTGCCGCCGTGATCCGTTCCTCTGCGCCAGGATTGCTGTGTAATTGAATTAAAACGCTTCAAGAATAACATTATCCATAACACAATTTTATGCATAAATGTGAATATGTTTAATCGACCGTAGGTCTTGGGCCTTTGCAAACGTAGGTGCCTATAGTTAAGTGTAGATTAAACATGAACTTTGCAGTTTTTATACATTCCTACTTCCACTGCGCTGTATTGAAAGTACTTTAAGTCAGTTACGAGTTCCTGTCTCAACAGAGCTGACAATCGAATTTCCCTAACAGGTTTTTTTTTTAAATATATAAATAAAGCTTTTTTTCCAGTGATGAAATGCAATTAAACGATTGATGATATCCCACTAACTGGATGGAAGGGATAACACAAGCATTGATCCAAAATGGAGGTCCATGCAGGTAACTGTCCAAATGCAATTATTCCTTGCAGTTTCTCGTTCTTGGCCATGTCGTCTTACCTCAGAAATGGCGGCGTTCTGTGTGACACAAATCATTTATTTCCCTGTCATCCTTGCAGGAACAGCCTGCACTTCTCCACAGCTTAGCAAAACGTCTTTATTATTTTAATTCTCTTATCGTAACACTATTCTGTGGGCAAACGTGTGACTGTCCGGAGTGATGTGCGGCGCTGCGTGCTGCTTATAGGGGAATGGATCCATACTGCGTGTATCCAGGGGCTTATATATTTGCCAAAACAAGGCGTTTGCAGCACCTTACTGCAAGCATGTCCAAACTGTGGCCCTCCAGCTGTTGTGAAACTACACATCCCAGCATGCCTTGCCATATTTTTAGCATTCCCCAATAGCAAAGCTGTGGCAAGGCATGATGGGACTTGTAGTTTCACAACAGCTGGAGGGCCATAGTTTGGACATGCCTGGGTTACAGCATGAATACCGAATGAAGGGCAGCAGCAGCTTCAAACCTAAGACTACACTAATTGTACCTTTTATATTATGGTATACAGGCTGTTATTCCGATCGCGTCGCTGAGACCCATGCACGAGCCGAAGCGATTGTACCAAACCCCGCCCATTTCCACGCCGAATTCGGCCGCTCGGCATGCGAACGGGTGTTTTATGTGAACATCCATTCGGATGCCCGTGGGAACCTCCCCCATCATATAGTCGCTGACCACTGCATACATATGAGTGAAGAAAAGCAGGTATATGGGGAGGAAGCTGACACCCAGTTAAGTCATCTGTCCGCCCCCTGCGTGCACGTCCCCACCGCATTTCCATACGCACGCCCTGCGTTTTTATGTGAACGCCTATGAAACGCAGGGGTGCGCATATGGTAATGACCCCGATCAGGCCGCAACGCCCCTCTCCATCCCCTGCTCGGACAGCCAGGAGTGAGCACTCGGTGACCGGACTTCTCACCGAGTTCGCATGCGTACACATTTGCGCAGAATGGGTTCTGCACATGCGTATACGCACAGCATCGGTACACTGCCCAAATTCACTTCACTGAATAAGGGCCACAATATAGCGCCAACAGCCACCCGAAACAGCTTGTGGGGCTTATTATTTAAGGGGATATAGATGCTAGGTTGACACTATGAAGGTTGAATCAGTAGGTCGACCACTAAAGATCGATACATAAAATAGGTTGACATGGCTAAAGGCCCCCTACACTTGTCCAACTTGTCTGAGGGACAAGCTGGACCTGATTGACTTGAGATTTATCCTATGTGCAGGAGGATCAATCTCTTGGTTAGATCCAATGCGCACGGGATTGTGCATCGGGTCCTACACCATCAGGCACATCAGATTTTGTCAGATAAATTGGCCCAATCCATCTGAATTGGGTCAAATCTGTCAAAATCTCACAAGTGTAAGGGGCCCTTTAGGTCGACAGGGCCGGACGTGCGACACAAGTGTCAACAATGGGAAGGTCGACAGTCACAAAGTCCACATGAGATGTTCACGTTTCTGCATTGCTGGGTGGATTCTGAGTCGCACTGTGCTGCAGCCGCTTTGGCGCCTTTTGCCGTTCCGCTTCGTGTAACATCCAGACGCGCCTGCTGCATGCTAGGGGCATATTCTCCAACGCGAGTACGTGACTCGGAATCATGCGTATAAGCGTGTCCCCTCCCCCCTGTCGGGATTTGCTCTTTCGGGATGCCGACGTCGGTATTCAGAATGTCCGGATCGCAAACCCCGGACATCCACATATATCCGGTTTGGAACATGTTCTAACAATACTGAATGTTTAATATTCTATTATTTAATAATAAGACACTATTACCTCTTGTAGCTGAATTGCAATCTGTGGCTGTGTGGCAATAACTAATGCTGTTACTTATGTTATTAATTCAATATATTGACCGTGTACTGCCAGCTTCTGTAATTACAGACCAGGGCCGTGTGGTATTAATATGTATCTGACAGTAATGCCGAGGGTACATTATTACCTACCGTAGCTGTATCCTATTACTGCCGGGATATTGAATCTATACCAAATGAAGAGAGATAGAACAGTTATATTTGTCCATTTACCCAGTGACATGCAGATAACCGATCTCTCTGATCACATAACCGCAGTTACGTATAAGTGTTACATTGTCATATATATAAATGGTGACCGGGATGGCAACAATTTCCTGCTTCAGTTCAATCAATGAATTATGACACATTTTTATTTTTGCTTAGTTCCGTGCCTCCAATGTTTACCGGCCCTGTACATAGGAACCCAGGCAAAGGGCCACAAAGGCCAGATTTATTGCAGGGGTCTATTGTGAAGACTTCCGATAGGTTAAACTCTGTGCCCCTGCTCTGGGTATTACTATCCGACAACCAACTAAGCCACCCCCCCACCCAAATGAACGGGTCTGGACCAACCCCTAAGTTTGTACTAAGGTATAAATTTACAAAAGATCCATTTTATCAACAGAGGGTTTCAGAGTCAAAATTCCATATTTACCAAAAGTCAATTTTAGAAATATTAGATTTTAAAACCGATGTCAATGTTGGTCGACTTTTTATTTTTTTATTTGGTCTAACATTAGTCAGCATTTTCCAGTGGTCGGCAAATCAAAAATCTGCTCCCACTTCTTGCTGATTCTGTTTTGGACACACTAATTTTGGTTTGCATACATCTCCGATGGTGGGGCGTCTGCGATGGTTTGTGTACTTATCTGATGGTAGGGCGTCTGCGATGGTTTGTGCACATATCTGATGGTAGGGCGTCTGCGATGGTTTGTGTACATATCTGATGGTAGTGCATCTGCGATGGTTTGTGTACATATCTGATGGTAGGGCGCCTCCGATGGTTTGTGTACATATCTGATGGTGGGGCGTCTGCGATGGTTTGTGTACATATCTGATGGTAGGGCGCCTGCCATGGTTTGTGTACATATCTGATGGTAGGGCGTCTGCCATGGTTTGTGTACATATCTGATGGTAGGGGCGTCTGCGATGGTTTGTGTACAGTACATATCTGATGGTAGGGCGTCTGCGATGGTTTGTGCACATATCTGATGGTGTGGCATCTGCAATGGTTTGTGTACATATCTGATGGTAGGGCGTCTGCGATGGTTTGTGTACATATCTGATGGTAGGGCGTCTGCGATGGTTTGTGTACAGTACATATCTGATGGTAGGGTGTCTGCGATGGTTTGTGTACATAGCTGATGGTAGGGCGTCTGCGATGGTTTGTGTACATGTCTGATGATAGGGCGTCTGCGATGGTTTGTGTACATATCTGATGGTAGGGCGTCTGCCATGGTTTGTGTACATGTCTGATGGTAGGGCGTCTGCGATGGTTTGTGTACATATCTGATGGTAGGGCGTCTGCGGTGGTTTGTGCACATATCTGATGGTAGGGCGTCTGCGATGGTTTGTGTACATATCTGATGGTAGGGCGTCTGCGATGGTTTGTGTACATATCTGATGGTAGGGCGTCTGAGATGGTTTGTGTACATATCTGATGGTAGGGCGTCTGCGATGGTTTGTGTACATATCTGATGGTAGTGCATCTGCGATGGTTTGTGTACAGTACATATCTGATGGTAGGGCGTCTGCGATGGTTTGTGCACATATCTGATGGTGTGGCATCTGCGATGGTTTGTGTACATATCTGATGGTAGGGCATCTGCGATGGTTTGTGTACATATCTGATGGTAGGGCGTCTGCGATGGTTTGTGTACAGTACATATCAGATGGTAGTGCGTCTGCGATGGTTTGTGTACTTATCTGATGGTAGGGCGTCTGCGATGGTTTGTGTACATATCTGATGGTAGGGCGTCTGCGATGGTTTGTGTACTTATCTGATGGTAGGGCGTCTGCGATGGTTTGTGTACATATCTGATGGTAGGGCGTCTGCCATGGTTTGTGTACATATCTGATGGTAGGGCGTCTGCGATGGTTTGTGTACATATCTGATGGTAGGGCATCTGCGATGGTTTGTGTACATATCTGATGGTAGGGCGTCTGCGATGGTTTGTGTACATATCTGATGGTAGGGCGTCTGCGATGGTTTGTGTACATATCTGATGGTAGGGCGTCTGCGATGGTTTGTGTACATCTCTGATGGTAGGGCGTCTGTGATGGTTTGTGTACATATCTGATGGTAGGGCGTCTGCGATGGTTTGTGTACATATCTGATGGTAGGGCATCTGCAATGGTTTGTGTACATATCTGATGGTAGGGCGCCTCCGATGTTTTGTGTACATCTCTGATGGTAAGGCGTCTGCGATGGTTTGTGTACATGTCTGATGGTAGGGCGCCTCCGATGGTTTGTGTACTTATCTGATGGTAGGGCGTCTGCGATGGTTTGTGTACATATCTGATGATAGTGCGTCTGCGATGGTTTGTGTACATATCTCATGGTAGGGCGCCTCCGATGGTTTGTGTACATATCTGATGGTAGGGCGCCTGCGATGGTTTGTGTACATATCTCATGGTAGGGCGTCTGCGATGGTTTGTGTACATACAGTATCTGATGGTAGGGCGTCTGCGATGGTTTGTGTACATGTCTGATGGTAGGGCGCCTCCGAGGGTTTGTGTACATATCTGATGGTAGGGCGTCTGCGATGGTTTGTGTACATATCTGATGGTAGGGCGTCTGTGATGGTTTGTGTACATATCTGATGGTAGGGCGTCTGCGATGGTTTGTGTACATATCTGATGGTAGGGCATCTGCAATGGTTTGTGTACATATCTGATGGTAGGGCGCCTCCGATGGTTTGTGTACATATCTGATGGTAGGGCGTCTGCGATGGTTTGTGTACATGTCTGATGGTAGGGCGCCTCCGATGGTTTGTGTACTTATCTGATGGTAGGGCGTCTGCGATGGTTTGTGTACATATCTGATGATAGTGCGTCTGCGATGGTTTGTGTACATATCTCATGGTAGGGCGCCTCCGATGGTTTGTGTACATATCTGATGGTAGGGCGCCTGCGATGGTTTGTGTACATATCTGATGGTAGGGCGTCTGCGATGGTTTGTGTACATACAGTATCTGATGGTAGGGCGTCTGCGATGGTTTGTGTACATGTCTGATGGTAGGGCGCCTCCGAGGGTTTGTGTACATATCTGATGGTAGGGCGTCTGCGATGGTTTGTGTACATCTCTGATGGTAGGGCGTCTGCGATGGTTTGTGTACATATCTGATGGTAGGGCGTCTGCGATGGTTTGTGTACATATCTGATGGTAGGGCGTCTGCGATGGTTTGTGTACATACAGTATCTGATGGTAGGGCGTCTGCGATGGTTTGTGTACATGTCTGATAGTAGGGCGCCTCCGATGGTTTGTGTACATATCTGATGGTAGGGTGTCTGCGATGGTTTGTGTACATATCTGATGGTAGGGCGTCTGCGATGGTTTGTGCACATATCTGATGGTAGGGCGTCTGCGATGGTTTGTGTACATATCTGATGGTAGGGCGTCTGCGATGGTTTGTGTACATATCTGATGGTAGGGCGTCTGCGATGGTTTGTGTACATATCTGATGGTAGGGCGTCTGCGATGGTTTGTGTACATACAGTATCTGATGGTAGGGCGTCTGCGATGGTTTGTGTACATGTCTGATGGTAGGGCGCCTCCGATGGTTTGTGTACATATCTGATGGTAGGGTGTCTGCGATGGTTTGTGTACATGTCTGATGGTAGGGCGTCTGCGATGTTTTGTGTACATCTCTGATGGTGAGGCGTCTGCGATGCTTTGTGTACATATCTGATGGTAGGGCGTCTGCGATGGTTTGTGCACATATCTGATGGTAGGGCGTCTGCGATGGTTTGTGCACATATCTGATGGTAGGGCGTCTGCGATGGTTTGTGTACATATCTGATGGTAGGGCGTCTGCGATGGTTTGTGTACATATCTGATGGTAGGGCGTCTGCGATGGTTTGTGTACATATCTGATGGTAGGGCGTCTGCGATGGTTTACATACATCTCCGAAGGTGGGCGCATCTGTGATGGTTTACGTACATCTCCGATGGTGGGGACATTTGTGATGGCTTACATACATTTTCGATGGTGGGGCACCTATTCAACATGGTCCAAAAATCAGTGGAAATCTAGAAAATCAGTCAAATCGGCTACTAGTAATCATGGCAAGGGACTACTACTCCCAGCATAATCTAGCACAAGCAGGAGAAAGGGACCTGATGTAGAACCAAATAAAATTGCCTCTTAACTGGTGAGATTGACAGGGCATGCTGAGAGTTATAGTTCCTCCACACCAGCGTGTCACAGGTTGTGCATGTCTGCACGTCAGAGAACAGTAAAACCCATCCATAATTAATGCGACAGGATAAAAGACTATTTTTTTGTGTGAGCAATTTGTGTCTGCGAGGAACACGATCACCGCGTCGGCGTCTTCATCTTGCTGGAAAGAACGCGGCCCATTGTCCACGGCGGTGGATCCGGAGACCCGTTCGTCATCGCTACCAGCGTGGCGTCGGCCCTGTTCCACAGGCATTGATTTCTGCAGACAGTACAGTAAAAGCCCCCGTCCTCTCATTATAGTAACTGTATTGAAGAGTTGTGCAGAGCAGCGGTGCACCTAGACAGCGCCGGGGCTCAGCATCGCGTACAAAGACTCCGGCTCTATAAATAGCTCCCGCGCCTGGCGTGTATACTGCTGAAATGATCTTGCACATTTCCCTGGCTGGGAACAGATGGAGGCGGTTCACGCTGTAACCAGACTTGCCGTGTGTTGGAACCCTGATGCAAGATCGCTTTTAATTACGGCTTAACGGTGAGCAATTGTTAAGCCATCTAAGGTGCCACGCGGATTCCTGCCCAGCGTGGGGGCGGACGACCGACTGTACCTGACGCTTTGAGTTAGAGAAGAGACGGCTCCACACACATATGGGCGCGCTGCGCTCACGCCGGACAGTAGGACGGAAGCCAAATACATCCAAGCTGTGTCTGTTCCAGTTGTACGGAGCGAGTCAAGTGTGAAATATATTCATTGGAATTTATTACATTGCAGTGGAGCCACAGGACGGGGGATGTCGGAGGGGGTACAGTCAGGGCGATGGCTTCCAATTTACTGTTTGTTTGTTCAGCGCAGCATCCGCTGTGATTGTTCGAGAGAAGGAACGCTTATTGGGGGGGGGGGGGGTGTTCACAGTACCCCCCCCCACCCCACCCCCTTTACAATAGTACAATGGTGGGCCACAAATTTATCCCTCCATGCTTGCATTGATTCTGCTTCACGGTGCTTGTACACATGTTTTCTGGCAGAGGGCTAAGTGCCCCAGCTAATGGGAAGCAATCCTGGAGACTACCACTAGGGGTGACATAACGCTGGTCACCACTATTAGGGGGGTATGCAATGTGTGCAGATATCTCCTATTAAGGTGGCGAGTCCAGTTAACTCAGTGAAGCTCGCAGCATACCAAGTCCTTGCCGCCGTTTCCCCTCACAACCATGCGTGGCTGTTTTGTGGCATTACCATGTGTTCCGCTGCAGGAGAAATCAATCGATGATCGCCGACCATCGACTGATCTCTTCTGCCTTCATAAATATATGTCAGTGGAGACTGACCTATTTGCGGGCAGCGGGATGAAGACAGGGCAGGCAGCTCACGCCATGTGATGTCAGCCGCCCCGCCCCCGACACACCTCGTTCCACCCGCAATCCCATGGGAATGCCTAGTGTTTTCATGGGGACGCCCAAGAGACACTGTGCGTTCCCATGGACAACACCTGAGCCCGCCGCCCCCATCCTGCACCGCTCCGTGCGTACGGCCCCGGCAACACTGTAAATTGCTGCGGCTGTTCGTAGTTGGGTCTCCGCAATCCTAGACCATCGGATCAGGGGCCGAATTCGGTAAAAAAAGGGCTGTCGAATCTGCAGTCATTTTCACCAATCCAGACTTTCCGGCTTTGTTGAAACATTTTAGGCAGTTGGATGATTGAATACCGATAATCGAATCGGCCAAATGTTATAAATGGTCAGACAGTCGCAAAAAAGATTGACTACCCCTCCCCCCCCCTAAAGCACCTACATGATCATTTATCAAAGGTATTCTATATAACCTCCACTGAGCAATCTGCGCTGCTTCCTCCAAATACAGGTGCACAGATCCCTTGTGCAGAATGAGGGGGAGATGTGTCAAACTTGGTACCAGCCAATCCGCTTTACAAAAAAAGCTTTACTGAAAAATGACAGGAGCTGATTGGTCAGGTACATTCTCTCTCTCTCTCTCTCTCTCTCTCTCTCTCTCTCTCCTATTTGTGATTCTCCTGCCATTTCTCACACACAGCCGGTAACATGACAGTTAGGAGCTGAGTGGCTGGTCCTTTATATAGGAAATATCATCTTTTTTTTTTATACACACAAACATTTTTTATTTGAATTTATATAACAAATGTGAGCGATGCTGTGGTTTTAGCGGATGTATTGCACATCTCTCACACTCCGAGTGTTAGTACATTTAGCCCATTGTACCGCAGATAGTGACCTGCTCGAATTCCATTACCTTGGTCGATCTGTAATACAGAACTCCGATAATGGTGTCAATACAGCCTGCCCCTAGGTTATCCCTTCCTGCTGTAGAATGATAATAGGGTCCGGCTGTCAGTCATGTGCAGCCAGGGGCACGAGGGCTGGTAATGAGCTATCCGTCAGTATGGACCTGTATATTAATCACCCTGCTCTGCATATTCATACAGGTAGCGCATAATAACGAGGTGA
Source organism: Crinia signifera (assembly GCF_055691185.1). Lineage (NCBI taxonomy): Eukaryota > Metazoa > Chordata > Amphibia > Anura > Myobatrachidae > Crinia > Crinia signifera. Next base: position 12,964,178 of record NC_139218.1, on the reverse strand, counting down.
CGCACCCAGCGTGTCTGATCATAATGACTAGTATTACTCAAAGCCCCCGGCTTCCTTCCTGACGGTACACCTACAGTCCAGGTGTGAAGGATATCATTGCTTGAGGACAGGTGACTTAATTAGTACCTCATTCATGTGCTAAAGCACGGATATCCTTCTAACCTGTACTGCTTGGACTGCTACTATGCCTTCAGTTCAACTTGGCAAACACTCCTCTAGGCATGGGTGGTCTTTGTAGTGTCTACAGCAGCGTTCCCCCAACTCCAGTCCTCAGGGACTCCTACCAGTGCATGTTTTCCAGATCTCCAAGTTGGAGCACATCAGACTCCTTTATCGCGAAGAAGGTAGACGAGAGCCCTTATCTGCTGCACACTGGGAGTGGCCACAATGCAAAATACATAGGGCAGGATGTACTAAGGGGAAAATGCGGTAAAACCCCTGTTTTACCGCATTTTCCTATGTATTAAAACCCCGCTGCCACGTTACCGCAGTGTAGGGTATCGCCACCTTTGGTTGGCAATACCCTATAGAAGCCTATGGGCTTCTTTTCGCCGCCCGACGCCTCCGCCGCAAACCTGCCGACCCCCCCTCTCCCCCTCCCTCCGGCTTACCTGGTCCAGGTCCTCCTGGACCCGGAAGGTAAACCCTTCCTCCCCCTAGTGACGCAGCCGGACGTCCTTCCGGCTGCAGAGAGGAGGAGGTGGGAAAGCCTGTTTAGCTGACCCTGGCGTGAGGGGAGCAGGCGGCAGGGAGGTGACGGAGACCCCTCGCACACCACATTACAGGTATCGAGGGGGGCCTCCGTCACCGCATCGTGATGCCAGCCGCATATGTTAGTACATATAGAAGAAGGTACTCGCACAAGGCGAGTTTAGGCAGCGCTAGTGTCAATGATAAGGAAACAAAATTTGTTTGTAAATATATAAATCTTTTTTACTGATTAAAAATGTATACATACACAATATAATGATACAATCATAAACATAAAACAGTAATGTAACTGAATAAAAATGGAGTAGGTAGGGAATAAAAGTAAACTGGAATTAACGGAAATAAAGTTAATAAGGGATATCCCGCCTCAAAGGACATATAATGGTGAGCATGTAGTGTGATCACTTGATTGTGGAAATAAGATAGGTAAGTGCACTTTACCAATGGAGAGTTCCGGATGTTTGTGGAACAATGATGATGAAAGCTGGATGAGTCCTCACAATATGTGCGGCTGTTGGTCGTGCCGCTGGAGGGGTCAGGGATCGCTAGATGGATTCAGTCCTCTGTGTTGCGGTGTGAGACAGGATGGAATGTCTCCAACACCGGAGGGGGGTTATTGTGGCGATATGACCAATTGGATTCCAGCAATTGAGGATGATGGCTTCCGTGACCCAGGGATAGTCTCACCGGTGTAGATGTTGGTACCAGTGGTGTCCGGGAGCACGGTGTCCGCCTTGTAATGTAATGTCCAATTGAGCAGTAATGAAAAAATGTCCACAACAGGATAGATCTCACAGTAGAGTCCTGCAGTGAAACGCGTTAGGTGACTCTTCAGCCTATCCCAGCCTCAGGACTCTACTGTGAGATCTATCCTGTTGTGGACATTTTTTCATTACTGCTCAATTGGACATTACATTACAAGGCGGACACCGTGCTCCCGGACACCACTGGTACCAACATCTACACCGGTGAGACTATCCCTGGGTCACGGAAGCCATCATCCTCAATTGCTGGAATCCAATTGGTCATATCGCCACAATAACCCCCCTCCGGTGTTGGAGACATTCCATCCTGTCTCACACCGCAACACAGAGGACTGAATCCATCTAGCGATCCCTGACCCCTCCAGCGGCACGACCAACAGCCGCACATATTGTGAGGACTCATCCAGCTTTCATCATCATTGTTCCACAAACATCCGGAACTCTCCATTGGTAAAGTGCACTTACCTATCTTATTTCCACAATCAAGTGATCACACTACATGCTCACCATTATATGTCCTTTGAGGCGGGATATCCCTTATTAACTTTATTTCCGTTAATTCCAGTTTACTTTTATTCCCTACCTACTCCATTTTTATTCAGTTACATTACTGTTTTATGTTTATGATTGTATCATTATATTGTGTATGTATACATTTTTAATCAGTAAAAAAGATTTATATATTTACAAACAAATTTTGTTTCCTTATCATTGACACTAGCGCTGCCTAAACTCGCCTTGTGCGAGTACCTTCTTCTTTTTTCACACCAGTGAGGAGTGACTACCCTCACACCCCGGCAGCAGCTTACCTTGTAGGATCAGCTCATTGTCAAAGCGCCTGAATATTCCCAGTGAATATTTCTTTCTGTTAGTACATATACGCTGGCATCGTGGCGGACGGCGGCGATGTATATGAATACATCCCACCCATAATCAGACACACTCACACCAGCAAACTTGCCATTGTGTCATCACTCCTCTGTCACTTGGGGTGTACTAAAGGCCCCCGTACACTTGTTAAGGCAAGTCGGGCTAATGAATGGGGGCTTTAGGTGGGGGGGTTACCATATTATTGCCTCACCCGCTCCTTGCTGTGCCCCACATCGTCAAGCTTCATCTTTTTTCTACATCTAATCCTGAACATCCCGGTTTACTCCAAAAATATTTCAGTGTATTTTGAATAATAAGAATCCATAAAATACTGTTATGATCTATCTCAGCCCATTGTCGGTGTAACTCCTTTCAGCCCAAAGAAGTGTTATTACCCAGAATCCTCTGCTGCAAGTAAGATGGCTCCCGCGCTGTGACCTATAGACACATTTATTAAATTCAGAGACGTTTTTAAAGCCGGCGTTCGTTATTTTTCTAGATTGGAAAACAACAAACAATTCTGAATTAATGCTGAGTCGATGGGGAGTATTTTAGCTGTCCTGAGCGTAAAACATTGCCGAACACGCTGCATTTCCTGCCCTCGGGGCTCGCCGGATGGAACTGAACTTAATTTATCATATGACTGTCATCAGCCTGTAGGAAATCAATAGTAATTGTGAGGATGTTAATTAAACAGAGCGTTCTGCAGCAGCAGACAGACATGTGATGGGAATACGACCGTGGATGGTTTTTGATGTCGGTGTGAAAGAGATTCTGGGTCCAGCTTATTAGAAACTGCTGCTCGTTTTGGTGCTGGAGGTGCAGCACTAATATGTGCGTGGGGATGGCAGAATGACGGCGGTAAAATAGTGGACGCTTAGATATTATATACATAGTATAATTACCTGGCGCCTGTCGGTATTCCCTCCATCATACAAATGTAACATTAGGAAATGCCACAAAACAGCCAAATCGTAACAAAGATAAGTTCTTGTTTCATCTTCCTTAAGGGTGCGAGGGCTGTGTGCTGCGTCCTTCGTGTGACCTCACTCTCAACCCCCCAACCGAAATCATGCTCAGAGACAGTACGTGGGATTGAATCATTGGCCACAGTTTATTAATACCTCTAAATACATATTGCAGGGTAGGGACAGAGAACGGTGGGCAAGGCAAGCTCCCGATCAATGACCTTCATTGATTTATGATGTAGGGGCGTGCCCCCTGCCTACGCTGTAGGCCCTTGGCTACGCCCCCTCTGTGGGCCAGCCCCTGCAGATCACCCCCTGCCTGGCGCGCAGCCGGACGGCCTGCCGTCGATAGCTAGAGCCTGGCGTGCGGCCCGACCGAGGGTGAATCTGCGAACCTCAGCTGGCTCCTCCTGTCCCGATGCCTTGCGCACTGCTTCTTCCCGCCCTGCGACATGCTTACAACACTCAACTGTGACAGAATTGCATAATTGTTATTGTTACAACGTGGTTACCAACCGCCCGCTTAAACACATTTGACTTCCCAAATCCTTGCTGACCCTCCAATGTATTCATACATAGTCCCGTCGTCCTTTTTTTTTTTTTTTTTTGCACACAAGAAAAGAAAAAGAAAACACACCCGTACTTGTTTCACCCTTACATGTACCCTACTGACCCATTCCGTGGTCGCATATCCCTAAGCTACCTGTGATACCCCTGCGATGCCCGCCCCTGCCTGAGTCCTGGCCTCTAATTCCTTGCAAAGTGGGATGGGTGGGTGGGATCTGCTGCCCGGCCGTGTTCTGTGGAGGAATGCTGCCTCCCCCGCCGGCTCGGGCATTTAACCCCTTCCTGGCCAGGCTCCCCCCCGCTCCCCCTGACTGGCTGGCCAGCGTGCCAGGTGTGAAACGGGGGTCGGCATACCTGCCTACCCCCCCCCTAGCTTCCCGCCGTTCGGACCTCCGTCCGCAACAGCCCCGCCCCCCTATGCCGCTTCGGGCGCCATCTTTGGCTGCCTGCGCTCACTTAAGGGTGCGAGGGCTGTGTGCTGCGTCCTTCGTGTGACCTCACTCTCAACCCCCCAACCGAAATCATGCTCAGAGACAGTACGTGGGATTGAATCATTGGCCACAGTTTATTAATACCTCTAAATACATATTGCAGGGTGGGGACAGAGAACGGTGGGCAAGGCAAGCTCCCGATCAATGACCTTCATTGATTTATGATGTAGGGGCGTGCCCCCTGCCTACGCTGTAGGCCCTTGGCTACGCCCCCTCTGTGGGCCAGCCCCTGCAGATCACCCCCTGCCTGGCGCGCAGCCGGACGGCCTGCCGTCGATAGCTAGAGCCTGGCGTGCGGCCCGACCGAGGGTGAATCTGCGAACCTCAGCTGGCTCCTCCTGTCCCGATGCCTTGCGCACCGCTTCTTCCCGCCACTGAGGCCCCCCTGACCTGCCTGGGCCGAAAAACCCCCACCCTGCCATATGCCCTTAGCTCATGACTCCAGCGCCTCCTGCAGTGCATTGTTGAACAGGTCTATGCCGACCTCTGACAAGTGCACCCCATCGCCCCTGTATAAACCTGCCATCTTCTGGTTTATATCCGGGTGTCGTATGACGACTCCCCCTAAGGCCTCGACGCATCTCCCGACTGCTACGTTAATTTTCTTCCTGGTTCTTTCCACTGCCGCCCCGCTGCGCGCACCCCGCCAGGCTAGCCTGGGAATGATGCTGGACCATATAATGCGCAATTCGGGCCAGCGCCCTTTCACCCATGTTAGGTCGTCCTTTATTACTCTTTTAAAGTCCAGGGACTGTATTTTGCCCAAGTCATTGCCCCCCAGATGTATGACCAACACTTCTGGGTGGCCTGTAGCTCTCTCCGCGCGCAAGAGCACTTCCCTGAGCTCGCCCCACCTCATCCCCCTTTTTCCGAACCAGGAGATTCGGCAGAACTCCCTTGGCAGCCCTAGCTGCCGGCCATATGGTCTGACCGCGGCCCTGACTTCCGCCCAATGTATGTAGGAATGGCCCACGATCCATATGCGCCTTGCCTCTTTGGGCCCTGTGGAAAAGGGGGAGGAGGGTGGCGATGTTAATTTGCTGTTGCATTGCTCGTGACTGGCCTAACATAAAGCTTGTAGCGATCTGACCTCCATCTGCCTATAGCCCTAATTTCGTCTGGCGCCCGGCCTGCCCCGGCAGCTGATGTTGCTGCGCCGATTCTAAATGAGTGCGTGCTAAACTTTCCGGCTTCCCAGCCGCTGGCCGCCACGCACTTCCTCAGAATTGCCGCAAACTGGTACTTTGTCAGCGGTGACCCGTTGTCGTGTACCAAGAATTGCTCCCCGCCTTCTGGCCTGACTTCCAAATAGTCCCGCACGGCTGCCACCGGGCATGTCAATGCCTCACTGTGTCTGCACAGCTGTACCCAGTTTCCCTTACCCTCTTGATCCGTTTTGGATCTATGCACTTTACACAGCACCGCGTTGCTGGTTACCGCCACGTTCCCGTACAGCAGGCCATCTCCCGCTGAGAGCTTAGCTCTCGCTACGAGTTCGCTAATGCGAAATGCCCCGCTAAAAGCCATCGCGAATGCTGCTCGCAACAACCTTGCTTCGCCCTGATTCCTGCATATTGTGGGGACGTGGCGCAGGAGGGTCCTTAACCTTTCCAACGTGATTGGCTCCCTTGGGTCGGGTCTCCTAACTTCTGCCCTTGCCCACCCTCTCATAATTGTCTGCACCATGAAAGACTTAGTCTCGTCCTTCTCGCCCGCCAGTTTCTGGAAGAAGGCTATGCCCGCCAACAAGGCGCTAGCCTTGGCCTTGGATGCCCCCCCCGTCCTTAATTTTGCTAAGAATCCCAAGATCCGTTGCGGGACCATTTGGCCCCTGCAGCTTACCGCCGCTTGGCAGTGCTGCCAGCTTTCCCAGGCAGCCTTGTATGCCTTCCATGTTCTTGGTGCCAGTGACCGCTCCACCAGCTTTTCTAGCTCGGGTTGGCAACCTGCCAGAGACAGGAGGGGCATGTTAGGCCTGTTAGGCTGGCTTGGGGTGCTGCTGCCCTGAATGCCTCCCAATTTTGCCTGGACAGTGCGTCGGCTATCCCGTTCTCAACCCCTGGCACATGCCTTGCCCTGAATGTAATGTTGTACCGCAGGCTTTCTGCTACCAACCGTCTCAGCAGCCGGACTACTGGCGGGGACGACGCCCGCTGGCTGTTCACCGCTTGAACAACCCCCAGGTTGTCGCACCAAAACTGAATCTGCCTATTGGCAAGCCGCTCTCCCCAAATGGTAATTGCTACCACTATTGGGAATAACTCTAATGCCGCCAAGTTCCTAGTTAGGCCTATGGCTTCCCATGCGGGCGGCCACGTCTGGGCGCACCACTCCCCTTGCCAGTATGCCCCGAAGCCTGTGGCCCCGGCAGCGTCTGTAAATAACTGCATTGCGTGATTGGGCCGAAACTCGTCGGGCCAAACCCGCACGCCGTTGAAATTCCGCAGGAATTCTGCCCATACCTGCAGGTCCTCCCTGAGTTCCTTAGTAATGCGCACAAAGTGGTGTTTCTTTGCGACGCCAGCGGTGGCTTGCTCCAAACGCCTCTTGAATATCCTGCCCATGGGGATCACTCTGCATGCAAAATTGAGGCTTCCCAACAGGGACTGCAGGTGACCGAGGGTCACCTTTTTAGCCCTGATGCAATGCCCCACCTCCCTACCCAGCTTTTCAACTTTATCCCCTGGGAGCCTGCACTCCTGCCTGATTGTATCGATTTCTATGCCCAAGTAAGATAGGACTGCTTTGGGCCCCTCTGTCTTTTCTGGCGCGATAGGCACGCTGAAATCCTCCAGCATTGCCTGTAGTTCGCCCAGAAAGTACCCGCATCGTGGCGACCCTGGTGGCCCTGCCACCAGAAAATCGTCCAGGTAGTGTGCTATCGCCCCCGACCCTGTGCGCTCTTGCCAGCACCACTGCAAAAAGGTGCTGAACGCCTCGAAGAAGGCGCATGATATCGCACAGCCCATAGGCAAACATTTGTCTATGAAGAAGTATCCGTCAAAGTTTAGGCCCATAAGGCTAAAGCTCTCCGGATGCAGGGGAAGCAAACCTAAAAGCTGACTCGATGTCTAACTTTGCCATCAGTGCTCCCCTGCCCTGTGCCCGTATCATCTTGACTGCGGAGTCAAACGACTGGTATTGCACAGAACATTCCTCCTTGTCTAACGCGTCGTTCACTGAGCCCCCTTCGGGGTGTGACAGGTGCTGAATGAGCCTGAACTTACCCGCGGCCTTCTTTGGGACCAGCCCCAAAGGTGATATGATTAGCCTTGGAACTGGCGGGGCTAGGAATGGCCCTGCCATCCTTCCCAGTGCCAGTTCCTTAGTAATCTTCTCGCGCACCAAACCCGGCTGCTCCCTAATGGACTTTAGGTTTGCTGAGCTGCCAGTGGGTGCGACCTCCCTCGTGATTGGAATTTTGAAACCCTCCCTGAAACTCTCCCGCAGCATTTTGGCTTCCCCCCCTTTTAGGATATCTGGCAAGCCACGCCAGGATCCTGTCAATGTTGACAGGACTAACTGCTTTTGTTAGGTCCTGGCACTGTGGGTACTTTTTTCTTGTAATTACCCCCTTGCCTGGTGCATTCTTTAGCTGCGTGGTTAGCGCCACATGTGCTGCATGCGTGTTTGAATTTGCACTGAGTGCGGGTGCAGCGCATGTCGTTAAATGCCCAGCATTTAAGGTCCTGCTTCTGCGTGCTAGGCCTCCCTGCGGCTACCCTTTGCGGAGCTGCTGCCTTTTCTGCTAGGCCTGCTGACTGTGCCTTAAGCCATAGGTCTACGTCCCTAGTGCCGAAGTCTATGGGCTTCCTGCCCGCAGCCTTCGCCTGAAGTCTTCGTCATATCTACGCCATACTGAGCCCCCTTGCTCCTTGTATGCGTTGTAGACGAAATCCGTGTATCGTGATAGGCCTAGCCATGCCTCGGGGTAGGCCTCCGTATAGCACGCTGTGTAGGCGAACATGCCACTAAGCCAATGCTCAATAGTTTTGTAGCTATCGCCCTGTGTCCCCCCTTTTGGTTTGGCTTTCTCCTTATCCGCTAGCCCTGTTACTGTTAACGAACATATATCTATAAAAGCCCCTTTTTCTATCTCCTTCCTGGTCACAGCTGGCAAGTGTGCCGCTACTGACCCAAATGCGTATCCCATTGCGGTGTTGCCTTGCACAAAAGATGCCACCTTATCCGGCTGTATCCCGCCCAATTGTCCCCTGACCGCGTCCGCCCCTGGGATGTTACCCATCTTGCTTTTCCATTTGGCTACTGCGGCCCTCAATTGTTCCCTTAAAACCCTGCATGCCTCGTCCTCGTCTGACTCTGCGGGGCCCTCCTTTAAATCAAGGTCCCCTTGTGACATGCTGCTGGCGTGTGGGTCCCCTCCCGGTGTAGTACCTGTACTTGGCAAAACCGTACCCGTTGCCCCTATGACATCACTGTGGCATTGCTAACTCCCTGAGCCCTCCCTGGTGTAATACATACATTTTGTGAAACAACATCATCTACAGCATTGCTAGCATTCTGACTATTGCATACATTTCCTGGTATACTACACATGCTATGCTGGTTATCGTTTGTGACATTTGTCTTACCAATCCCGTGTACCGTCTGCTCCGCTTCTGTGTTGATGGCTGGAGTGTTCTTTTCGCGTCCCCCGTTACCTGCGCCGGACAGAGCGCAAGGAGGTGACCGAGCGAGTTGCGCCTGCTGGGGCGTGAATGTAGAAGCCACGCCGACCATAGCGGAGCCCGTGCTTTGCTGCTGGCCTCTCTCTCTTCTGCTTGAGTGCCTGTCATGGTACCTTCTTGGTGTGCTGTAATATGGGCTTCTTCTCCTCTGCGGTGACATGCGGGGGGTAAAACGGTGCTCAGACCCGTGGTACCTGCGTGTATGATTGCTGCCGTGGGAACTTTGTGGACTCTGTCGGCTTCTGCTGGCCCCCCTCCCCCCGCGCAGGAAATCCTGCTCTTCGCGGTGGCAAGTGCGCTCCCGCCTTTCTGGCCGCCGTGTGCAACTGCAGCTACGACGGCCGGTCCGCTCAGTGCGGGACCTGTGGTGATGATGCCTGCTCCTTGTTGGTGATGCCGCGGGGGACTGACGCTGATGTGACCGGTCCCTCCCTGCCATGCGCAGGGAAGGTGGTGAGCCCCTGTCGTGATGTGATGAGGATGCGGCTGTGGTGGTGGTGGGCTGCGCCAAGGCCGCATATAGCTGCGTTGCTGCCTGCTGAACCCACGCTGCTCGTTCTTCGGATGCGCTGCCCGGCCGTGTTCTGTGGAGGAATGCTGCCTCCCCCGCCGGCTCGGGCATTTAACCCCTTCCTGGCCAGGCTCCCCCCCGCTCCCCCTGACTGGCTGGCCAGCGTGCCAGGTGTGAAACGGGGGTCGGCATACCTGCCTACCCCCCCCTAGCTTCCCGCCGTTTGGACCTCCGTCCGCAACAGCCCCGCCCCCCTATGCCGCTTCGGGCGCCATCTTTGGCTGCCTGCGCTCACTGTCTCGTCGCTCTGATCAGACTTCTGTGCCATCTGTGTCTCCCCTTCCCTTACAGGGTCCAGTATAAGCTCCTCACCTTAACATTCAAAGGGGCAGATGTACAGTATTAAGGGTCCGAATTCGTCCCTGTCCCCGATGGTGTGGGTCTTTGCATGCGCAATAATACGCATGTGCAAACGCCCGCAGCGAGTGCCTTTGCCGAATATTTCATTAGCCAGGGCGCTCGCTGCCTGAGTGATTGTGTTCCTGGGAGGGCACTGGGTGTGCCCACAAAAACGGTGAGTGGTCCCATCGGAACGCAGGCGTGCCCCTGCCTGTTCGTGGCGGTTGGTTGACATCCATCCCCAATTTCGTCTGGAAGCGTTTAATTAAAAAGTCCTGGGCTACTTTTTATTAGGAACAGGTAAAAATTGTTGGATGGAGAGTAACCATCGATTGTTTTTTTTACCGTCTGTGCGTCCGCATGCGAGCGGACTTGTAAGCGTACTCATCCGTATGTGCGCAATGTAGCGCGGGACGGCGTTTATCTGCGGGCTAGTCTGAATCTGACCCTAATCCTAGTGAAGAGATAAAGTGGAGATAATGTAGAAGGTGGTAACGCACCAGCCAATCAGCTATGTTTGAAAAATGACAGTTAGGAGTTGATTGGTGCGTTATCACCTTCCACTTTATCTCTTCACCGGGCTTAGTACATCTGCCTCAAAGCTCTTTATCTCTCCTCTCCTTAGTACATCTCCTTAGTGCACACTCCCCCTCACTATGGGGGAGATTCTCTAAACTTAAAATGCGGTAAAAACCCAGTTATCTGGGTTTTTACCGCATTTTGGGATGCTCTAAGCATCCCCGCCGGGTTATCGCAACGGGGGGCATTGCCAGAAAAATCTGGCGATGCCCCATAGAAGCCTATGGGCTTCTACCGCAACCCACCGCCGCCCCGCACTAACCCCTGTGATATGTGTATTTTTTTGTGTCTTATATTTCGCAATGTATTTTAATAAAGTGTCTAAATAAAAGTTACATTTAAAACACTCTTCAGTGCCCCACCTAGCGACTAGCCAAACCAAACCCCTTGTCTTCAGTAAAATTGATAGCTGTCAGTAAAAAAAAACCCAGCCAAACAAATGTTCTCGGTGTGGTGGTTATTAAACACGGACTGATGGGATTGTAGAGTGTACCACGTGTGCGCAGGTCCCTAGGCCGGATACCCCGGCCTTCTCTATGTATTTACAGATCGCACGTTGTAGCTGGAAGCCGGGTTATAATGACTCAGCTGAGTTACATTACAAAGAATCCAACTGGTTCTGATCTGAGTGTAGATCATTGTTCCACATGAGAATTCCTTACATTGCATTATCATCTAATGGTGGTTATTGAACCAGAGCTGAGGAGGTTATTAGCATTTTCCTGAAATATGGGGCCGGAGTCTCCCCGCACAGTGACAGGGGCTTGGAGGAAAGTCCGGCCCGGAAATGTGACTCCGCTCCGGGTGTAGTAGTGATGGCCGCTGGCCACCTTCTGTACAATAGTATTGGTCCAGTGCATGTATACCACCAGGCCTGTTATCATCATATTGTATATAGCAACACCATATTAGAGAGAGTATATAATCCGGCACATCGGTTCCTGCCCAGTTGGAGGCAATGAGTTTGGGAGGAAATGAACTATTGCAGAAAGGAGGGGGAGAACATGCAAACCCCACACAGATGATGCCCAGGTCAGAATCATGCCCATGACACCAGTACTGTGACACAACAACACTAACCACGGTTGTACTTGTGCTTGTGTTGTCCTAATACACGTGTTGACCTGTTGACGGCATATCATATTAGTGACACTTTGTTACACTGTTACAGTACACTGAAGGTGGTGATACAGGCGTCCGGTGCCTCACGTGTGTGTGTGTGTGTACATACAGTACACGGAAGATGGTGATACAGGCGTCCGGTGCCTCACGTGTGTGTGTGTACATACAGTACATGGAAGATGGTGATAGAAGCGTCTAGTGCCTCACGTGTGTCTGTACATACAGTACACGGAAGGTGGTGATACAGGCGTCTAGTGCCTCACGTGTGTCTGTACATACAGGACACGGGAGGTGGTGATACAGGCGTCTAGTGCCTCATATGTGTCTGTACATACAGTACACGGGAGGTGGTGATACAGGCGTCTAGTACCTCATATGTGTCTGTACATACAGGACACGGGAGGTGGTGATACAGGCGTCTAGTGCCTCACATGTGTCTGTACATACAGGACACGGGAGGTGGTGATACAGGCGTCTAGTGCCTCATATGTGTCTGTACATACAGTACACGGGAGGTGGTGATACAGGTGTCTAGTGCCTCATATGTGTCTGTACATACAGTACACGGGAGGTGGTGATACAGGCGTCTAGTGCCTCACATGTGTCTGTACATACAGGACACGGGAGGTGGTGATACAGGCGTCTAGTGCCTCATATGTGTCTGTACATACAGTACACGGGAGGTGGTGATACAGGTGTCTAGTGCCTCATATGTGTCTGTACATACAGTACACGGGAGGTGGTGATACAGGCGTCTAGTGCCTCATATGTGTCTGTACATACAGTACACGGGAGGTGGTGATACAGGCGTCTAGTGCCTCATATGTGTCTGTACATACAGTACACGGGAGGTGGTGATACAGGCGTCTAGTGCCTCATATGTGTCTGTACATACAGTACACGGGAGGTGGTGATACAGGCGTCTAGTGCCTCATATGTGTCTGTACATACAGTACACGGGAGGTGGTGATACAGGTGTCTAGTGCCTCATATGTGTCTGTACATACATTACACGGGAGGTGGTGATACAGGCGTCTAGTACCTCATATGTGTCTGTACATACAGTACACGGGAGGTGGTGATACAGGCGTCTAGTGCCTCATATGTGTCTACATACAGTACACGGGAGGTGGTGATACAGGCGTCTAGTGCCTCATATGTGTCTGTACATACAGTACACGGGAGGTGGTGATACAGGCGTCTAGTGCCTCATATGTGTCTGTACATACAGTACACGGGAGGTGGTGATACAGGCGTCTAGTGCCTCATATGTGTCTGTACATACAGTACACGGAAGGTGGTGATACAGGCGTCTAGTGCCTCATATGTGTCTGTACATACAGTACACGGGAGGTGGTGATACAGGCGTCTAGTGCCTCATATGTGTCTGTACATACAGTACACGGGAGGTGGTGATACAGGTGTCTAGTGCCTCATATATGTCTGTACATACAATACACGGAAGGTGGTGATACAGGCGTCCGGTGCCTCACGTGTGTGTCTCTCTACATACAGTACACAGAAGGAGGTGATTCGGGCGCCCGGTGCCTCACGTGTGTGTGTGTGTCTCTACATATAGTACACGGAAGGAGGTGATACAGGCGTCCTGTGCCTCACGTGTCTCTCTCTACATACAGTACACAGAAGGAGGTGATACAGGCGTCCTGTGCCTCACGTGTGTCCCTCTCTACATACAGTACACGGGAGGTGGTGATACAGGCATCCGGTGCCTCACGTGTGTGTGTCTCTCTACATACAGCACACGGAAGGAGGTGATACAGGCGTCCTGTGCCTCACGTGTGTCTCTCTCTACATACAGTACACAGAAGGAGGTGACGTACATGCCTCTCCCCGTGTCAGTGGCTCCCTCCGCCTATACACGCTCCAGTGTCTGATCAGGGAGCAGTGAGTACCATTGGATTATTGGGTTCCTTTGATGTCTGCATGAATTATACATCATAGGTTGTGTCTTCCTATTCTATTACCATGGATTTGGCATTTGCATTGTATATATTATTTCCTCTGTCTGATGTATTCCGATCATGTCTTTCATTAGTCTAATTCATTTCATTATATATTTATCATGTGCAAGTCCACAGAGTGATTCTACCTCGGGATTTCCTAATGTGCTGGTGCCAGGATCCATCCATCCTCGTACACCTGGGCATAATACGCCATGCAGATGGCATAGCGGGAATGGGCACCCGCCTCCTATTCACTTATGTCTGGCGTCAATCCCCATTGGGGTTACATGTGGCTCAAAATGGTCACTGGCACCCCAAAGTGCCCAAAAAAGGCATGCCTACCTTCTTATGTCGACATTTCTCAGTTGACCTTTTCAGGTGTCTACCTTCTACAAGTCGAGTGATTTTGTGCACGTGTTGTGTGGGTGAGGGTACGGAGGTTTGGAATCACTAAGAAAGTTTAGTGACGTTGAACCCTACACTGGGTCAGGATGTGGATTATAGTCAACAGTACTTAGTTTGACATAGGCAAAAGGTCAACACAAGCAATATGTCGACAAATGAAAAGGTTGTCATGTTTTTTTTTTTTCAAATTTTTTAATGGCAATGTCGAAAACTGTTCTCTTAACCGTCCACTGTCTCATTTTCTCTTCTCTCATCTCTGCCTCAACCCCAGTTTCTCATCTGTCCCCATCTCACCTCCCTCCTGTCTCCTCATCTCGTCTATCTGTCCCCTCACCCCATCTCCCTCTCATCTCTCTCTGCTTTCCCCATCTTCCGCTCATATCTATCCCCTCACCCCTAGTCTCCCTCTAGATCATCTTTCTCATCTCTGTCCCTGTTACGCACGCTCCTGATTCTTCATCTCGTATCACTGTCTATCCCCTCACCCCATCTTCCGCTCGTATCTATCCCCTCACCCCTAGTCTCCCTCTATCTCATCCCTCTAGATCATCTTTCTCATCTCTGTCCCTGTTACGCACGCTCCTGATTCTTCATCTCGTATCACTGTCTATCCCCTCACCCCATCTTCCACTCATATCTATCCCCTCACCCCTAGTCTCCCTCTATCTCAACCCTCTAGATCATCTTTCTCATCTCTGTCCCTGTTACGCACGCTCCTGATTCTTCATCTCGTATCACTGTCTATCCCCTCACCCCATCTTCCACTCATATCTATCCCCTCACCCCTAGTCTCCCTCTATCTCATCCCTCTAGATCATCTTTCTCATCTCTGTCCCTGTTACGCACTCCTGATTCTCATATTTCTGTCTGTCTCATCCCCCATCTCCCTGTCACTCATCCCTATTCCCCTCACCCATTCTCCTGTCTCCTCATCTCGTATCCATCCCCTCAACTTTCTCTCCATCTCTTCTCTGTCCCCTCATCCCCCCATATCCTTCTCACCCTCCTCAATCTCTCATCTCTGTCCACCTCGCCCCTAGTCTCCCTCTATCTTATCCATGTCTGCTTCACCCCATCTCTCATCTCTGTGCCTGTCATGCACTCTTCTGATTCTTAATATTTTATCTGTCTACCTTGCCCCTCCCCCATCTACCTGTCACTCTTCTCTGTTCCCCATTCTTCTGTCTCCTCATCTCATATATATTCTCTCCACCTCATCTCTGTCCACTCATCCCCGTCTCCCTTGTAGCTCAAGAACTCTGCTTCCTTCCAACTCTACCCCTCTCTCATATCTGTCCACTTCACCACCTGTCTCTCCTCTCCATACTCCTTACCCCTATGTATCGCTCTCATATATATACTCCCCCCCCCCCCCCCCCCCCCCCCCCCCCCCCTTACTTGTTCACTTTGGAAAGTTGAATGCTGTTAGGACAAGATTGTTCTGTCCTGTCAGTAACAATGTACTGACTTATATACTCACAGCCTTGATATTACTTGGGGCTGTCCTTCATTAGGTAGGTTACAGGTTACATTTCTCTAATAGGTTATTTACTGATATGGGCTTTTGCTACTTATTATATAACTGGCAGCTCCACTTTATAGACGTCTCCTGAATTATTGTACACTGGCTACAATTGGCGTGACTCTTATCCCTGCGCTAATTGTACTGGTGTATGCGGACAGAGGTTCCGGACTCTCCAGCCCCGCAGCAAGCAGTGTATAGAAGCCGTATAGTCACAGTCATTAACTAAGCAGCACATTGTCATTAGGAATAATGGATGTTTTATCATACAAATCCAGAATTCCTCAAGAGGATTAAATCAGCCGAATATATTATACAATGGCTCCAATGTGATAGCATCAGGAGAAACAATGTCTGCAGCTGAATATTCAGTAGGCGATACTTGCGTTGCGATATGCAGCTGAAGCAGCCTTTAGTGAAGAGAGATCATTCTGAGAGTGCTCCCATTGAGAGGAGCGGGTTGTGACATCTACGATGTTGGAACAATGCAGGACTCTGTATGTACAATAACCAGCCCTACTGCAAAATCATCATTGCATCTGTGGGTAATAGTTAACAAATACTGCCTCACAGCACTGATGTCACTGGCTTGATTCCTATCCCCGTGGCTCTTACTGTGTTGAGTTTGTATATTCTCCCTGTGCTTGCGGTGGATTCCGCCATCTTTGAAAAAGCAGTGTGTTTTTTCAATGATGATGACATTAAATTAATCAGAATTACACTATATACATTGTTAATGTGGTAAAGAACTATATTAGCTGAAAACGTCTCTTTTTTTTTTAAAGGAATAGCTATATAGGTGTATGGAGGACCTGTGAGTCGTCTATTTCTCAAACTGGGGACTCTAAAGTACTCTGACTTAGTGGGTCTTCCACTTCTATTTTTTTTACTCTGGTTAGAGCCTGTTTGTCCTGTTCTCTGAGGAGAGTAGTACACACCATTGTAGGAAATGTTGAGTGGTACTTGTGTAGTTTCACAGCGCCAGCATGGGTTCTACGGGTTCCGGGTTCTACGCTCGCCACAAACTATGTTAAAAAAAGTAACTTGATTTTAAATAGCGCGGCGAGCCACCGAGCCCGCAGCGTGGGCGAGCGAAGCGAGCCCCGCAAGTACCTGTTGAGTACCTGTTGAGTTTCTTAGCAAGTACCTGTTGAGTACCTGTTGAGTTTCTTAGCAGTTTCTCTCATGGACTAGCCTTCATTTCGAAGAACAAGAATAGACTGTCAAGTTTCACAAGAAAGTTCTCTTTTGCTGGCCATTTTTAGAGAGGGGAATTTGATGAAGAATTACTTCACAGAAAGTGTAGTAGATAAGTGGAATAGCCTCCCATCAGAGGTGGTAGAGGCAAATACAGTAGAGCAATTTAAACATACTTGGGATAGGCATATTTATATCCTTACAAAAAAAAAATAAGGATCAAATATGGTTTGAGGTAACATGTTTAAAAAAGAGGCAGACTAGATGGGCCAAGTGGTTCTTATCTGCCATCAAATTCTAATGTAACCCACAAATGTGATGCTCAAGATACTCAACTAGCTTAAAGAAGGGCCAGTTTTGTAGCTATTCTAACGAGCAAACCCATTTTCAGCTGAGCTCACATAATTATACAAGGGTTTTCTAATCATCCATTAGTTTTCTAATGCAATTAGCAAACACAATGTACCATTAGAACACTGGAGTGATGGTTTCTGGAAATGGTCCTCTATACGGATTCAGTATTGAATCCCGGCGGTCGGGATCCCGGCGTTCAGAATCCCGACGCCGGAATCCCGACAGCCGAAATGCCGACACGCAGCGGGCCCGGTGCCTCGCTACGCTCGGCACACTAATTTATTCTCCCTCCAGGGGTGTCGTGGACACCCACGGAGGGAGAAAGTGTCGGCATTTCGGCGGTCGGGATTCCGGCGTCGGGATTCTGAACGCCGGGATCCCGACCGCCGGGATGGTAACTGCATCCCCTCTATACACCTATGTAGCTATGTAGACGTTTGCAGCTAGTATAGTCCTATACAACATTAACAATGTATTTAGTGTATTTATGATTCATTTAATATAATCTTCATTGGAAAAAAAAAAACAGTGCTTTTATTTAAAAAATAAGGACATTTCTAAGTTACCCCAAACTTTTGAATGGTAGTGTATATAGGATATATAGATAATAAGCTCTGTACGAGAAGGGACTTCTGCGATTGGTCAGATATCAGTAAAGCACTCCAGAACTCGCCCACAACTTATTTCATCCTTTTGTTGGTTTACGTAGTAATCTCTCTATACATACTGTTGGCTACTACGCCTTATTTATGTGTTTTAGTTGGTTGTACGGCTTCACCCCAGATATCAGTAAAGGTAAAGGTGGCCATACACACGCAGATTTATCTTCAGATCTGGCTGGTTGGAACAAAAACCTGGTTATGGATGAGAGCAAATGACAGTTGACCATTTGCTTGGAAATGATGGAAAACTGACCAACTGTCACTCATCCATAACCATGTTTTTGTTCCAACCTGCCAGATCTGAAGATAAATCTTACTAGTGTATGGGCACCTTAAGATTCTCTTATGGAATAATACTGATCAAGGATTGTGTTGAAAGGTGTTTTTAATTTTGAATGATATTTTTACCGTTTTTTTTTTATTAGGCTCTCGGTTCCGCTGCACATGTGCGATGCCGCTATAGCACCAGGCCTGTGTGCGTATTCCGTGGGACGGTCATAGCCATAGTCTAGGTACACAATCACTATGACAACTATGATTGGTTGACACCCCCAATGCCAACTGGGTCAGAAGGTCGACACAAACCTTAGGTTGACCATGGGAAAGGTTGACAGTCAAAATATCGACACCAGTTTTTCATGTTTTTTTTAAGGCGTCGTGCCGACAGGTGGTATTTCATGCCCTACCATCCACTAGGGCATGGTTGGAGAATATAATAGTGTGCCGGGCATAGTGATGCATCGTGCCCGAAGCATGGTGAGCGCAGCAAGCCATGCGAGGGGGCGCGATACACTTAGATCAGGCATGTCCAACCTGCGGCCCTCCAGCTGTTGTGAAACTACACATCCCTGCATGCCTTGCAATAGTTTTAGCATTCCCTAATAGCAATACTCTGGCAAGGCATGCTGGGATGTGTAGTTTCACAACATCTGGAGGGCCGCAGGTTGGACATGCCTGACTTAGATGGTGTCCATGTCGACTGTGTCAACATTTGGGTCAAAAATACATGAAAACTCGCGTCAACCTTTTGACCGTTGACCAAAGGCGTGTGTTGACCTTTCCACACTGTCAACTTTGGGTGTCGACCATTCATAGGTGTTGACTTACTCACTGTAGACCAGTGGTGGTCGACCTAGTGATTGTCGACTTAGACATGGTCGACCCAATATACCATAAGCCATATACACATACAGTGTATTGGTGTGTAATCATTTGTACGCACTTAGCGAATATTAGCGTGATGTCGTATTTAGCGAATGTCCGGTCTTACACAGGGGCAACCTCCGCTAAGGCTTTCCCTCTATCACTTCTCAGACCGTCTTAACCCTTTGAGTGCCAACGTCTCTGTGAGAGATGCGCATAATATTGGCTACAAATGCCAGCGTCCCTCACATTTGTTATATAAATTCAAAAATATAACAAAAATATAAGCTTTATACTGTATCTGCAACTTGCTGCAGAGCGCAGTGACACTACCGGGCGGTGTGGGAGTACCAGCATTGCAGTGGCAGAGTTACTGTATCTGTATCAGCACTGGATGTCATGCAGATGTAGAAGATTTATCATTGTGTTACTCGCCCTTTTACATTCGATATAAAACTCCAATGTATCGCCAACCTCTGTGACTGCTACATAAGTGTATATCTAGGTGGCGGAGCATTGTATGCAGGTAGTGTGCAGCCGTATACCGCGCTCTCCTAGCTGCATAAAGATTGCTCATTTGCATCTCTTATGGGTTATGTAGTGATCGTTTGGCACTGTAAGGTTTTCTGCTGCTGCAAAGTCATATTCTCTTATTGTACGATCATTTGCCCCTCACTGCTTTATATTCCTGGCCATTTGACCCCCATTCTTGCTGAAACACCCCCCCCCCCTCGCGGTGGGCTGGAGTTCTTCGCAAGTGCCCAGGCCTAGGGGTTACTGCCAGCGCCTCTAAACATGTGTTTTATTACGTACACAAAATACTATAAAATAATACATTAATAATCTCTTATATATTTAGCCAGATCTGTCATTCAACCCCTGTGGAGAACGTTCCTGTGTAGAACAGTTTCACTTTCATGTGTCTGACGTTCCACCCCCTTGACATCACCTCCCCCCGCCCAGCCAGGGCTACAGTACTCCACAGCCACCATTACTCCACAGCCACCATCCACCATTACTCCTGCACATCCCTACCCTCTGCCAGGACCCCCGCGACCCCCCTCCCGCGATTCACGGGACCCCCCGCGACCCCCCCCTCCCGCGATTTGCGAGACCCCCCCTGACCCCCCCTCCCGCGAATCGCGGGACCCCCGCGACCCCCCCCTCCCGCGAATCGCGGGACCCCCGCGACCCCCCTCCCGTGATTCGCGGGACCCC
This sequence comes from Crinia signifera, assembly GCF_055691185.1. Lineage (NCBI taxonomy): Eukaryota > Metazoa > Chordata > Amphibia > Anura > Myobatrachidae > Crinia > Crinia signifera. Next base: position 12,944,043 of record NC_139218.1, on the reverse strand, counting down.
CGCGACCCCCCCTCCCGCGATTTGCGGAACCCCCGTGACCCCCCCTCCCGCGAATCGCGGGACCCCCGCGACCCCCCCCTCCCGCGATTTGCGGGACCCCCCCGCTACCCCCCCTCCCGCAATTCGCGGGACCCCCCCTCCCGCGAATCGCGGGACCCCCGCGACTCCCCCCTCCCGCGAATCGCGGGACCCCCGCGACCCCCCTCCCGCGATTCGCGGGACCCCCGCGACCCCCCCTCCCGCGATTTGCGGAACCCCCGTGACCCCCCCTCCCGCCATTCGCAGGAGCCCGCACCCCCCCTCCCGCCATTCGCGGGACCCCCGCGAACCCCCCCTCCCGCGATTCGCCGGACCCCCGCGACCCCCCTCCCGCGATTCGCCGGACCCCCGCGACCACCCCGGTATCCGGACTATTGTTAGACAGCACTTACATCGACAGCCATTACATCGACACCATTAGTTCGACACCTCAATAGGTCGACAATGTTTTAGGTCGACATACCATTAGGTCGACATGTCATTATGTTGACAGCTCATTAGGTCGACAGCTCATTAGGTCGACAGCTCATTAGGTCGACATGTTTTTAGGTCGACACTGCCATTAGGTCGACAGTGTCTATGTCGACAGTCAAAAGGTCGACATGGGTTTTTTCACTGTTTATTGAGCCGACATGTGCCGACAGGCGGTATTTCATGCCCTACTATCCACTAGGGCGTGGTGGGAGAATAAAATAGTGTGCCGAGCGCAGCGAGGCACCGTGCCCGAAGCATAGCGAGCGGCTGCGGTACACTTCAAACTGTGCCCATGTCGACTGTGTCGACATTTCGGCCAAAAAACAGGGAAAAACCCCATGTCGACCTTTTGATTGTCGACATAGACTCTGTCGACCTAATGGCAGTGTCGACCTAAAAACATGTCGACCTAATGAGCTGTCGACCTAATGAGCTGTCGACATAATGACATGTCGACCTAATGGTATGTCGACCTAAAACCATGTCGACCTATTGAGCTGTCGAACTAATGGTGTCGATGTAATGGCTGTCGATGTAAGTGCTGTCTAATATCCGTCCCAGACCCGACCACCCCCTCCCGCGATTCGCTGGACCTCCGCGACCACCCCCTCCCGCGAAACGCGGGACCCCCGCGACCCTCCTGCAAATCGCGGGACCCCAGCAACCCCTCCCTCCCGCGAGCCCCCTCCCGCGATTCGCAGGACCCCTGCATCCTCCCCTCCCGCGATTCGCGGGACCCCTGCGACCCCCCCTCCCGGCATTAAAAGGGCCCCCCGCAACCCCCCCTCCCGCGATTCACGGCACCCCCCCCTACTATGATTTGCGACCCCCCTCCCGCAATTCGCGCCGCCCCCTCCCGCGATTCATGGAACCCCCCGTAGCGCCCCCCTCCCGCGATTTGCGGGCCCCCTCGGCACTTCTCGCGATTTGCGACCGCCCCCTAATTCACACATTCGGGGACCCCACCTCCCGCGATTCATGCCCCCCTCACGCAATTCACGGCACCCCCCACACCCCCCTTCCTGCGATTCGCAACCCCTCACGACCCCCCCTCCCGCGATTCACGAAACCCCCCGTAGCGCCCCCCTCCCGCGATTTGCGGGCCCCCTCGGCACCTCTCGCGATTTGCGACCGCCCCGTAATTCACACATTCTGGGACCCCCCCTCCCGCGATTCATGCCCCCCTCACGCAATTCACGGCACCCCCCATACCCCCCTTCCTGCGATTCGGAACCCCCCACGACCCCCCCTCCCGCGATTCATGCCCCCTCCCGCAATTCACGGACCCCCGCACCACCCCCCTGCGCCCACCCTCCCTTGATTCACGCCCCCCTCATGCAATTCACGGCAACCCCCCACACCCCCCCTCCTGCGATTCGCAGCCCCCCCACGACCCCCGCCTCCTACGATTCATGACCCCTCCCTTGATTCACGGACCCCCGCACCACCCCCCCTTGACTCACGGCACCCCACGGACCTCCGCAACCCCCCCTCCCACAATTCACTAACCCCGACAACCCCCCTCCCGCAATTTGCGGACCCCCCTTCCCACGATTCAAGCCCCCCCGCGCCCCCGCCCACGATTTGCGGACCCCCGCCCCCTCCCGCTAACCGCGGATCCCCACACACCACCCCCCCTCCCGCAATTTGCAGACCCCCCAGACCCCCTTCCGGCAATTCCACCCCCCAGCGGACCACCGCGGCCCCCGCTCCCGCATTTCACGTACCCCCGTGACAATGGGGGATCCTGTACCACCACAAGCAGGTACCCCCCCCTAGGTGGGAAATCCGGCCCTGGCTGCCGCACTGCAGGTTTCCCCACTGCCCTCTGCACCAGCGCCACAACTTTTATCAATGTCTTGCCCACATACCACTATTATACAGCCTCCTGCTCTCATGCACGCTCACTCCCTCCCAGTGGGAGGAGACGCTCACCCACTGCCGGGAGCTGCATACTGTCCCCCACCCTCCTCCAGTTCTAGGGATGCCCATCGACCATCAATGATTTTCAAATAATCAATGGTTTATGGCCGATGTTGAATACTTTTGCCATCAATGTGGGAGGACACTGCCCTGCCTCCTGTTCTCCTGCCCCGTAACTTCCGCCAGTGGAGACCCGCTCACCCTGTGTTGCCCACATTCCCCTATCATGCTTTACCGCCCAGCCTCCTGCTCTCATGCACCCTAACTCCCACCCAGTCGGAGGAGACACTGACTCCTGTATTTCTGTGCTGCCACGCTGGACCCTCACCCACTGGCAGAAGCTGCACAGTGTCCACCACCCTCTTTAGTCCCCCGTATGCCCACACACCCCTATCACTACCCAGCTTCCTGCTCTCCTGAACCGTAACTTCCACCACTGGGTAATCGCTGACGCTGTGTTGCCCACATACCCCTATCATGCCTCATATCCCAGCCTCCTGCTCTCATGCACCCTAACTCCCACCCAGTAGGAGGAGACACTGACTCAGGGCCACCGTCCGGTACTCCTGTGCTGCCACGCTGGACCCTCACCCACTGCCAGAAGCTGCAATACAGGGCATCTTTCATACAATTCTAACCATATTTCTCACAATACAAATGTTCACAAATTAAGGGGCGTAGCCCCTTACGCCGGTGTGAAGAGCGCCCGTAGGGCGCGATGAATCACCTAGTACATTAATAATAAACCTGTATAGGAACTTGGATTGTATGAATTGTATATATAATAGTTTGGGCTCAGCGATATAGATATATAACAGAAAGTAATGGCAATGCTGGGAGGAATGCGTCACTCACTCATTCACTGCAAGATTGAAGGAATAATGATATTTCCTGTTTTATAGATCTCTACTGTGCGCTGTTTACAGACTCAAGGTGCATGTACCTGTTCTAGTTCCTGTCATCTGTCAGCACCTGTCTAGTCTGACCTCTAGATGGTGCATGTACCTGTTCTAGTCCCTGTCATCTGTCAGTGTCTGTCTAGTCTGACCTCTAGATGGTGCATGTACCTGTTCCAGTCCCCATCATCTGTCAGCACCTGTCTAGTCTGACTTCTAGATGGTGCATGTACCTGTTCTAGTCCCTGACGTCTGACTTCTAGATGGCGCATGTACCTGTTCTAGTCCCTGTCATCTGTCAGCACCTGTCTAGTCTGACTTCTAGATGGCGCATGTACCTGTTCTAGTCCCTGACATCTGTCAGCACCTGTCTAGTCTGACTTCTAGATGGCGCATGTACCTGTCCCTGACATCTGTCAGCACCTGTCTAGTCTGACTTCTAGATGGTGCATGTACATGTTCTAGTCCCTGTCATCTGTCAGCACCTGTCTAGTCTGACTTCTAGATGGCGCATGTACCTGTTCTAGTCCCTGACATCTGTCAGCACCTGTCTAGTCTGACTTCAAGATGACGCATGTACCTGTTCTAGTCCCTGACATCTGTCAGCACCTGTCTAGTCTGACTTCAAGATGACGCATGTACCTGTTCTAGTCCCTGACATCTGTCAGCACCTGTCTAGTCTGACTTCAAGATGGCGCATGTACCTGTTCTAGTCCCTGACATCTGTCAGCACCTGTCTAGTCTGACTTCTAGATGGCGCATGTACCTGTTCTAGTCCCTGACATCTGTCAGCACCTGTCTAGTCTGACTTCTAGATGGCGCATGTACCTGTTCTAGTCCCTGACATCTGTCAGCACCTGTCTAGTCTGACTTCTAGATGGCGCATGTACCTGTTCTAGTCCATGACATCTGTCAGCACCTGTCTAGTCTGACTTCAAGATGGCGCATGTACCTGTTCTAGTCCCTGACATCTGTCAGCACCTGTCTAGTCTGACTTCTAGATGGCGCATGTACCTGTTCTAGTCCCTGACATCTGTCAGCACATGTCTAGTCTGACTTCTAGATGGCGCATGTACCTGTTCTAGTCCCTGACATCTGTCAGCACCTGTCTAGTCTGACTTCTAGATGGCGCATGTACCTGTTCTAGTCCCTGACATCTGTCAGCACCTGTCTAGTCTGACTTCTAGATGGCGCATGTACCTGTTCTAGTCCCTGACATCTGTCAGCACCTGTCTAGTCTGACTTCAAGATGGCGCATGTACCTGTTCTAGTCCCTGACATCTGTCAGCCCATGTCTAGTCTGATTTCTAGATGGCGCATGTACCTGTTCTAGTCTCTGTTATCTGTCAGCACCTGTCTAGTCTGATTTCCAGATGGCGCATGTACCTGTTCTAGTCCCTGTCATCTGTCAGCACCTGTCTAGTCTGATTTCTAGATGGCGCATGTACCTGTTCCAGTCTCTGTCATCTGTCAGCACCTGTCTAGTCTGACTTAGATAGAAGGGGAGCGCTTCCCGTACATACAGTAAGTGCGCAGCTTGAGTGATAGATATTGATGGGAAGCAGAAAGGTAAAATGGCACATTTTGTAAAAGTTGTAGGAGGGTGTGTACAGAGCAATAAGGCCGCCTGAAGGTGGACATACCCTATACATTACAGCCTGTTCCTGTGTCACAGTGCCTCCTTGTGAGTAATATAGTGCTTTTGGAATAGTCTACACCTGCGCGTCGACATAGCTGTCTCTAGTAATGAGCCCCTTCTGAGTGATCTTGTGTGTTTAGAGCATTTTCCTGCTGCAAAAGGCATAAACGACGCAGAAACTCCACTTATGGCGAAGTAGCCAAAGTGTTTGTCACAAGGACTCTGTGCCCCCTGCTCTCCCAGGTCACTACCCTATGTATATCTCCCTTTGTTGCTGGGTACAGGCTAGAGACGGCCCGACCGCAGAGCCTGAAGGGTTAACGGTGCCCTGCATGGCCCGCCCTATGGAAGGCGGCGAGTGGATGTGCGAGAAGCTGGCTATTCTGCCAGAGCACTTTCCGCACTCAGGAATTATCATTTCCATTTTGCTAACGAGGTTGAACAGAAGCTTACACTTCAGCCCTGGCATGTACAAGAAGGGATTTCACTAATCTCCTTACAAAATGCATTAATCGCAGGATTAGATCCTATCAGCCTTGTAGCTCTTTCTGCTTCCACTTTCTGCCCCACTTGCTTAATTGCCGGTGGGATCGTTCACCCTCTGCGCAGCCCCCGGGAATTTCCCACATCCTTCTGTGGGGCCTATTAGCATGTCCAGGCATTGTGCTGCTGCTTTCAGTGCATCACACAGATTGGTCCCTTTGCTGTATCGCTGGGCTGCATTAGAGTCAGGACCGTATTCTCACGGTAGCGCAGACCCGTTGGTCTATGATTCACAGACGCTTAGGGATGCGAGCGTGAGATGAGGCGGCATGGCTGAGGCTTCCACACCGTTCACATTGCTCCCGTGTAATTCAATTGCTCGCTTCTTGGTGAAGTATACGGGAAATAGTCGACACATGAGGTAGTCAACATGAGTACTGAGTTCATGTGGATGGTAGAGCGAAGAAATTAAAAAAATTATATTTTAAAAAACAAAATTTTGACCTGTTTATGTGTTGACCATTGCCAAGTCGACCATTTTACCAGGTCCATCTTGTGCGATCTAGACACGGAGCCACGCTCTTCTGATCGGCTCCCGGCATGCCACGGCACAAATGAACAGCCTGTGGCTCCCCAGCTGTTGTGAAACTACAAATTCCAGCATGCCTTGCCACAGTTTTACTATTAGAGAATGCTAAAACTGTGCCAAGTATCAGCTACTAGTTAATAGCCCATCAATATGACGGTTTCTGCAATGTACGTTCACGTTGAGCTGTGACAGTTTTTTCACTTTGAGCTGTGACAGTTTTAAGCCCACAAACTCTCCACTCCCCCCAGTCCCTATCTGCTCCCACCTCCAATCCCTGCCTTCACAGCTCTCTATCTCTTCATATCCAGCAAGTTTGAAACAGATCAGTGTCCCTGCAAACATTTCTTTCACTTTCTGTTATGATATCTTTTAGCACACAAATGAGTAATTTGGTCCGTTGAGCGGCCTCGAGTGGTCAGTGGCGGTACTTCACCTCACAGAGGTGAGGACTAGTTAGCCTTTTATATAGATGAGCAAAATTGACATTCTTGTTTTCAAACCCAGTTTGTAGCATGCCAGTTAGGAGCTGATTGGCTGGTACTTTATCTCTCTCCAAGACTCCATACTGTCCTGTGTGGGGTTAAACTCCCCCTCCTCCCCCTCCTCCCCCTGCCAGTCACCAAGCATTTGCCATTTCTTGATATATTTTTATTTCCAATCTAATTTTTATCCAGACATTTTTTTGTTGATTATTAATCAGTATTAATAATGGAAGATTAAGAAGAGGCTTTAATGTTAATTAAACTCTTCAAGGAAGATGCCTGACGTAGGCACATTTAAGGGGACATTTTTACTAAGATGGGGATGTTGCTATGGGCAACCAATCAGATACCATACAGTATATTATTTTCGGTACTTGTGTATTATCACGGCGCCGGCGCGCGCGTAGTTGGCGTAGTTGGAGCTACGTAGTCAGCGTCAGCCAGCGTAGTCATAGTAAGGCAGCGTAGCAAGAGTAGTCAGCGCAGTGTAAGCCTAGTGAGCGCCTCTCACACAGAGCCGGTAATCGCCAGATCCCCTGTGCTGGCGGACGCCGGCGGAGAGGCAATCATGCGGGTGCCGGCGGAAGGCGCTCCATCTGCCTGAGACGCACGTCTCATATGCTTGTGTGTCTCAGCAATTCATAAAGGACGCAGTGCTCCATGTTACATACTAGCAAATGCTGCCATTTCAAAACCCCACTAAAGCGGAACGCGTCCTCCCGACCTGTTCATACCCCCACTATCCATGTCTGCATGAGTCGATTTTATAAAGTGTGGTGAGCGCAGCAACCCACCGAGCCCGAAGCGTGGCAAGCGGACGCGGATTACAAGTCATGTCATCTGTGTCCCCTCGTGTTGCTCGTTGCGATCGCCACGCTTCGGGCTAGGTGGCTCACTGCACTCGCCACTTTATAAAATCAACTCCACACCGACGTGGATAGTGGGGGTATGAACAGGTTGGGAGGACGCGTACCGCATTCACTCGCAGGGCTCGCCTCGCTTCGGACTGATGTGGATAGTGGGGGTGTTTCAGGAACACATTCATGTCAGGCAGGTTAAAATGGTCAGTGGTTTCCACACAATCTAATAAGCGCTGACTGACCAAGCAAACTACGTAAGCTCTGGCTATCCTCGAACGTACTGACTACGCTGCTGTGGGAACACAACACTGATACTGACAGGGGCGCTGACTACGCTGCTGCGGGAACACGACACTGATACTGACAGGGGCGCTGACTACGCTGGCTGCGGGAACACAACACTGATACTGACAGGGACGCTGACTATGCTGTTGTGGGAACACGACGCTGATACTGACAGGGGCGCTGACTACGCTGCTGTGGGAACACGATGCTGATACTGACAGGGACGCTGACTACACTACTGTGGGAACACGACGCTGATACGGACAGGGACGCTGACTACGCTGATACTGACAGGGACGCTGACTACGCTACTGTGGGAACACAACGCTGATACTGACAGGGACGCTGATACTGACAGAGACGCTGACTACGCTGCTGTGGGAACACAACGCTGATATTGACAGGGATGCTGACTACGCTGCTATGGGAACACAACACTGATACTGACAGGGGCGCTGACTACGCTGCTGTGGGAACACAACGATGAAACTGACAGGGACGCTGACTATGCTGCTGTGGGAACACGGTGCTGATACTGACAGGGATGCTGGCTGTGGGAACAGGACACTGATACTGACAGGGACGCTGACTGCGGGAACACGATGCTGATATTGACATGGACGCTGACCACAGGAACACTAGGCTGATTGTGACAGGGACTCTACGCTAACTATGTAACGGGCGCCATGATAATACACTAGTGTGCACAGTAACACCTCCCATGTCCTGTATGGTGGACGTCATTATCTGTATATGATCTTATACCGCCTGTGTGCACAGTAAGACCTCCCATGTCCTGTATGGTGGACGTCATTATCTGTATATGATCTTATACCGCGTGTATGCACAGTAACACCTCCCATGTCCTGTATGCTGGACGTCATTATCTGTATATGATCTTATACTGCCTGTATGCACAGTAACACCTCTCATGTCCTGTATGGTGGGTGTCATTATCTGTATATGATCTTATACTGCCTGTATCCCTCCCATGTCCTGTATGGTGGGCGTCATTATCTGTATATGCTCTTATACTGCCTGTATGCACAGTAACACCTCCCATGTCCTGTATAGGGGGCGTCATTATCTGTATATGATCTTATACCGCCTGTATGCACAGTAACACCTCCCATGTCCTGTATGGTGGACGTCATTATCTGTATATGATCTTATACCACCTGTGTGCACAGTAACACCTCCCATGTCCTGTATGGTGGACGTCATTATCTGTATATGATCTTATACCGCCTGTGTGCACAGTAACACCTCCCATGTCCTGTATGGTGGACGTCATTATCTGTATATGATCTTATACCGCCTGTGTGCACAGTAACACCTCCCATGTCCTGTATGGTGGACGTCATTATCTGTATATGATCTTATACCGCCTGTGTGCACAGTAACACCTCCCATGTCCTGTATGGTGGACGTCATTATCTGTATATGATCTTATACCGCCTGTATGCACAGTAACACCTCGCATGTCCTGTATGGTGGACGTCATTATCTGTATATGATCTTATACCGCCTGTATGCACAGTAACACCTCCCATGTCCTGTATGGTGGACGTCATTATCTGTATATGATCTTATACCGCCTGTGTGCACAGTAACACCTCCCATGTCCTGTATGGTGGGCGTCATTATCTGTATATGATCTTATACCGCCTGTGTGCACAGTAACACCTCTCATGTCCTGTATGGTGGACGTCATTATCTGTATATGATCTTATACCGCCTGTGTGCACAGTAACACCTCCCATGTCCTGTATGGTGGACGTCATTATCTGTATATGATCTTATACCGCCTGTATGCACAGTAACACCTCCCATGTCCTGTATGGTGGACGTCATTATCTGTATATGATCTTATACCGCCTGTATGCACAGTAACACCTCCCATGTCCTGTATGGTGGACGTCATTATCTGTATATGATCTTATACCGCCTGTGTGCACAGTAACACCTCCCATGTCCTGTATGGTGGGCGTCATTATCTGTATATGATCTTATACCGCCTGTGTGCACAGTAACACCTCTCATGTCCTGTATGGTGGACGTCATTATCTGTATATGATCTTATACCGCCTGTGTGCACAGTAACACCTCCCATGTCCTGTGTGGTGGACGTCATTATCTGTATATGATCTTATACCGCTTGTATGCACAGTAACACCTCCCATGTCCTGTGTGGTGGGCGTCATTATCTGTATACGCTCTTATACCGCCTGTATGCACAGTAACACCTCTCATGTCCTGTATGGTGGACGTCATTATCTGTGTATGATCTTATACTGCCTGTATGCACAGTAACACCTCCCATGTCCTGTATGGTGGGCGTCATTATCTGTATATGATCTTATACTGCCTGTATGCACAGTAACACCTCCCATGTCCTGTATGGTGGACGTCATTATCTGTATACGATCTTATACTGCCTGTATGCACAGTAACACCTCCCATGTCCTGTATAGTGGACGTCATTATCTGTATATGATCTTATACCGCCTGTGTGCACAGTAACACCTCTCATGTCCTGTATGGTGGACGTCATTATCTGTATATGATCTTATACCGCCTGTGTGCACAGTAACACCTCCCATGTCCTGTATGGTGGACGTCATTATCTGTATATGATCTTATACTACTTGTATGCACAGTAACACCTCCCATGTCCTGTGTGGTGGACGTCATTATCTGTATATGATCTTATACCGCTTGTATGCACAGTAACACCTCCCATGTCCTGTGTGGTGGGCGTCATTATCTGTATACGCTCTTATACTGCCTGTATGCACAGTAACACCTCTCATGTCCTGTATGGTGGACGTCATTATCTGTGTATGATCTTATACTGCCTGTATGCACAGTAACACCTCCCATGTCCTGTATGGTGGGCGTCATTATCTGTATATGATCTTATACTGCCTGTATGCACAGTAACACCTCCCATGTCCTGTATGGTGGACGTCATTATCTGTATATGATCTTATACTGCCTGTATGCACAGTAACACCTCCCATGTCCTGTATAGTGGACGTCATTATCTGTATATGATCTTATACCGCCTGTGTGCACAGTAACACCTCTCATGTCCTGTATGGTGGACGTCATTATCTGTATATGATCTTATACCGCCTGTATGCACAGTAACACCTCCCATGTCCTGTATGGTGGGCGTCATTATCTGTATATGATCTTATACCACCTGTGTGCACAGTAACACCTCCCATGTCCTGTATGGTGGACGTCATTATCTGTATATGATCTTATACTGCCTGTATGCACAGTAACACCTCCCATGTCCTGTATGGTGTACATCATTATCTGTATATGATCTTATACTGCCTGTATGCACAGTAACACCTCACATGTCCTGTATGGTGGGCGTCATTATCTGTATATGATCTTATACCGCCTGTGTGCACAGTAACACCTCTCATGTCCTGTATGGTGGACGTCATTATCTGTATATGATCTTATACCGCTTGTATGCACAGTAACACCTCCCATGTCCTGTGTGGTGGGCGTCATTATCTGTATACGCTCTTATACTGCCTGTATGCACAGTAACACCTCTCATGTCCTGTATGGTGGATGTCATTATCTGTATATAATCTTATACCGCTTGTATGCACAGTAACACCTCCCATGTCTTGTATGGTGGACGTCATTATCTGTATATGATCTTATACTGCCTGTATGCACAGTAACACCTCCCATGTCCTGTGTGGTGGGCGTCATTATCTGTATACGCTCTTATACTGCCTGTATGCACAGTAACACCTCTCATGTCCTGTATGGTGCCGTCATTATCTGTATATGATCTTATACTGCCTGTATGCACAGTAACACCTCCCATGTCCTGTATGGTGGACGTCATTATCTGTATATGATCTTATACTGCCTGTATGCACAGTAACACCTCCCATGTCCTGTATGGTGGATGTCATTATCTGTATATGATCTTATACTGTGTGTATGCACAGTAACACCTCCCATGTCCTGTATGGTGGACGTCATTATCTGTATATAATTTTATACCGCCTGTATGCACAGTGACACCTCTCATGTCCTGTATGGTGCCGTCATTATCTGTATACGATCTTATACTGCCTGTATGCACAGTAACACCTCCCATGTCCTGTATGGTGGACGTCATTATCTGTATATGATCTTATACCGCTTGTATGCACAGTAACACCTCCCATGTCCTGTATGGTGGACGTCATTATCTGTATACAATCTTATACTGCCTGTATGCACAGTAACACCTCCCATGTCCTGTATGGTGGACGTCATTATCTGTATATAATTTTATACCGCCTGTATGCACAGTGACACCTCTCATGTCCTGTATGGTGCCGTCATTATCTGTATACGATCTTATACTGCCTGTATGCACAGTAACACCTCCCATGTCCTGTATGGTGGACGTCATTATCTGTATATGATCTTATACTGCTTGTATGCACAGTAACACCTCTCATGTCCTGTATGGTGGACCTCATAATCTGTATACGATCTTATACTGCCTGTATGCACAGTAACACCTCCCATGTCCTGTATGGTGGACGTCATTATCTGTATATGATCTTATACTGCTTGTATGCACAGTAACACCTCCCATGTCCTGTGTGGTGGGCGTCATTATCTGTATACGCTCTTATACTGCCTGTATGCACAGTAACACCTCTCATGTCCTGTATGGTGGACGTCATTATCTGTATACGATCTTATACTGCCTGTATGCACAGTAACACCTCCCATGTCCTGTATAGTGGACGTCATTATCTGTATATGATCTTATACTGCCTGTATGCACAGTAACACCTCCCATGTCCTGTATGGTGGACGTCATTATCTGTATATAATCTTATACCGCTTATATGCACAGTAACACCTCCCATGTCCTGTATGGTGGACGTCATTATCTGTATACGATCTTATACTGCCTGTATGCACAGTAACACCTCCCATGTCCTGTATGGTGGACGTCATTATCTGTATATGATCTTATACTGCCTGTGTGCACAGTAACACCTCCCATGTCCTGTATGGTGGACGTCATTATCTGTATATGATCTTATACTGCCTGTATGCACAGTAACACCTCCCATGTCCTGTATGGTGGACGTCATTATCTGTATACGATCTTATACTGCCTGTATGCACAGTAACACCTCACATGTCCTGTATGGTGGGCGTCATTATCTGTATATAATCTTATACCGCTTATATGCACAGTAACACCTCCCATGTCCTGTATGGTGGACGTCATTATCTGTATACGATCTTATACCGCCTGTATGCACAGTAACACCTCCCATGTCCTGTATGGTGGGCGTCATTATCTGTATATGATCTTATACCACCTGTGTGCACAGTAACACCTCCCATGTCCTGTATAGTGGACGTCATTATCTGTATATGATCTTATACTGCCTGTATGCACAGTAACACCTCACATGTCCTGTATGGTGGACGTCATTATCTGTATATAATCTTATACCGCTTATATGCACAGTAACACCTCCCATGTCCTGTATGGTGGACGTCATTATCTGTATACGATCTTATACTGCCTGTATGCACAGTAACACCTCCCATGTCCTGTATGGTGGACGTCATTATCTGTATATGATCTTATACTGCCTGTGTGCACAGTAACACCTCCCATGTCCTGTATGGTGGACGTCATTATCTGTATATGATCTTATACTGCCTGTATGCACAGTAACACCTCTCATGTCCTGTATGGTGGACGTCATTATCTGTATACGATCTTATACTGCCTGTATGCACAGTAACACCTCCCATGTCCTGTATGGTGGACGTCATTATCTGTATACGATCTTATACTGCCTGTATGCACAGTAACACCTCCCATGTCCTGTATGGTGGACGTCATAATCTGTATACGCTCTTATACCGCCTGTATCATTAGTGTTACCTGTGCATCCTGCGATAGGCTGAGAAGAATGGGGTTGAGCTGTCTTCGACAATCTCTCCCTGAGGTCTCCTGTCCCCAATCATCTCTGTACATGACCCTTTCATTACTATGGGTGTCATCTGCTTAATTACTGTGTTCCTCATTGCCAGTGTGTGCCAGCACACCATACACCCAGGTGTAACCAGGCATGGGGCCCTATTGAGTCCTGCACATTGGGCTGCGAGTGCTCCCAGCCCATGGAGCAGGTACCAGGAAGCCTCTGCCCCCCTGGCCTGCGAACACCCACCTTACAAGGGGATCTGCAGGGCTGCAAATGGATGTGTACAGGTACATAGGAGTTCACAAGCGCCAACCCTGTCGCTCGGGCTGCGAGCGCATAGCAAACACAGGAGTCTGCTGACGATGCCAGCAGCCTGGCCTTGCACATTCGCATTGGGGAAAATGTATATGTGCAGTACCCAAACCATCGGACAGCGGCCATATTGGGACCTATGTGAATCGTCCTGATTGTCAGCTGTATAGATTGGTGTATACCAGAGTAATGCCAGTACTTTCCGCGAGTGCTGGCAGCTGTACCGGGCATGATGCCAGTCTAATGTGGGGAGACATGACAAATAAGGCAAACAGAGAATAGATGTGATATGTTATGTCGACAGTCATTGTTGACAGGGGTGTAATGTCGACATTGTATGTTAATAGTCGTCATGTAGACATAGCATCTTTGTTGTGTTAAAGCCCGAACCTAACCACAGCTTGACCCTAAACATAACCCTCACCCTGCCCCAACCACAGCCTGCCCCTAAACGTAACCCTCACCCTGCCCCAACCACAGCCTGACCCCAAACATAACCCTCACCCTGCCCCAACCACAGCCTGACCCCAAACATAACCCTCACCCTGCCCCAACCACAGCCTGACCCCAAACATAACCCTCACCCTGCCCCAACCACAGCCTGACCCTAAACATAACCCTCACCCTGCCCCAACCACAGCCTGACCCTAAACATAACCCTCTCACCCTGCCCCAACCACAGCCTGACCCAAAACATAACCCTCTCACCCTGCCCCAACCACAGCCTGACCCTAAACATAACCCCCTCACCCTGCCCCAACCACAGCCTGACCCTAAACATAACCCCCTCACCCTGCCCCAACCACAGCCTGACCCTAAACATAACCCTCTCACCCTGCCCCAACCACAGCCTGACCCTAAACATAACCCTCTCACCCTGCCCCAACCACAGCCTGACCCTAAACATAACCCCCTCACCCTGCCCCAACCACAGCCTGACCCTAAACATAACCCTCACCCTGCCCCAACCACAACCTGACCCCAAACATAACCCTCATCCTGCCCCAACCACAGCCTGACCCTAAACATAACCCTCACCCTGCCCCAACCACAGCCTGACCCTAAACATAACCCTGCCCTGCCCCAACCACAGCCTGACCCTAAACATATCCCTCACCCTGCCCCAACCACAGCCTGACCCTAAACATAACCCTCACCCTGCCCCAACCACAGCCTGACCCTAAACATAACCCTCACCCTGCCCCAACCACAGCCTGACCCTAAACATAACCCTCACCCTGCCCCAACCACAGCCTGACCCTAAACATAGCCCTCACCCTGCCCCAACCACAGCCTGACCCCAAACATAACCCTCACCCTGCCCCAACCACAGCCTGACCCCAAACATAACCCTCATCCTGCCCCAAACCACAGCCTGACCCTAAACATAACCCTCACCCTGCCCCAACCACAGCCTGACCCTAAACATAACCCTCACCCTGCCCCAACCACAGCCTGACCCTAAACATAACCCTCTAACCCTGCCCCAACCACAGCCTGACCCTAAACATAACCCTCTCACCCTGCCCCAACCACAGCCTGACCCTAAACATAACCCCCTCACCCTGCCCCAACCACAGCCTGACCCTAAACATAACCCTCTCACCCTGCCCCAACCACAGCCTGACCCTAAAAATAACCCTCACCCTGCCCCAACCACAGCCTGACCCTAAACATAACCCTCACCCTGCCGCAAACCACAGCCTGACCCTAAACATAACCCTCACCCTGCCCCAACCACAGCCTGACCCTAAACATAACCCTCTCACCATGCCCCAACCACAGCCTGACCCCAAACATAACCCTCACCCTGCCCCAACCACAGCCTGACCGTAAACATAACCCTCACCCTGCCCCAACCACAGCCTGACCGTAAACATAACCCTCACCCTGCCCCAACCACAGCCTGACCCTAAACATAACCCTCTCACCCTGCCCCAACCACAGCCTGACCCTAAACATAACCCTCACCCTGTCCCAACCACAGCCTGACCCTAAACATAACCCTCACCCTGTCCCAACCACAGCCTGACCCTAAACATAACCCTCACCCTGCCCCAACCACAGCCTGACCCTAAACGTAACCCTCACCCTGTCCCAACCACAGCCTGACCCTAAACATAACCCTCACCCTGCCCCAACCACAGCCTGACCCTAAACATACCCCTCATCCTGCCCCAACCACAGCCTGACCCTAAACGTAACCCTCACCCTGCCCCAACCACAACCTGACCCCAAACATAACCCTCTCACCCTGCCCCAACCACAGCCTGACCCTAAACATAACCCTCACCCTGCCCCAACCACAGCCTGACCCTAAACATAACCCTGCCCTGCCCCAACCACAGCCTGACCCTAAACATATCCCTCACCCTGCCCCAACCACAGCCTGACCCTAAACATAACCCTCACCCTGCCCCAACCACAGCCTGACCCTAAACATAACCCTCACCCTGCCCCAACCACAGCCTGACCCTAAACATAACCCTCACCCTGCCCCAACCACAGCCTGACCCTAAACATAACCCTCACCCTGCCCCAACCACAGCCTGACCCCAAACATAACCCTCACCCTGCCCCAACCACAGCCTGACCCCAAACATAACCCTCATCCTGCCCCAAACCACAGCCTGACCCTAAACATAACCCTCACCCTGCCCCAACCACAGCCTGACCCTAAACATAACCCTCACCCTGCCCCAACCACAGCCTGACCCTAAACATAACCCTCTAACCCTGCCCCAACCACAGCCTGACCCTAAACATAACCCTCTCACCCTGCCCCAACCACAGCCTGACCCTAAACATAACCCCCTCACCCTGCCCCAACCACAGCCTGACCCTAAACATAACCCTCTCACCCTGCCCCAACCACAGCCTGACCCTAAAAATAACCCTCACCCTGCCCCAACCACAGCCTGACCCTAAACATAACCCTCACCCTGCCGCAAACCACAGCCTGACCCTAAACATAACCCTCACCCTGCCCCAACCACAGCCTGACCCTAAACATAACCCTCTCACCATGCCCCAACCACAGCCTGACCCCAAACATAACCCTCACCCTGCCCCAACCACAGCCTGACCGTAAACATAACCCTCACCCTGCCCCAACCACAGCCTGACCGTAAACATAACCCTCACCCTGCCCCAACCACAGCCTGACCCTAAACATAACCCTCTCACCCTGCCCCAACCACAGCCTGACCCTAAACATAACCCTCACCCTGTCCCAACCACAGCCTGACCCTAAACATAACCCTCACCCTGTCCCAACCACAGCCTGACCCTAAACATAACCCTCACCCTGCCCCAACCACAGCCTGACCCTAAACGTAACCCTCACCCTGTCCCAACCACAGCCTGACCCTAAACATAACCCTCACCCTGCCCCAACCACAGCCTGACCCTAAACATACCCCTCATCCTGCCCCAACCACAGCCTGACCCTAAACGTAACCCTCACCCTGCCCCAACCACAACCTGACCCCAAACATAACCCTCTCACCCTGCCCCAACCACAGCCTGACCCTAAACATAACCCTCACCCTGCCCCAACCACAGCCTGACCCTAAACATAACCCTCACCCTGCCCCAACCACAGCCTGACCCTAAACATAACCCTCACCCTGCCCCAACCACAGCCTGACCCTAAACATAACCCTGCCCTGCCCCAACCACAGCCTGCCCCTAAACATAACCCTCACCCTGCCCCAACCACAGCCTGATACTAAACATAACCCTCACCCTGCCCCAACCACAGCCTGACCCCAAACATAACCCTCACCCTGCCCCAACCACAGCCTGACCCTAAACATAACCCTGCCCTGCCCCAACCACAGCCTGACCCTAAACATAACCCTCACCCTGCCCCAACCACAGCCTGATACTAAACATAACCCTCACCCTGCCCCAACCACAGCCTGACCCCAAACATAACCCTCACCCTGCCCCAACCACAGCCTGACCCTAAACATAACCCTCACCCTGCCCCAACCACAGCCTGACCCTAAACATAACCCTCACCCTGCCCCAACCACAGCCTGACCCCAAACATAACCCTCACCCTGCCCCAACCACAGCCT
The DNA here is from genome assembly GCF_055691185.1 of Crinia signifera. Taxonomy (NCBI): domain Eukaryota; kingdom Metazoa; phylum Chordata; class Amphibia; order Anura; family Myobatrachidae; genus Crinia; species Crinia signifera. The sequence continues at coordinate 12,925,983 of NC_139218.1, read as the reverse complement.
GACCCCAAACATAACCCTCATCCTTCCCCAAACCACAGCCTGACCCTAAACATAACCCTCTCACCCTGCCCCAACCACAGCCTGACCCTAAACATAACCCTCAACCTGCCCCAACCACAGCCTGACCCTAAACATAACCCTCACCCTGCCCCAACCACAGCCTGACCCTAAACATAACCCTCACCATGCCCCAACCACAGCCTGACCCCAAACATAACCCTCAACCTGCCCCAACCACAGCCTGACCCCAAACATAACCCTCACCCTGCCCCAACCACAGCCTGACCCTAAACATAACCCTGCCCTGCCCCAACCACAGCCTGACCCTAAACATATCCCTCACCCTGCCCCAACCACAGCCTGACCCTAAACATAACCCTCATCCTGCCCCAACCACAGCCTGACCCTAAACATAACCCTCACCCTGCCCCAACCACAGCCTGACCCTAAACATAACCCTCACCCTGCCCCAACCACAGCCTGACCCCAAACATAACCCTCACCCTGCCCCAACCACAGCCTGACCCTAAACATAACCCTCACCCTGCCCCAACCACAGCCTGACCCTAAACATAACCCTCACCCTGCCCCAACCACAGCCTGACCCTAAACATAACCCTGCCCTGCCCCAACCACAGCCTGCCCCTAAACATAACCCTCACCCTGCCCCAACCACAGCCTGATACTAAACATAACCCTCACCCTGCCCCAACCACAGCCTGACCCCAAACATAACCCTCACCCTGCCCCAACCACAGCCTGACCCTAAACATAACCCTGCCCTGCCCCAACCACAGCCTGACCCTAAACATAACCCTCACCCTGCCCCAACCACAGCCTGATACTAAACATAACCCTCACCCTGCCCCAACCACAGCCTGACCCCAAACATAACCCTCACCCTGCCCCAACCACAGCCTGACCCTAAACATAACCCTCACCCTGCCCCAACCACAGCCTGACCCTAAACATAACCCTCACCCTGCCCCAACCACAGCCTGACCCCAAACATAACCCTCACCCTGCCCCAACCACAGCCTGACCCCAAACATAACCCTCATCCTGCCCCAAACCACAGCCTGACCCTAAACATAACCCTCTCACCCTGCCCCAACCACAGCCTGACCCTAAACATAACCCTCAACCTGCCCCAACCACAGCCTGACCCTAAACATAACCCTCACCCTGCCCCAACCACAGCCTGACCCTAAACATAACCCTCACCATGCCCCAACCACAGCCTGACCCCAAACATAACCCTCAACCTGCCCCAACCACAGCCTGACCCCAAACATAACCCTCACCCTGCCCCAACCACAGCCTGACCCTAAACATAACCCTGCCCTGCCCCAACCACAGCCTGACCCTAAACATATCCCTCACCCTGCCCCAACCACAGCCTGACCCTAAACATAACCCTCATCCTGCCCCAACCACAGCCTGACCCTAAACATAACCCTCACCCTGCCCCAACCACAGCCTGACCCTAAACATAACCCTCACCCTGCCCCAACCACAGCCTGACCCCAAACATAACCCTCACCCTGCCCCAACCACAGCCTGACCCCAAACATAACCCTCATCCTGCCCCAAACCACAGCCTGACCCTAAACATATCCCTCACCCTGCCCCAACCACAGCCTGACCCTAAACATAACCCTCACCCTGCCACAACCACAGCCTGACCCCAAACGTAACCCTCACCCTGCCCTAACCACAGCCTGACCCTAAACATAACCCTCACCCTGCCCCAACCACAGCCTGACCCTAAACATAACCCTCACCCTGCCCCAACCACAGCCTGACCCTAAACATAACCCTCACCCTGCCCCAACCACAGCCTGCCCCTAAACGTAACCCTCACCCTGCCCCAACCACAGCCTGACCCCAAACATAACCCTCACCCTGCCCCAACCACAGCCTGACCCCAAACATAACCCTCACCCTGCCCCAACCACAGCCTGACCCTAAACATAACCCTCACCCTGCCCCAACCACAGCCTGACCCTAAACATAACCCTCTCACCCTGCCCCAACCACAGCCTGACCCTAAACATAACCCTCTCACCCTGCCACAACCACAGCCTGACCCCAAACGTAACCCTCACCCTGCCCTAACCACAGCCTGACCCTAAACATAACCCTCACCCTGCCCCAACCACAGCTTGACCCTAAACATAACCCTCACCCTGCCCCAACCACAGCCTGCCCCTAAACGTAACCCTCACCTTGCCCCAACCACAGCCTGACCCCAAACATAACCCTCACCCTGCCCCAACCACAGCCTGACCCCAAACATAACCCTCACCCTGCCCCAACCACAGCCTGACCCTAAACATAACCCTCACCCTGCCCCAACCACAGCCTGACCCTAAACATAACCCTCTCACCCTGCCCCAACCACAGCCTGACCCTAAACATAACCCTCTCACCCTGCCCCAACCACAGCCTGACCGTAAACATAACCCTCACCCTGCCCCAACCACAGCCTGACCCTAAACATAACCCCCTCACCCTGCCCCAACCACAGCCTGACCCTAAACATAACACTCTCACCCTGCCTCAACCACAGCCTGACCCTAAACATAACCCTCTCACCCTGCCCCAACCACAGCCTGACCCTAAAAATAACCCTCACCCTGCCCCAACCACAACCTGACCCTAAACATAACCCTCACCCTGCCCCAACCACAGCCTGACCCTAAACATAACCCTGCCCTGCCCCAACCACAGCCTGACCCTAAACATATCCCTCACCCTGCCCCAACCACAGCCTGACCCTAAACATAACCCTCACCCTGCCCCAACCACAGCCTGACCCTAAACATAACCCTCACCCTGCCCCAACCACAGCCTGACCCTAAACATAACCCTCACCCTGCCCCAACCACAGCCTGACCCCAAACATAACCCTCATCCTGCCCCAAACCACAGCCTGACCCTAAACATAAAACCTCACCATAACCCAACCACAGCCTGACCCTAAACATAACCCTGCCCCAACCACAGCCTGACCCTAAACATAACCCTCACCCTGCCCCAACCACTGCCTGACCCTAAACATAACCCTCACCCTGCCCCAACCACAGCCTGACCCCAAACATAACCCTCACCCTGCCCCAACCACAGCCTGACCGTAAACATAACCCTCACCCTGCCCCAACCACAGCCTGACCCTAAACATAACCCTCACCCTGCCCCAACCACAGCCTGACCCTAAACATAACCCTCTCCCCCTTCCCCAACCACAGCCTGACCCCAAACATAACACTCACCCTGCCCCAACCACAGCCTGACCGTAAACATAACCCTCACCCTGCCCCAACCACAGCCTGCCCCTAAACATAAAACCTCACCATAACCCAACCACAGCCTGACCCTAAACATAACCCTCTCCCCCTTCCCCAACCACAGCCTGACCCTAAACATAACCCTCTCCCCCTTCCCCAACCACTGCCTGACCCTAAACATAACCCTCACCCTGCCCCAACCACAGCCTGACCCCAAACATAACCCTCACCCTGCCCCAACCACAGCCTGACCGTAAACATAACCCTCACCCTGCCCCAACCACAGCCTGACCGTAAACATAACCCTCACCCTGCCCCAACCACAGCCTGACCGTAAACATAACCCCCTCACCCAGCCCCAACCACAGCCTGATACTAAACATAACCCTCACCCTGCCCCAACCACAGCCTGACCCTAAACATAACCCTGCCCCAACCACAGCCTGACCCTAAACATAACCCTCTCACCCTGCCCCAACCACAGCCTGACCCTAAACATAACCCTCTCACCCTGCCCCAACCACAGCCTGACCCTAAACATAACCCTCACCCTGCCCCCAACCACAGCCTGACTCTAAACATAACCCTCACCCTGCCCCAACCACAGCCTGACCCTAAACATAACCCTCACCCTGCCCCAACCACAGCCTGACCCCAAACGTAACCCTCACCCTGCCCCAACCACAGCCTGACCCTAAATATAACCCTCACCCTGTCCCAACCACAGCCTGACCCTAAACATAACCCTCACCCTGCCCCAACCACAGCCTGACCCTAAACATAACCCTCTCACCCTGCCCCAACCACAGCCTGACCCTAAACATAACCCTCTCACCCTGCCCCAACCACAGCCTGACCCTAAAAATAACCCTCTCACCCTGCCCCAACCACAGCCTGACCCCAAACATAACCCTCACCCTGCCCCAACCACAGCCTGACCCCAAACATAACCCTCACCCTGCCCCAACCACAGCCTGACCGTAAACATAACCCTCACCCTGCCCCAACCACAGCCTGACCCTAAACATAACCCCCTCACCCTGCCCCAACCACAGCCTGACCCTAAACATAACCCTCTCACCCTGCCCCAACCACAGCCTGACCCTAAACATAACCCTCACCCTGCCCCAACCACAGCCTGACCCTAAACATAACCCTCACCCTGCCCCAACCACAGCCTGACCCTAAACATAACCCTGCCCCAACCACAGCCTGACCCTAAACATAACCCTCTCACCCTGCCCCAACCACAGCCTGACCCTAAACATAACCCTCTCACCCTGCCCCAACCACAGCCTGACCCTAAACATAACCCTCACCCTGCCCCCAACCACAGCCTGACTCTAAACATAACCCTCACCCTGCCCCAACCACAGCCTGACCCTAAACATAACCCTCACCCTGCCCCAACCACAGCCTGACCCCAAACGTAACCCTCACCCTGCCCCAACCACAGCCTGACCCTAAATATAACCCTCACCCTGTCCCAACCACAGCCTGACCCTAAACATAACCCTCACCCTGCCCCAACCACAGCCTGACCCTAAACATAACCCTCTCACCCTGCCCCAACCACAGCCTGACCCTAAACATAACCCTCTCACCCTGCCCCAACCACAGCCTGACCCTAAAAATAACCCTCCCACCCTGCCCCAACCACAGCCTGACCCCAAACATAACCCTCACCCTGCCCCAACCACAGCCTGACCCCAAACATAACCCTCACCCTGCCCCAACCACAGCCTGACCGTAAACATAACCCTCACCCTGCCCCAACCACAGCCTGACCCTAAACATAACCCCCTCACCCTGCCCCAACCACAGCCTGACCCTAAACATAACCCTCTCACCCTGCCCCAACCACAGCCTGACCCTAAACATAACCCTCACCCTGCCCCAACCACAGCCTGACCCTAAACATAACCCTCACCCTGCCCCAACCACAGCCTGACCCTAAACATAACCCTCACCCTGCCCCAACCACAGCCTGACCTTAAACATAACCCTCACCCTGCCCCAACCACAGCCTGACCCTAAACATAACCCTCACCCTGCCCCAACCACAGCCTGACCCCAAATATAACCCTCACCCTGCCCCAACCACAGCCTGACCCTAAACATAACCCTCACCCTGCCCCAACCACAGCCTGACCCTAAACATAACCCTCACCCTGCCCCAACCACAGCCTGACCCCAAACATAACCCTCACCCTGCCCCAACCACAGCCTGACCCTAAACATAACCCCCTCACCCTGCCCCAACCACAGCCTGACCCTAAACATAAGCCTCTCACCCTGCCCCAACCACAGCCTGACCCTAAACATAACCCTCACCCTGCCCCAACCACAGCCTGACCCTAAACATAACCCTCACCCTGCCCCAACCACAGCCTGACCCTAAACATAACCCTCACCCTGCCCCAACCACAGCCTGACCTTAAACATAACCCTCACCCTGCCCCAACCACAGCCTGACCCTAAACATAACCCTCACCCTGCCCCAACCACAGCCTGGCCCCAAATATAACCCTCACCCTGCCCCAACCACAGCCTGACCCTAAACATAACCCTCACCCTGCCCCAACCACAGCCTGACCCTAAACATAACCCTCACCCTGCCCCAACCACAGCCTGACCCCAAACATAACCCTCACCCTGCCCCAACCACAGCCTGACCCTAAACATAACCCTCACCCTGCCCCAACCACTGCCTGACCCTAAACATAACCCTCACCCTGCCCCAACCACAGCCTGACCCAAAACATAACCCTCACCCTGCCCCAACCACAGCCTGCCCCTAAACATAACCCTGCCCCAACCACAGCCTGACCGTAAACATAACCCTCACCCTGCCCCAACCACAGCCTGACCCTAAACATAACCCTCACCCTGCCCCAACCACAGCCTGACCCTAAACATAACCCTCACCCTGCCCCAACCACAGCCTGACCCTAAACATAACCCTCACCCTGCCCCAACCACAGCCTGACCCTAAACATAACCCTCACCCTGCCCCAACCACAGCCTGACCCTAAACATAACCCTGCCCCAACCACAGCCTGACCCTAAACATATAACCCTCACCCTGCCCCAACCACAGCCTGACCCTAAACATATAACCCTCACCCTGCCCCAACCACAGCCTGACCCTAAACATAACCCCCTCACCATGCCCCAACCACAGCCTGACCCTAAACATAACCCTCACCCTGCCCCAACCACAGCCTGACACTAAGCATAACCCTCTCACCCTGCCCCAACCACAGCCTGACCCTAAACATAACCCTCTCACCCTGCCCCAACCACAGCCTGACCCTAAACATAACCCTCACCCTGCCCCAACCACAGCCTGACCCCTGCCCCAACCACAGCCTGACCCTAAACATAACTCTCACCCTGCCCCAAACCACAGCCTGACCCTAAATATAACCCTCACCCTGCCCCAACCACAGCCTGACCCTAAACATAACCCTGCCCCAACCACAGCCTGACCCTAAAAATAACCCTCACCCTGCCCCAATCACTGCCTGACCCTAACCACAGCCTGACCGTAAACATAACCCTCACCCTGCCCCAACCACAGCCTGACCCTAAACTTAACCCTCACCCTGCCCCAACCACAGCCTGACCCTAAACATAACCCTGCCCTGCCCCAACCACAGCCTGACCCTAAACATAACCCTCACCCTGCCCCAACCACAGCCTGACCCCTGCCCCAACCACTGCCTGACCCTAAACATAACCCTCACCCTGCCCCAACCACAGCCTGACCCTAAACATAACCCTCACCCTGCCCCAACCACAGCCTGACCCCTGCCCCAACCACAGCCTGACCCAAAACATAACCCTCACCCTGCCCCAACCACAGCCTGACCCTAAACATAACCCCCTCACCCTGCCCCAACCACAGCCTGACCCTAAACATAACCCCCTCACCCTGCCCCAACCACAGCCTGACCCAAAACATAACCCTCACCCTGCCCCAACCACAGCCTGACCGTAAACATAACCCTCTCACCCTGCCCCAACCACAGCCTGACCCTAAACATAACCCTCACCCTGCCCCAACCACAGCCTGACAGTAAACATAACCCTCTACCTGCCCCAACCACAGCCTGACCCCTGCCCCAACCACAGCCTGACCCAAAACATAACCCTCACCCTGCCCCAACCACAGCCTGACCCTAAACATAACCCCCTCACCCTGCCCCAACCACAGCCTGACCCTAAACATAACCCCCTCACCCTGCCCCAACCACAGCCTGACCCTAAACATAACCCTCTCACCCTGCCCCAACCACAGCCTGACCCTAAACATAACCCTCTCACCCTGCCCCAACCACAGCCTGACCCTAAACATAACCCTCTCACCCTGCCCCAACCACAGCCTGACCCTAAACATAACCCTCACCCTGCCCCAACCACAGCCTGACCCTAAACATAACCCTCTCACCCTGCCACCGTCAAGCAGCCTTTACACTATAAATCCTTGAAGGAAAAGTAAGCAAACGCAGGTACAGTATGTACAACAATTGGTGAACAGGCATCGTCCCATCTATAGGAGGGATCTCGAGCACAGATGAAGCAGAAGAGTCTCTTTGATTAATTTTATTAAAAAGAAGTTCTCAATATCTTCAACACTTTTTCAACATAACCCAACGCGTTTCGTCTTAGCAGACTTCATCGGGGGTCATCAATTCTCCGGTTATAGTTGTTCATTGTGCCATACTGTATATCCGCTCTAGCGAGGAGTGATTGAAGAGAACCAAGGACAAACGTCCCTGAAACAAACCAGTTTTGTGCAACAGGATTTAAACAACCTTCAGTGGAGGAACCGCCTGAAGTAGTGCTGTCTGCTAGTAAGTCTGGGGCATAACTTCTTTTTAATAAAATTCATGTGTGTGTGTGTGTGTGTGTGTGTGTGTGTGTGTGTATGTGTATGTGTGTGTGTGTGTGTGTGTACTGTGTGAATGCAAACCTTTCATTTTGATCAATATTTTATCGCAGCGCACTAATTAGATGGGATTTTAATTGGGGGGGTAGCTATAGATGTGCTGCACTTCTGAGCTGGCGTTTTTGCATTAATGCTTTCAGGTAAATGAACCTGCATACAGTATGTGCAATATGCATGGCAGAGCTATTTAATTAAACGCACCAGCTGGCTTGCATTAATCTAGTTGGGGTTTTTTTTAGTATTTTTTTTACTTTGTACAGAAAAACAGAAATATTTTGGAACACTTTCATAAAGAGAAAAAAAGCTGCTATTTAAGTCTTGAAAACTTTGGTAGTTTTCAGTCTGGAGTGAGTAGTGCATATACGCCAAACGCCAGCCCTGTTCTTGCTGCATTTTCTGGCGGCACGTTAGAGAAATGGTGGGTGCGGCTTCGTCTACTAAGACCCGCAATATGTATGTGATAATGCGAACTGCATCGTCCAACCACTGCCCATTGTGTTTTCAATGAGGTGGGTGTGGCATTTACAATGAATGGCGTCACCTTGGCATGTCTCCGCCAGCAAAAATTGAAGAAAGCTGCCATTCCGATTAATTCTCCGTATTCAGATTTATTAAATTGATTCATTATATATAATTCCTATAACAATACACTTTTAAAAAAGGGGTGGAGTTATAAAGGGGTAGATTCCACAACATCGGCCCCGTTAGCTATGCAATCAACCCAGGAAGATGGTCTCCCACAATTTGGTCACATCGGGGAGTCACCTAGATCTCCGGAAAAGCCCGGCCACCTCCGTCACCCTCTGCTCTAAAAAACAAACCCTGAATTCAGCAAAAATCAGTAATAGACTAATGAGGTTTGGACTCCAAGGCGGAATTGCACCACCTCCCCCCCCCCCCCAGTACTCCAATCAGACCCATGAACGTTAAGACGTGTCATCATCCCTTTTGTAACAACCCCATACCCCAGCTTCCCAATGAATTCCTCTTAATCTGGGTACATGTTATGCGATATGTGAACCCAGCGATGTCTGGAACGCCGGAACCCTCAATTTACACTTGCCGATGCTGGCAGCGACGTATGGCAGGGGCATGTCCTCAGTCATCCTGCATGTACAGACATCTCTAACTACCCACGGGAGCGTGCATTGTTAACGATATAGTGCGTACACACTAGCCGATATCCATAATTATTTCCCTTGAACTCCCGGGAAAACGATTTTGTGCATACACATTGAGCCCCCCCTTCGGTATCAGATGTACTTAGAATAAAGGGTGGTCTACGTAAGATGTCAGAGATCTTGAGATACGTCCGTTGACGGGGTGAGGCCCAATACATGAATAACTACGGAACAATCTACAATGAACATCGCAGGCACCTGGAGTGAAGAGACGACTCCACATTCTCACCCAGAGCGCGCCGCATGACGTGTCATTTTGCTTATCGCTGCTCCGCCGAAATGAAAATGTCTTGTACCCAACAACACAGAGTGAGAAATCTGATTTGAGTTAAATAATGCATCTGACTTGTAAGTGTTCCAGACAGGATTTCATATTTAATCACACATAAAACATTAATCAGAGACTCCGGCTCAGACCGTGCAACACAGTGATTACCGTGTTTGCTCAGCGACGTCACGTTACAGACCCGCGTCTGGGACATCACAATACCCCATGTAGCAAAATTTCATTTTTTTCTTTTTCTCTTAATGAAATTTGCTCAGATTTCCGGTTAACGCCAAAATAAAATAAGCTGAGAAGTCGCACGTGAAGCTGTGACTGAATGTATTTTCTGATGTATCCGTGAGAGGTGGCGATGAGGCAGCGGCTATAAATAGAATATTAGGTAGTAATAGCGCAGTCAGATAAATCAGTTTGGAAGTTGCTTATTCTATAACTGTTCAGTAGAACACATGGTCGGGAGGCTGCGAGGGGATGCAGTGCCCCCTGCTGGCCAATGTTAGTATTTGGCCAAACAACACAGCAAAATAGCTTTATATTTCATTTAATATGTATATATATATTTGATGGATTATTTTACGTTGATGTTATCCTGAGCCGGGGAAAAGCTGCTTGAGGCCATACTGCAAGACTAACCTGGTCTTTAAAGCGTAGTACTAAAACTTAAATAATGGTGTATGGGAGTACACGCTACACTATTTGAGGGTTCATGTTGACAGGTGTCAACATTGACACCCAAAAACCTGGAAAAAACCTTTTCATGTGTCTACATTTTTCCTGTCGACCTTGTGCCCGTTAACCTTTTGGGGTCCACCTATTGTGGCGGCAGATCTGAAACTACAGCCAAAGACCCAAAACATAAGCCACAAAACGTTCCCAGCTCCCTCTGACGGCGGCCGAAAGGAACCGGTTCCAGACCTTATGGGATACGTTCGCAGCATCCGATGCAATCTTTTCACCGACAGAAGTGCCACTATTATTACTGTACGTGTTATGGCTAGATCAGGTGTCGGTGTCCATCTGTTATGTGCTGCCAGGAAAGAACTTGTGTAGCATCAGAATTTAAAGGGAAGCATTTGTGTAGAGAATTCGTAGTCATCGTTTCGGATCTTTAGGGGTTATTCAAACCTGGTTGCGATTTTGCATAACGATCATTTATCGAAAGGTTGCGTATGCATATGGATTGTAGCGCACGTACGCAAGGCCAAAACCAGCGCTAACTCTATTCACAACACCCTCACAACTTGACTGACAGGAAGCTGATATTTGTGGGTGGGTGGGTGCCTAACGGCGAGATATTCGCAAGTCATCCGCAGACTTACACGGGGCAGGATTTCCCTCTGTCTGTGCCGTGACTTTCTGATCGCAAGGCTCTGCAAAGTCACCCATCAGCAATGAGGTCTGAATCAGGCCCTTTGTTAGGTTCAGTGGGTGTTAACGGACTTTTTTTTAGAAATGTCCCCCATTGTGACTTTAGTTTCCCTCAGGGCTTATAAAGAAGGGCGTTCATTTTCAATTAGTTTTTTTTTTTGTTTTAAATGCGTCTCTAATGACTTAGACAAGTAATGGGCCATATACACGGGCGTATTCCAAATTGCCGGCTGTGAGGGGTTCAAAAGGAGACTGTTCCGTCTTTACAGTATACGCGGCAGCCGTGTGCTCCAAGCCTTCCATCTAATGAGCGCCATTCTTACACGGCGTCGTCGTGAATGGGGTCCGGGCTTAGCGCCAGAGCCAAACTCGCAGGATTTGCATATTAAGTGATGCTTTTGTAGCACTCTTGTATATGATCATTTGCAGCATTTTTTTTTTTAAATTTACCGCAACCACCTGCAAAGGGTTTATTTCCTCCTTGAAAAAAAAAAAAAACATTTTAATTGCAATCATTTAAAATTACTGAGAGCACTTTTTTTATTTTTTTTTAAGCCCTATATAATCTGCAATCACCGGGCTGGCTCTTCCCTCCGCTGTTCTAGATTTGCCCTTCAGAGCCGTTCCTGCGACAGCATCCTGATACCACTAAATGCCTGCATAGAACAGCATCTACTTAAATGCAAGCCATTAGTGATTGTGCTGCAGGAGGACGCATAGATAGAGACAGCAGCGCAGCACAATGCAGGCAAGGATGCATAGAGGAAACCCTGGGAGAAATCAAAGCTCATGGACATTTAAAGCGGTGATAATAATACATTAGAAACCAGGGTTTGTTTTACATGTATAATTATTTGCTGTTTTAAGCAATTTGAATGTCAAAACCATTAAGAATCCACATCTAGACCTCAGGAAGAGAATTGGCAATCCCCCCCCACATCTGCAAGAAAATAGATTTGGACGCCAATTCCCAGAATTCAAACTCATAACATGTGGCATTTCAGTCAAACACCCTACTCATTGAGCTGTTTGATCCTGCTTAAAACCTATGAGATTTTTAACTATATGCAGCCATACATCCAATCCCTGGCAGCCACACACTACATAGATTTGCTCTTCACAGATTACAAGGTGAGCTTCAAATAGTTCTCTAGCTGTCTGACTGCAGTGCCTCAGGCGATGGGTTTGAATCACGGGTATGTCAGCTTCTTGAAATGTAATAAAGGATGGTGGGACTGAATAACAGAGAGCTCTCAAATCTCATTTCATGAATGTTGTATAGGACTTAAAGAGGAGGGAAGTAAGAAGCAAAAGTAATTTAAACTGTTTATTGACAAGTGCGCTACGCTAAACTCCTTAAATTCGCTGGACCCCATGAGCACCAGTTTTGCGTGGGGGTTGGAATCAGGCCCCTCCTGTAGCCCATATGGCGAGTAAATGTGCTTTGCTGATTAAATGTGATACTTGGGTTTTAAGTGTAATATAGACAACTCCATCATTGGATTTATTCCAGGATGAGAATGTTCCAAAATGAATTTTGGCAGAAACTTTAATTTTTCTTCCCAAAAATAGTCTAGACTCTATAGAGTGTAAACCAAAAAATAATAACCTCGCTCAAATAAACCTAATTTTCCCCCATCCACATCAGATTTCCCAGTGTTTTCTATAAGAGACTTCTGCGTCAACCTGAACGATATTTATCAAATTCTAAAATTCCGAATATCCATAAACATCAACAGAATTGCTGCCAATTGCACTAAATACAACGTGAACACAACAATAAGGGCACATTTACTAAAGCTTTTCAAAATGTACGTGGTGGTGAGAGATTAGTGTGCCAAGCGAAGCAACCTTCTTTGGTGGACCCAATGACCCATGGGCCACCACTTCTCTTGTCCTGTTCAGAAGATCTGATGCATCTTTATCACAAAGAGACGGTTATCAATGACTTTTCTCAATGTAGGAGGATTCCATACGAACGAGCCCTCGTCACTCTACTGTAGCTGAGCAATATCCGTCCCGACAGCAAAGAGTGACCAAAGGGACCCCCAGATGTCACATGCCGTGTGATTTAACCCCCTCGCCGCCTGGCACACGCAGTGCGGTATCTCTGCGGGGGAAGCTGACACTGCACGTTGCTGGCAGGGAAGTCACGCTTCCCCTTCTCTCTCTGGTTCACTCCAGGTCTGCTTCCTGCTGCTCGGGTTCTGCAGAGAGCCTCAGTATCCCCCCAGGCGACACTCTTCCAACCAGGCGAGTTCAGCGGCCTCTCCGCGTGCAGACAGTCCGCAAATCATGTCATCTTGGAAGTTTCTGGGGTGTACTTTCATTCTCATCGAAATGACCTCAGCTTAGTTCCCCCTCTGGGAAGGTGACGGCACCAGAGCTGCAAATGACAATTTATGGTTAATACAGAATGTGAGGATGTTTTTTTTTAAAAGGGGACAAATAACTATTTTAGCTGTCCGGCTAAAAATAATGATGCAATTTCAGGTTTTTTTTTAACCCCCCTCTTACCAGGGTACGGTAGGTCGACATGTATGAAGGTTGACTTGACTTAAGGTTGACACAACCATTATGTCGATATGTGGAAGGTCACTTTACAAGCAGACATGTACAGGCGATAGGTCATCCACTAGGCCACGGTGGGAGAATAAATTAGTGTGCCGAGTGTTGCGAGGTACCGTGCCCGAAGCATGGCGAATGCAGCGAGCCATATGGGGACGCAGTGTACTTTTTTTTTAGTGTCCATGCTGACTGTGTTTCGGGTAAAAACAAAGGTGAAAAACCTGATGTCAACCTTTTGACTTTCCTATGTTGACCTAATGCTTGTGTCGACCTAATGACCCTGTCGACCTAACAGAATGTCGACGTTCAGTCATGTCTAGTGGTGTCGACCTGATGCTTATCGACCTAGTTGCTGTCTAGCCAATGACCCATTCCCCTCTTACCGTGAACTGTTTTAGAAATACATGAACCTCTTATTCTGATAAACCTGGGACACAACGGAAATATACTAATGAGCTTCTCAAATACTTTGTGAGTGTCAGGTGTCAGGGAATACATTGCGTTACGCACAGCACACTTCCTGTCCGGCTGGTTTTCATCCTGATTATGTAAGTAAGAAGGCGTATCTGCAAAGTTTAATACCTGTTTAATGGGATGGCACAGAGTCTTTTCCTCATTGCAGAGCCCTTTCATAATAATAACATCCCTCCCAACAGTCCCGATTTTATCGGGACAGTCCCGATTGTCAGGGCCTGTCCCGATGTCCCACCCGCGGGCGGCAGTGTCCCGCGGTGTGGGGGGGCTGTTGGGAGTCCCCCTTGTCAGCTGCTAAGCTTAACAGTAGGGGGGGGGGGAATTTACTAAAGGAAATTTGTAAAAAAAATAGGTGTATTTGTTTTCAGAAATACAGTACACTTATTTTTGACAATTACTATCCCGAAAATAAGGCAGTTCGTATTTGGATTGAAAGCACATCAATACGATTACGAATTGCCGTATTTTCGGGATAGAAAATGTCAAAAATAAGTGTATTTCTGAAAACAAATACACCTATTTTTTTTTACAAATTTCCTTTAGTAAATTTCCCCCTAGATATCAGTAAAATGCTTGAGTAAATCGGGAAGTCTTTAGCTCATCTCAAAAGGCCACAGAACCTTCGCTCTATGAAGATCAGTCCTTACTTTCCATTTGCTGTACTTTGGGACAGGAACAGTCCTCGGTTCCCTTTACCTATCAAATACAGTCCCTTCAATGCACAAAGTGACACACAGTAGTAGAACGTCGAGGATCTGAAATGGATGTGGGGAGATCCAGCTTCAGTTCTCTGTAATCTGGAAGACTACGGCCATGTATCTCTGAGAGCCACCTTTGTCACTTTTTGGAATCTTCCGCCTAAGTGTTTGCCACCCACTGTCCTGAGAGGTATCAGAGACAGATTCTGCTGCCGCCAAGAAGACCGTCTGCCACTAATGGTCTAGGTGTGAGCCTGTCCTGTCTGTGATACCTGATTGGTACCCACTGTCCAGGCCTTCCAGCGTGTGCATCTCGCCTGGTCATGGAGGCCACAATAAGCTGTGTTTGACTCTTAGTGCACTTTATGAGGAGAGAGTGGGGGTCTGGAGTCAGACTGAAACGTCGGCCCTTGGCCCACTGTCATGCACATTTGCACTTTAACATTGTTGGGATGATGGTATAAATTGCTTTTGCAAGTAAGAAGACCGGTGAGTGTCACAGGCAGTTTTCATCAGGGGTGAGGCACAAGTGTGGGAGCCAGTTTATAGGCATGAAAATTGCGCCAAAAACATGTAAATGAGACCCATGTGGTCTCTGCTGACTGGAGCATGACGTCAGCAAAAAGTCAGTGACAGGGGGCGCGGCTCAGTATTGCGTCAGCGGCGTCATCAAGCCAGGAGGCGTGTTCAGACTGGGACCTCCGTGATGGTCCATGTGTGCACGGCAGCAACTGTCACTGTTACCAGGGCTACAGCGGGAGAACACAAACTATAACACTAGCACAGGATTGGGGGGTCCCGCGGGTGGAGATAGACCAATCTGCGGGCATCATGTGTTGAAACTTGATAGATGACATGATGAATGTAAAGGCAAAAACCGACATGATATCTGCCGATTGGCTGATTGCATGGTGTGTATCGTGAGTAGGAATTGGACCAATATGCGGACATAATGCAAAAAAAGTTTGCATAAAAAGGGAAATGGATACATAGGGGAAAAAATTGCTGAAAAGCCACACTGGTCGACAAGTCAGAGAAACAAGCGACGACACACGGCGGTGTCAACATCTTTAAACTAGCCACATTGGTCGACGACACAAAGCGGTGTCAACACATGGGATCTCTGTAAAGTCAGCCTGTTAGAGTCTAGGCAAGGCCAGCAAGACGGGTGCCGGACGGCTCCCAGACAGTCGGGATTCCGACAGTCATTACTCCGACGTCGGAATCCCGACTGCTCTATCTCCACCACGTTTGAGAGGTGGGATACGATCCAGGATTGTACATTTCTGGTCCTTGACTGTATAGGATTTCTCCAGGAAGTGCCTGGCAACAGGCAAATTCTTGAGCTCACTCTGAGCGATGTCTGGACTGGTACTTTTCTTAAGCGAAGAACGGTGCTGGTTAAGTCTCTGCTATAGCATACTGTACGTGTCGTTTTTTCCCACATATACCAGCTTACAGGGGCACTGGAGGGCATATATAACAAACTTGCTATTACAGTCCAGCCGGAATTTGATGTTGTGCTTCTGTCTATTCTGTGGATTGATAAATTGTGATCCTGTGAGGAGAAATTGGCAGTTAACACTGTGCACTGTGCATTTGAATGTACCCTTTTTGCGTTCTAGCCAGCTGACTTTGGGCACTGTTTTTGGGTTGGGCATGGTTTTGACGAATAGGTCTCTCAGGTCGGGGCCACTGCGGTAGGCAAATCTGGGTGCTTTATTGAGTTCAACAGACAGTGTGCGATTACTCTAAATGATGTGCCAATGTTCGTTGATCTTATCCCCAAATGGGCAGCTGTATAGGTACTGACAAAGTTGAGTCTATTTTCACCAGCTTTGGTTTGCCCACTCGGGGGTGTCAGGAGATCGTCCCGGTATAATATATATTAAAAATGGCACAATTGATAACTTAATTTATCAAAAAATATAAATGAAACAGATAGGCATTCCATATAAAAGGACCTATATGAGAAGAGAAAGAACAATGAGTGACTCAGATTACATGATAATACCTTTACATTGGATAATACCTGGGAGCATTTATTACAGAGTTTGTGGGCTAAAAACTGTCACAGCTCAAAGTGAAAGTTCATTGCAGAAGCCGTCATTTTGATGGCTTTTAACTAGTGTCTACTATTTGACCAGGTCTACCTGATAATCATTAATTCAGCTATTGTCTTCTATACCACCCCCTCCCCGCAGAACTGAGTGCCCAAATGTCTAATTACAGTAGGGTTAAAGACTGTTACCACAGAAGGTACAACCTCCACGTACGAGGTGTAGCGAGACGTGGTCAGAATGCAACCAAACCTCAGCGCTCCGTCTAATCTGATTCACTCCCGAATAACATAACACCACGAGGACTCATTTATCATACAGCAGTTCTAACATTGTGGGGAAAGAAATTACTTCTATTTACTTCCCACAATGGATTCTCTGCCGATGTCTGTGACTGCTTCGAGTCTCAGATGGAAGATGGCTAAAATGAGCAGATTATGGAAATTGCTTTTTGTCCCTTAGACTATTTCTCCTGCGTACAAATTCGTTGGCATTTCATTGAGGGTGGAAATCTTTTAGTAGTCAACATACTGTAACCCTATCCGATCAAGCCAGACACCCCTGTTCCCCCTTTACTTGTTTACATGTAAAGCCTACCTATAGCTTACACCATAGAGATGTCTGGGAGATGCACCAATATTGAGACCTCTTGGACTCCCAGGAGAGCAGTCCATCTCCTCGTATCAATAAGAAAGTGGGCAGTCCAGGGACTTTGACCTGAATCATGCCCACAATTACCCGGGCCCAGGCTTACTGGAGGGGCCCTGGTCCGACCCCTCCGTCCCTCCTGGGTAGCAACAGCAGCATACACTTCTACAGCATGTGCTGTGCTGACAGCAGGCTCAGCATGAGTGTCTCACTGACAGCGTGAGAGGTCATGCTGAGCCTGCTGTCAGCACGGCACATGCTGTAGGTGTGTGCTGCTGCTGAGATGACAGTTTTTAGAGTTTTCTTTCACCCCCCTCTAAACATTTTGGGGGCGTGGTCTACGTACGGGAGGTGCCCACACGTAGGCCACGCCCCCAACATTTTACCGGGGCCCGCCATTCCTCTCGGCTGCCCTGCATATAGCATCCATATTTTATATTTTTTGTATTGTGAGTCAGAGCTGAGTTCGGAGGCGGTCATCTCCCAAATCTGGCTGGATTTTCTCCTCTCGTTTAATGAGTATCTTTAGTTATTTTGGATTCCGTTGACCTATCCCGAGGGCACCTGCCTTGTTATCTGTGACAGGAGGTCTGGGAGATGGTTTGTGCTCTGGCTTTGCTGTGGGAGGACACCGGTTATTAGCCATTATAGGGCCCAGCGTTCAGCTGCCTGCCCTCCAGAGCCACACTCTACATTCCCCGATAAGTGAGCGGAACTCTTATACCAGACACTGTTACTTGTTGCTGAGCAAGCTGCGATATTCATTGCCGGCAGCTGTCTTATCACTTACATGTGGCCTTGAGTTAAACAATTATAATCTCATTCCGAGCTGCTTTATCTAACAGTGCTGGAGTATTTTGTTTTGTGCGTGTGAGATGTAATTGAACAACAGAAAGTAAATCCGTAGCCTGTATATGCCAAGTTTGGTGATCCTCTGTCTTGTGCTTCTTTTGTGTGGCTGCAACAGCCACATCCTATTATGCCGCTTATTACGTGCGCCGTTACGTTATTGACAGCTGGTTAAGAAAACGCCGGTGACAGGGCACTCAGTCGCATTACCTGACGGTGATTAACCAGCGCATGCACCTTACAATGCCATCGGTGTTCCCTCCTCTCCAAGATTCTTTATTTAAAATATTTAGTAAATGTATTTAAGCCTTTTTTTTATGTATTTGAGCCCATATCTTCTGTGATTGGCCGAGTCACATGAGCCCATTTCTCCTGTGATTGGCCGAGCCACATTAGCCCATTTCTCCTGTGATTGGCCGAGCCACATGAGCCCATTTCTCCTGTGATTGGCCGAGCCACATGAGCCCATGGGCCTTATTCTGATTGACTTGCAAGGCTGCAAGATTCGTAGCCTTGCAAGTCCATCAGTCTGCCCGCAGTGCCGGCCGCCATAATGCAGGCAGCTACAGTATACTGATCGTCTGGTAAGGCCTGGAACTATAATGCAGGCAGCTACAGTATACTGATCATCTGGTAAAGGCCTGGAACTATAAGGCAGGCAGCTACAGTATACTGATCGTCTGGTTCAGTCTAGAACCATAATGCAGGCAGCTACTTACTGATCATCTGGTAAGGCCTGGAATTATAATGCAGGCAGCTACAATATACTGATCGTCTGGTAAGGCCTGGAACTATAATGCAGGCAGCTACAGTATACTGATCATCTGGTTAGGTCTAGAACTATAAGGCAGGCAGCTACAGTATACTGATCGTCTGGTAAGGCCTGGAACTATAATGCAGGCAGCTACAGTATACTGATCATCTGGTTAGGTCAAGAACCATAATGCAGGCAGCTACAGTATACTGATCGTCTGGTAAGGCCTGGAACTATAAGGCAGGCAGCTACAGTATACTGATCGTCTGGTAAGGCCTGGAACTATAATGCAGGCAGCTACAGTATACTGATCATCTGGTTAGGTCTAGAACTATAATGCAGGCAGCTACAGTATACTGATCATCTGGTTAGGTCAATAACCATAATGCAGGCAGCTACAGTATACTGATCGTCTGGTAAGGCCTGGAACCATAATGCAGGCAGCTACAGTATACTGATCATCTGGTAAGGCCTGGAACTATAAGGCCGGCAGCTACAGTATACTGATCATCTGGTAAGGCCTGGAACTATAAGGCCGGCAGCCACAGTATACGGATCGTCTGGTTAGGTCTAGAACCATAATGCAGACAGCTACAGTATACTGATTGTATACTAAATCAGGGGCATAATGTCTGCAAAATAGGTGGCATCTAAGCAGTATGGGTCACTATGCCCCAGATTAGTCATTGTGTACATTATGAATAATCATGATTGTCGTCTCTTAATACTGGTGAGGTTTTCCATTTGGGACCCTACTGCAGTAAATGTGTTTCTGTTTCCCATCTAATGATATATCGGAGAACGGAGTAAAATACATGAAGATTTATTGAGCAGGACTATAAATGTTTCCTTTCGGAATTCATAAAACTTAATTGAAATCCGAAGCTTCAGAGCCTGGCATTTATAGACATCATCCATCCATCCTCCGTTACGCCGCGCTAAGACCTCACTGGGGAAAGCTAAAGTAGGAATAAGTTATGGGAATAAAGTTGGAGGCCCCTTCAGCGAAACTGCTCTAGGCCGACAAGTATTTAAATCAGGTAGCGTGTTCTGCGGAGGGCCCGCCATCCTCATCTTTAAAACATCTGAACAGATTGCGCTTCTCCTCCTGGTGCCAACTTGTATTTATATCAACACAAACTGTTTTCTGCCCTGTTTACCAGACTTCGGCTCGTATAACCAGCTCTCTGCAGAAGGATTCTGGGTGCCATGAGTTCAGATTGCAGGGGAATTAAAGAGAATGTTGTATAAGCAGGACACTACAATGTCTGATCTTCTACGCAAAGAAAGAAAAGTGCTTGTGCCATGCGCAGTGTGGCGCTCGGATGCTGATTTATATGATGTGCGACACTTGTATATTGTGTGTGATTGAGTAGTGTTTGAAACACATCAGAACTTGTATCGGATTAAAACTACATCTGCTACTTCGTAGCACTTTGTGTACAGATTCAGAGGCTCAGTCTCGCACACACATCACTTTAATCAGTTCAGTCCCCTTGTGTGTCCTAGAGGACCTTCGTTGCGACAAAGATGCGGCACTACCATATTTTGCTACTCAATTCTTTCTGTTTTGGAGGTTGTGACCCAAGTTGTGTACGTCTCACCCATAGATGCACGTGCTTCACTACAGAGTTTCCACATTGCCAAAAAAATGCAAGCTCCTTCTGCAAAACAGTGAATCACCCCCATTGTTCGGCTCAGACAGGAAACGCAGGTTCACTCCATGAGCTTTTTAAAGAGGGGAGAAAAGACCGGGAGGTTTTTACTAGAGATGTGCTGGTTCGGATTTACTCAGATTTAACCTGAGCTCAAAATGGGTTCGTACTGGCAATCCAGCTGTCACATGTTTTGAAACAAAAACATGTGACCGCATATAGCCAATAAGATCCCATTTTGAGTTCCGGGTAAATCCGAGTAAATCCGGACCTGCAAATGTCTAGTTTTTACAGTAAAGCTCAGAGGGACATTACAAAGCCTCACTGCTGCCTACATCATGTGCCAGGTGACTGTTGTTGCTATGGTAGTCACATACCACTGCAGAAAATCAAAGGAATTATTGTTAGCAGCAGTCTGAAGAAATTAATTTAGGAGATGGGATTAATATGAAGCTTCTTTTCATAGTCTCCCACAGTGACTGTGGAGAAGCTGCAGCCTGTTTCAAGGTAGTTTTTCCAGCTGTGAGGTCAGGAGTGGTCAGGGTGAGCTGTGATAAATGGCTGTCTAGTTATTTGTGCTTTGCCTATGAAGTGTTACCACTGTGACAGTTTTGTGCCTGTTCTTATTCTCCACCATACTGTGACACTCAGTAATAGCAAAAGCCGTTTTCTTGTTGGAAGGTGGCATAGTTCAAAGAGAATGTTAGTATTAGAACAGATTACAGCAATGAATGGCCTAAAGGCCCATACACACTTTGAGCTGAAAGCCACCCAGTGTGTACGGCCCGGCGGTGAGCGCTGCTGCGCACTCCCCCATCATCACCAGGAAAGCCGCTCATCTGCTGGTATTACCAGCAAATGAGCAGCTTTGAGGATGGCTTTGCACTAGGCAAATCCGTCCTCCACCCGCAGTATGCACTGAGCGCCCCCCCAGCGATGAATGCGATCATCGCTGTCCATACACGCTGGGCATAGTCGCCCAGTGTGTATGGACCTTTACTGTGTTGTCGGAGGTTTATAACTAGCTTTTGGGTTTCTTGCTGTATCTCTGGGGTTTATTGGTTATTTGTCACATTAGATTAGATGTGTCACATATCAGGGTTGGGGCAGTGGGACCTGCATGGGTGCGCTGGGTTGGTGGTCCAGTACCAATTGAAAAAATATATGATCTATGGAATAGGCAACACCAGTGCTTGTAGCTTCCAATCATAACGTTTTTGTGAACAAACAGAAGTGAATCTTGTCCCTCACCACATAACTGAATTTTATATATTTTTCTGAATTTGTCAATGAGAGATTTTGTGACCTAGGGGTGCAGGTGGAACATTCTGATTTTCTAGGTCTCCGTGATTCAAAACAGTTTGTCAATCAGTGGTTTGGGGAAAAGGTTTACCAGAATCATTGTGGACAAGGAGGACACTAACAGGCTTAAATATGAGTGACAGTTGCAGCTTGCATTCACAGCTCTACAGAAAGGAACAATCATCTCTGTGCTATATCCCAGTGTCTGCTCAGTAAACCTCTTTATACTTTAAGTTTTTGTGTGATTGAGTTGTTTTTCCCATTTTTTTTTAAATTGGAGTTTGTTTAACAGAAACTATCCAGGGCAGGAGAGATCAGGGTGAGCTGTGAGGTCAGGAGTGGTCAGGGTGAGCTGTGAGGTCAGGAGTGGTCAGGGTGAGCTGTGAGGTCAGTAGTGGTTGGGGTAATCTGTGGGTGAAGGAGAGGTTGGGTTGAGATGTGAAGGCAGGAGAGATTGTGGTGAGCTGTAAGGGCAGGAGAGGTCGGGTTGAAATGTGAAGGCAGGAGAGGTCGAGGTGAGATGTGAGAGCAGGAGAGGCCTGGGTGAGCTGTGAGGGCAGGAAAGGTCAGGTTGAGATGTGAAGGCAGGAGAGGTCAGGGTGAGCTGTGAGGGCAGGAGAGGTTGAGGTGAGATGTGAGGGCAAGAGAGCTTGGGGTGAGCTGTGAGGAAGGGCAGGATAGGTCAGCTGAGCTGTGAGGGCAGGAGTGGTCGGGGTGAGCTGTGAGGGCAGGAGAGGTCGGGGTGAGCTGTGAGGACAGGAGAGGTCGGGATGAGATGTGAGGGCAGGAGAGGTCGGTGTGAGCTGTGAGGGTAGGAGAGGTTGGAGTGAGCTGTGAGGGCAGGAGAGGTCGGTGTGAGCTGTGAGGGTAGGATAAGGTGGGTTGAGAGGTTGAAGGCAGGAGAGATCGGGGTGAGCTTTGGAGGCAGGAGAGGTCGGGGTGAGCTGTTAGGGCAGGAGAGATCGGGGTGAGCTGTTAGGGCAGGAGAGATCGGGGTGAGCTGTGAGCGCAGGAGAGGTCGGAGTGAGCTGTGAGGGCAGGAGAGGCCGGGGTGAGTTGTGAGGGCAGTAGAGGGTGGGTTGAGATGTTGAAGGCAGGAGAGATTGGGGTGAATTGTGAGAACAGGAGAGGTCAGGATGAGATGTGAGGAAATAGTAGGAGGTTTTGGGATGAGGTGTGCAGGGATGTGGGATTGTGTTGTTAGGAGGATTTGGGGTAAGGCATGGGGAGGTGGGATTGAGTGGAGCTATATTGGTAGGAGGGGTTGAGAAGAGGTGAGCAGGGAGGTAGGAGGGTTTGGGGTGAGCTGTGCAGGGAATTGGGATTGGGGTGAGTTGAGTTAGCAGGAGGGTTTGGGGTGAGCTATGTGGGGATCGGGCAGATGATTATACTGCACCATTGTGGAAACCGCATGCCAGGGACACAATGGTTAGTAGGATTATACCATTATTTTGTGTAAAATGTAATATTATTAAGTAATTACAGATATATATTGGAGAGGACGGCTTGATGATGACAATGACAGGGATATGCCACCTTGCGGCATGGTGGGGTTGAGGAGGGGGGAGGTAACCACTGCGAGTTCCCTTTTCTGTCAGTGCCAGTTCTGCTAAATTGATGTAAATCATTAGCCCCATCGGACAATATACTAAATAAAAACAAACTTTGCCTGCATTTCTCTTCTTGTGATCCTGCTGGGACTTGTAGTTCAGGGCCACTGTTTGTAGCCATGCAGATGTGTGAATGAAGTGATCACATGATAGTGTCCGTGTATGGAAGTGTCCTGCATTATACAGGGTTAATGGGCGCCCAGCGAGGTTAGTGGCGCTGCTCTTAGCAGCTGAGGACCAGACAGGCCACATTGAAAAGCTCTGTATTCGCTTTATGGAGCATAAAGTGGGGACGGAGTGTCCTTCCGGGCTTATCTCTATTCCTCATTTCAGAATCTTCCGCCCTGCAAATCCTGACCCCACCACACGCCTATCACATGGACGCTACATAATGATAGAGAACAAAGCAGAGCTCTGTCTTCCTAGGAACAAAGTGATTCTTTTATGGTGGAGAACGCAGTAATGACATAAGTAGTGTCATAGTCACTGCTCCCTTCCCCATTGGGACAAGCGGCGGCAGTAACCAGCACCACCGTGGGTACCTCCCGGGGTATTCCCAAGCTCTCGCCCCAGCTGGTTATTTCTGTTCCTGCAGTTTCCCATTTCCATCAGTAATCCGACATTGTCCCGTTCCTTTTATCGATCCTCCCGGATGGGGATTACTGCTCGGCACAGAAATGCTGAAATGACTTACACCAGCTTTCACTCAATGTCTGTCTATTAGCGGAGAGTCGTGTGAGTGCGGTGCAGTAATGGCGCGCAGATACAACTGCCAGACTCCTCCTCTTGCGCCGTCGTCTGGCGATAGCGACCGTAGCAGAAGAAAATGCTTTCCAAAATAATGACCTGTTCTGTAAGATTCCAGATCATGAATCCTATTATTATATACTGTATGTGTCAGAGGTTCCAAAACTTGGCCCGCCAGGCACCTCAACAGTCCAGGTTTTCCGGATATCCATGCTTGGACACAGGTGACTTGATTAGTACCGGGGTCACGTTTGTTTAACCCATACTACTTTCCTGGATGATGCGGGAGACACAAGATTTTTCGGGTAGTCTCCCACACCCCCGGAACTTAGGTAGTCCCCCCACACTCCTAATAAAGTGGGCCGAATGTGGAGATAATGTCATAATTAGCTAGTGTCTATGGAGGGGGTGGGGCTACATTATGTAAATAATTTCATTTAGCCCACCCCTTTCACATGCACCGCTACATGGGTGGGGCCTAATTACGTCACAAACCGGCTCCCGCCCTCCAAACGTGCCAGCTACAGCTCCTCTTTGGCAGTACGAGTTAGCCATCTGTGCTAAACCATGGATATCCTTAGAACCTGTACTGTAAGGGTATCTTCAGGGCTTCCTCTGAGAGCTACTGTTATATAGGGAAACATACATACAGTATTCTGTAGCTATGGAACCACAGGTCGTTCTGCCAGTTCCATAAGTGTATGTTTCCCTATATAAATATGTCTAGGGATGAAGTACTCATTGTATAATCAATATTCATTATACTGATAGTAATTGCTTGGTGCGGCTGAAGTGCTGTAATTACATCAGGACCAGTTACCTCCGAGTGCAAATACTGTCTCTCAATTCGGGGTTTTACTAATGACACAATTTCCAGTAAACTGACTGCTGCGTGTTAGTTTAATAAGTTAATATTGTCTGGTTGCTGCTGTGACGCAGGGAGACCGCGAGCAGCAGATATTAGATATCGCAGCGTCCTTATAATGTGATATTAGTAATGGGCTTCTTTTGTTTAGATGAGGTGTAATGTGACCAGGGATAGACGCACAATAAGTAGATTCCGGGTCATGGTGTGGCTAGTAAGACTCTGTTATCAAGGGTAATGTGGCCTCCCTCACTGGTAACACACTGTCTCATGGGTAAAGTGACCTCTGACGCCAGTAACACACTTTATCACAAGGGTAACACTGCCTCTGTCGCCAGTAACACACTGTCTCACAAGGGTAAAACAGCCTCTGACACCAGTAACACACTGTCTCTCAAGGGTAACACAGCCTCTGTCACCAGTAACACACTGTCTCTCACGGGTAACACAGCCTCTGTCACCAGTAACACACTGTCTCACAAGGGTAACACAGCCTCTGTCACCAGTAACACACTGTCTCACAAGGGTAAAACAGCCTCTGACACCAGTAACACACTGTCTCTCAAGGGTAACACAGCCTCTGTCACCAGTAACACACTGTCTCTCACGGGTAACACAGCCTCTGTCACCAGTAACACACTGTCTCACAAGGGTAACACAGCCTCTGTCACCAGTAACACACTGTCTCATGGGTAAAGTGACCTCTGAAGCCAGTAACACACTGTCTCACAAGGGTAACACTGCCTCTGTCGCCAGTAACACACTGTCTCACAAGGGTAAAACAGCCTCTCACAAGGGTAACACAGCCTCTGTCACCAGTAACACACTGTCTCACAAGGGTAACACAGCCTCTGTCGCCAGTAACACACTGTCTCACAAGGGTAACACAGCCTCTGTCACCAGTAACACACTGTCTCACAAGGTTCACTCGTGCTCTTTCGCCAGAAACACACTGCCTCACAATGGTCACACATGCTCTGTCGCCAGTAACACACTGTCTCACAAGGGTAACACATGCTCTGTCACCAGTAACACGCTGTCTCACAAGGGTAACACAGCCTCTGTCACCAGTAACACGCGGTCTCACAAGGGTAACACAGCCTCTGTCGCCAGTAACACACTGTCTCACAAGGGTAACATGGTCTCTCTTGTGAGTAACAAACTGTCTCAGTGTGGTAATGGTGCCAGTCTAACAAGGGTAACACGTTTCTCTCATCTCTCTTACATTGCAGGTTTAGTGACCGCGCTGCAGGTGATCATAGAGAAGGAGAACATACAGGCGGCACGGGGGCAGTCTGCTGGACTCCTATGCACTTTTACAACCAGTGCGGCGCTCACGAACCTTAACATTATCTGGACTGTTACCCCTTTGTCCAATGCCAACCAGCCCGAACAGGTAAGAAGTTACTGTTATGCATTTAAATAAGCAACATACGGAAATGTCATTATATTTTTATTATTATGTAATATGTTTAGATATTTATTCCATATTAAATCTCTGCTCCAATTTTCGAACATTTGTTGCTCGCCATCCTCATTGATGTCGGGAATCCGGTTTGGTCTTCTGGCCACTCGTTGGGATGCCGGCATAAGAAACTGACTGCCAGATGGGATGCATTTAACAGCTTGACCATGAATCCAGTAAAAGTCGTCACATACTGATTTTCTTGCTGCTTTCGATAAAACTGCAATATGTGCTTCCACCTATAGATGTGTCCTCATAAACCTAACATCTGTACGCTATATGGCGGGAGACGGTCCGTGCAACTTAAATGCCATCAATTCATTTTAAACATGACACATGATGAAGCTCATTGGAACATGGCGTGACCAAAAACGTGGCAACCAGTCCACATGTTATTGTGGACTTCATTTCAGTGAGCTGAACCAATGCAGTAAATACACACACACACACACACACACACACACACAACAGGGAAATAAGGAGGATGGGAGGTGCTAAATCTGCCTAGCATCAACTGAGACTCTACAAACTCCTCCATTATTGCTTATTATGATTATAATGTATATGTAATTATGTTTTTTTCCATCTTCCAGATCATTATCTACCAGGGCGGGCAGGTATTCACTACTGCAGCGCATTTCCAAGGGCGAGTGGGCTTTATGCAAACCATGCCAAACACCAACGCCTCCATCTATATAAATAATACTCAGCTTTCCGACACTGGGACTTACCAGTGCATGGTCAACAACTTCCCTGACCGTGCCCTGCGCAACATTGGCGTAATGGGATTTACCGTCTTAGGTGAGTTATGGGCCCAGTACAGGAAGAGTAAAACGAACGTATCACTAAACAATAAGGATTTTCTGTATAGTATGTTATACTTCATTCTGGTAGCCCCCACCTTTCAAGACCTTTGCAGTTCCTCTATCCTGCTTGGGGTATCACTCTATATTGTAATGATTCTAGCAATTCTGGTCTGTCTCTCAGTGCTGAGAGACAGACCAGAGTGTGCTATAAGCACCAGAGCAGAGAGCGACACCCCAGGCAGGAGAGAGGAACAGCATAGGTATTGAAAGTTGTAGGGTGCCAGAGTGAGCACTACATAAAGTATCCTAAAACTAGTCTAGAACATATTTTAGTCTAGAACATATTTTGATTCATATTTTGTTGTCACGAATCACAACATATTGGTCCCACCCCCTTCCTACGTACTCAAAGTTCTTTGTATTATCTCCCCATTGTGCCCACTTGACGAGGAAGTGTGCTGGGTGTGGGAGATCTTCCCACTTTTCCGGAGGCTGGGGGGACTACCTGAAAAACCAGGGTTTCCCAGATTTCGGGGAGACTAGATAAGTAAGATTTGATTGGAGGCATTGCAAGTTGTGAAATTTTAATAGGTTTTGAGGGTAAGGGCAAAGATCTTGGGGGTGACACAATAGAGGGGGCCAGTTTATGTTGTGAGCGGAGCGGGTGGGTTTTGGGTTCTACTCTCACATCTGTAACGGTTCTGGAAAACATGAAGCATCAGACCAAAATACTGACCTCCAGCTGGTGAGGTTTTTATGATGCTAAGTGTTTTTCAGATTTTAGATATTTTGCTAATGGTACTTTGACTCACTTATCTCAGAGGAGATCCCATGGTTTGCCCTAAAGAAATTGGGAGACCTCCAAAAAGCATGGTCCAATGTAGAGCAAGCCGTGATAGAACATCTCGGGCCTCTGACACACACAATACCGTCTTTCCCCGATAATTAGACCTACCCCGATAATAAGCCCTACCCCAGATTTTGGACGCTGGTCCAAAATAAGCCCTCCCCCGAAATTAAGCCCTACCATTTTCCCAATGTTATTGTATGTGCACCATATGTGCAGTCTCCGCTCAGCCCCCGCTGACTCCCGCTGACCCCCGCTGACCCCCGCTGCCCTCCGCTCACCTCCTCTTACTCACCAGCAGCACCGCAGCTCCCGTTCCCAGGGATGCATTGCGGTAGGCGCGGCGTGAAGTCACGCCGCGCACATCGCGCCGCGCACATCACGCGGCTGAACTGGCTGGCTGCTGCTCACCACACAGCGCCATCAACGGACATCAAGTTAAACAGGTGGGGGCATGTAAAATACCGGCACATTACCATAAATTATGGATCATTTGGGGGGCATTTCATAAAGGCGCAGTGTGGAATGTTTTAAAGGCGCAGTGGGGAATAAAATAAGCCCTCCCCCGAAAATAAGACCTATGGTCTTTTTTGAGGGAAAAAAAAAAATAAGACAGTGTCTTATTATCGGGGAAAGACGGTACATTATGTCGGGGCTTTGTATTTTGGGATGTAGTGGAGAAGGGTCCGATATATCGCTGCCTCATCTAACTTGTGCTCTCCCTGTTTGAGAACAGACTGTACAGATGATAGGACCCTTCAGTTCAGTGCTGGCCAAACTGGTCCTCAAGAGCTACCAACAAGTCACGTTTTTCACATCACCTAACTGGTGCACAGGTGCAGTCATTACTATCTGTCACATCTCCCAGATCACCTGGCTGGTGCACAGGTGCAGTCATTACTAACTGTCACATTTTCCAGACCACCTAGCTGGTGCACAGGTTCAGTCATTACTAACTGTCACATCTCCCAGACCACCCAGCTGATGCACAGGTGCAGTCGTTACTAACTCACATTTTCAGACCACCTAGCTGGGGCACAGGTGCGGTCATTACTAACTGTCACATATCCCAGACCACTTAGCTGATGCACAGGTGCAGTCATTACTAATTGTCACATTTCCCAGACAACTTAGCTGATGCACATCTGTAGTAATTACTAACTGTCACATTTCCCAGACCACCTAGCTGGTGCAGGTGCAGTCATTACTAACTGTCACATCTCCCCGACCACCTAGCTGGTGCACAGCTGTAGTCATTACTAACTGTCACATTCCTCAGACCACCTAGTTGGTGCACAGCTGTAGTCATTACTAACTGTCATATTCCTCAGACCACCTAGTTGGTGCACAGCTGTGGTCATTACTAACTGTCACATGTCCCCGACCTCCTAGCTTGGTGCACAGGTGCTGTCATTACTAACTGTCACATCTCCCCGATCACCCGGCTGGTGCACAGGTGCAGTTATTACTAACTCACATTTTCAAACATGCTGCAGTCATTCCTAACTGACACATTCTACAGATCCACAGGTGCCCTGGAAAACATGGACTGTTGGAAGCTCTTGGGGACTGGTTTGGCCACCATTGCTGTGGTAAATGTGAGTGGGGGCAAGATTATTGCACCCCTGACTTATCCTTTATGATCTGAAAACCGCCATTGGCAACAATAATATTTGTATGTGACAGTATCACGTTTTTGTCCCTCTGCAGTGCCTCCATCAGACCCACTTTGCAACATTCAGGGCTCGCTAGATGTCGGGAGTGACATCACGCTGTCTTGCCACTCGGACGAAGGGATTCCCAGGCCCACGTACTTATGGGAGAAGCTGAACAGCAATCTCCCTTTGCCTGCAGCTCTAACACAAGGTGAGCCCCCCAAACCTCGCTGAGACATCGGCGTGGCTGCGGAGACCTTAAGTCGGGTGGGGAGACCTTTACATAACGGAGACGCCATCATTATAATGAATTATTCACTCGCCCCCTTCACTTTGCTCCAGGGTTTATCACTGTTAATGAGAGACGTAATCTTGTGTCTAGAACACCTGATAGCTCAGTAAAGAAACTGAAATCTAAGATATTAACGGAAAAGTTTTTAGGTGAGAAAATGTTTGTAGCACAGCGGCGTGACTTCACGGCTGATTCACCATAGGTGATTGTGTGACATGTCATTACGTAGTGATACAACACCTACCCTGCCTTCTTGTGTAACATCTCTGCCAGCCAGAGGTGTGACGAGGAGTGCGGAGAGGAGGAACCATGCCAACTGGCATACTGTGCACAAGTGTAAACAGCCCGTCGCAGTCCAGCCTCTGACTACTGCAAATTATTATTATTATAATTTTATTTATAAGGCGCCACAAGTGTATCGCAGCGCCGTACAGAGGAACAGTACAGGGAGACAATACTTAACATTACAGTAAATATGTAATAGAAATAGATTACAGGTAAAATGAATGCCACAGTTCAATACACATTACAGCTTACATGTAAGTGTTTGAGTATGGGAGAGCTGTGAGTGAGATGTGTAGAGAAGAGGGCTTAGATGACAGGAGGGAAGAGGGCCCTGCTCCGAAGAGCTTACGATCTAGTAGGAAGGGGCAACAGATTACATGAGGTGCAATAAACTGCTCCACGTAATAAAAGTATAGAAATAGACTCTGCGTCTGTTAGCATTCCACACTGCAACGATCAATGGGTGATGTTCACAGTGGCAACCTATTCTCTGCCCCGAACATGCTGTCATGCTGCTGAGGGGGGACTGTAAGGGGGCAATTCAAATGATTTTTAAATCTCCCATCACTTTAGATGGGGGCGATATGGAGATGTTTATTCCACTGCAAACAACAGCAGTGGGGTTAACGGAGCAAAAAACTGGACACTTTGCACATTTCCGCTCGCCACCGCAGTAGGCAATGAGCAAGAATGTGTCCCACAGCTAACAAGGGGACGCAATTGAATTGCTCCCTAGAAGTGTATTTATATGGAAACTTTGCATTCTCAGTGATGTCACTAGTTCGTAGTTACTGGATAGGCTGCACTCTTAGTGATACCACTGGTTCCTTGTGAATGGATATGATGCATTCTCAGTGATGTCACTGGTCCTAGTGAATGGATAGGCTGAATTCTCAGTGATGTCACTGGTTCCCAGTTCCTGGTTAGGCTGCTTTCTCAGTAATGTTACTGGTTCCTAGTGAATGGATAGGCTGCACTCTCTGTGATGTCACTGGTTCCTAGTGAATGGATATGCTGCATTCTCAGTGATGTCACTGGTTCCTAGTAACTGGTTAGGCTGCATTTTCAGTGATGTCACTGGTTCCTAGTGACTGATTAGGCTGCACTCTCAGTGATGTCACTGATTCCTAGTGAATGGATATGCTGCATTTTTAGTGATGTCACTGGTTTCTAGTGAATGGATAGGCTGCATTCTCAGTGATGTCACTGGCTCCTAGTGACTGAGAAGGCTACATTCTCAGTGATGTCACTGGATCCTAGTGACTGAGAAGGCTACATTCTCAGTGATGTCACTGGTTCCTAGTGACTGGTTAGGCTGCATTCTCAGTGATGTCATTGGTTCCTAATGACTGGTTAGGCTGCATTCTCAGTGATGCCACTGGTTCCTAGTGACTGGATAGGCTGCATTCTCAGTGATGTCACTGGTTCCTATAGAATGGATAGGCTCCCATGCTGCGGGCTCGCTATTTAAAATCAACTCCATGCCAACATGGATAGTGGAGGTATGAACTATCCATGTTGGCATGGAGTTAAGTTACTTTTTTGGACATATTTCGTGGCGAGCGTACACCCGGAAGTAGCACGCCATGCTGGCGCCGTGAAACTACACAAGTACCAATATTGGTTCTATTAACAACATACTTCAGTTACGGAGAATGAAAGTTATTTTACATTTGTTTTGCTAAGATCACCTCTCAGCCCATTATCCTTTCCTAGCTGTCTAGAATTTGCTGACAGAGATGTAGTTTGCAACGTGTAAAATTAATGAGATTTCTGGTATCATAAATCATCGGAGACATTCGGTGTGTAATGGCTCAGGTCGCCGTTACTCACTTCCTGCTGGACCTCATGATTTACATGTCTACAGTATACTGATAGATCCAAGCAAGCTCTTCTTAAATACAGGCAGTTTGCATTTAATTCAGTCAAATCTATGGCAAAATATAATGAACGCCTATTATTAGTCATGCCTGGTATCTGTGCGTGTGATAAGTATCTTACATCAGTGCCTGAGTATCTGTGCATGTGATAAGTATCTGTTTCATCAGTGCCTGAGTATCTGTGCATGTGATAAGTATCTGTTACATCAGTGCCTGAGTATCTGTTCATGTGATAAGTACAGTATCTGTTACATCAGTGCCTGAGTATCTGTGCATGTGATAATTATCTGTTACATCAGTGCCAGAGTATCTGTGCATGTGATAATTACAGTATCTGTTACATCAGTGCCTGAGTATCTGTGCGTGTGATAAGTATCTTATATCAGTGCCAGAGTATCTGTGCGTGTGATAAGTATCTGTTTCATCAGTGCCTGAGTATCTGTGCGTGTGATAAGTATCTGTTACATCAGTGCCTGAGTATCTGTTCATGTGATAAGTACAGTATCTGTTACATCATTTCCTGAGTATCTGTGCATGTGATAATTATCTGTTACATCAGTGCCAGAGTATCTGTTCATGTGATAATTACAGTATCTGTTACATCAGTGCCTGAGTATCTGTGCGTGTGATAAGTATCTTACATCAGTGCCAGAGTATCTGTGCGTGTGATAAGTATCTGTTTCATTAGTGCCTGAGTATCTGTGCTCGTGATAAGTATCTGTTACATCAGTGCCTGAGTATCTGTGCATGTGATAAGTACAGTATCTGTTACATCAGTGCCTGAGTATCTGTTCATGTGATAAGTACAATATCTGTTACATCAGTTCCTGAGTATCTGTGCATGTGATAATTATCTGTTACATCAGTGCCAGAGTATCTGTGCATGTGATAATTATCTGTTACATCAGTGCCTGAGTATCTGTGCATGTGATAATTACAGTATCTGTTACATCAGTGTCTGAGTATCTGTGCGTGTGATAAGTGTCTGTTACATCAGTGCCTAAGTATCTGTGTGTGTGATAAGTATCTGTTACATCAGTGGCAGAGTATCTGTGCTTGTGATAAGTACAGTATCTGTTGCATCAGTGCCTGAGTATCTGTGCATGTGATAAGTATCTGTTACATCAGTGCCTGAGTATCTGTGCGTGTGATAAGGATCTGTTACATCAGTGGCTGAGTATCTGTGCTTGTGATAAGTACAGTATCTGTTACATCAGTGGCTGAGTATCTGTGCGTGTGATGAGTATCTGTGCGTGTGATAAGTATCTGTTACATCAGTGGCAGAGTATCTGTGCTTGTGATAAGTACAGTATCTGTTACATCAGTGGCTGAGTATCTGTGCGTGTGATGAGTATCTGTTACATCAGTGCCTGAGTATCTGTGCGTGTGATAAGTGTCTGTTACATCAGTGCCTGAGTATCTGTACGTGTGATGAGTATCTATTACATCAGTGCCTGAGTATCTGTGCGTGTGATAAGTGTCTGTTACATCAGTGCCTGAGTATCTGTACGTGTGATGAGTATCTATTACATCAGTGCCTGAGTATCTGTGCGTGTGATGAGTATCTGTTATATCAGTGCCTGAGTATCTTTGCATGTGATAAGTATCTGTTACATCAGTGCCAGAGTATCTGTGCATGTGATGAGTATCTGTTACATCAGTGCCTGAGTATCTGTGCATGTGATAAGTATCTGTTACATCAGTGCTGAATGAGTGAGAGAAGAGAACATTGTACACACTCTCTAGCCTTTCCTGTTACACAGCCCTACTAGTCACAAATCGTTAGCTCCGTGCATCATTTTTGCAACTTTTTCCTCTTACAGTGTGTCTTACTCACAAAACAGTGTGAACAGAACACACAAGCAGCTATTGCTGATTAAAATGATATGAAGCGTGCTTATATTCAGTGGGACTGTCACTGTATCTACCATACAGTGGAAAACACAATCCATACAGCGGCAATCCCGCACAGAATATAGGCATGCTGTAAATCATTCACTCTGCTTTGCAAATAAGATGCTTTTTAACGGATAGCGTTGCGCTCAAAGATGATCGGTACTGCAGAGTCACAGGGAGCTCAGACATGCACATACATGTGTAAAGTCGACTTTTATCGCATGGCGGGAGCAGGGGTGGCCAAACCAGTCCTCAAGATCTACCAACGGTCCACGTTTTCCACATCACCTAGCTGCTGCACAACTGTAGTCATAACTGAAGGCATACACTACAACGATTTTCATGATTTCATTAGATTTCGATGTTTCAGGGCGATATATCGTTTCAAAAGTGTGAAATTGTTTGGGTTTTCCATCCGATCCGATGTGCAGTAATGTGAGTATCGGATAGGCGCCCCTAGATCGCTCGCAATGCACCATTGATTTATTGGAATCATGTGGAATCGATTGAAAAAAAGAGTGCTTTTTGTGCATGCGATATATCGCAGGAAGTTTGACTGACATTTCCAGTCCCTCTTACCCCCTAATCCATCAGATATATATTATATTACAATTGTATACCATAATATAGTGTATATCTCACGCAATTTATCGGTCTATAGATGTGTGTGTGTGTGTAAATATATATTTTTCCTCCTACCTGTTACTGATCTTTATTCCCCCTCAGACCAGTTCCAAGGAACAATCTTACTGAAGAATATAAGCACGGCATCCTCAGGGCGATACCAATGTGCGTCCTCCAATCAGATGGGTACCCGAACCTGCCTTCTGGACCTGCAAATCATCGCACGTAAGCTACACATTTCCCTCCTGTAAAATCTCAATGAGAGGCCAATTCCGCTATTTTTTTCAATCATGAAATTGTCAATCCCAGGTTTGGCCTTCAGCAGGCGGGAGCAGCGGAGGGGGCAGGCTGGGCAGTATAACAGCACACACGTCAGAGGGGGGAGGGTGTTGCAGGATAAATCCCACCCAGTGACATGACATCATCTCTGCCGGTACGCATAGGAGACCAGACCTCATGCACTGCAAGTGTCACTGCAAGCTCTGGTGGGATTTACTGTATATCTCCTGTATCCAAGCTGCATTCTATACTGTTCATTGATATTGGCTTGTACTTGATGGGACGCAGCTAGTGTATAAAGTGCGTTTTTTACCACTTAAATTAAAAAAGATTTTGGACTTGTCCGTTATATTTGTAACGATATTCTGCCCTAACTATCACCTCTTTCCAACAGTCTGTCCTCAATGCTTTTGCCCGGCTCATCTTCCTCCAACGTAGCACATCCACCTCCCCTCTTTTTCAAGGGGGAAATTTACTAACATGTGTATTCTACATCATATGTGGTGTTGCTATGGGAAACCAATCAGAAACTACTTCTTATTTATTTAGCACCCTCTAGAAGATAGTAGACAGGATCTGATTGGTCAACGTAAATGTTTCACTTTTTTTGTCCCGAATGTTGACGTAAGTCGACATGGACACCGTATCAGTGTACCCCAACCCCTCGAATGGCACGGTGCCTCGCGCTATTCTCCCTCCATGCTCTAGTGGATGGTACGGTTTGAAATACCACTTGAAAATTTTTTTTAAATTTTTTTTAATTAAAAAAAAAAAAAAAACTCATGTCGTGCTTTTTACTCTTGATCTTCCCATTGTCAACCTAATTCTTGTGTTGACCTTCTGGCCCTGTTCCCTTTAGAGGTCAACTTAAGCCCTGTCAATCTTTAGAGTTCAACCTAATGTATGTTGACGTGGCGTCCGATACAGCAATGTCTATATATACCTTGTGCTACATTCTCTTGCGATCTTGTCTTGCTCATGTGCTTTTGTACTCATGTGTCCAGTGCTGCTGAACCCTTTTGGCGCCATAGAAATAAAGGGTAATAATCAGACCCGCTGTTGTGTCCTCAGCTCAACATCACAGCATGGGTCTTCTCGCTGGAGCCATCGCTGGGGGAATATTGCTGCTGGTCATCTGTATAGTGGTTGTGGCTTTTGGGTTAACCTACTGGAGGAACAGGCACAAAGAAGAGGAGGATGAGATACCTAATGAGATAAGGTACGATATTGGAAATTGCTTTATTTTTTTTAACACAGTGGTTCCCAAACTTTTTTGAATCATGGCACCCTAGAGCATCAAAATATTTTCAAGGCACCCCTAGGCCAAATGCTTCTTATCGAGAAATTCAGATTTTTTTTTTTTTAATTAAGTGCATTGTGTTTATATGTCACAGTTATCTGGTGAGGGACAGGATCTGCTCCTGTTTGTCCACATATATTATAATTGGCAGCCACAAGTACTGGTTTTGCCTGGTACATTGACCATAAATAATATGAATTGATCTTGGTCCACCAACCCAAGGCACCCCTGCAAGTGTCCTGAGGCACCCCAGGGTGTCTAGGCACACAGTTTGGGAACCATTGGCTTTAACATATAATTGTTTGGGCTTGTATCACCTGGATAAAAGATGCTACTAAAGTAGATGATGTAGATCTCATAATATACTGTAGACCCGGTAAGCCTACTTTGTTTTGTGACCGGTTGGGACAATAACCAGCCGTAGCCTTTTGGTTGTAGCTTGTGACCGGTCGTCCGGTGCTGAGTCTCCTTATGACCCTAATATTTCTCATCCTCTAATAATCTGCTGTTGTCTTCTTTCCAGAGAGGACGATCTTCCTCCGAAGTGCTCATCCTCTACCAAAGTCTTTCACCCCGATGCCTCCTCCTCCGAGCATGATACTCTGACGTCCAACACCAACACCTTCAATGGTCACTACTGGAATAATGCCAAGTCTAACTACTCCACCGGTTCTTACGTCCACTACAATTGCAATGGCTGCCGCCAGTCCACCTCTCGTTCCATAGCAGGTCACCCGAAACCTACGTATGCCAATGGCGGACAGCCCTCTTCAGGTCCTCCAAAGACATTGGTGGTTACAGCTAATACCGCCCCTTCTCCAAAGACCGGAGCTAGGAGCAACGGCACTGTTGGTAGAAAAGCCAAACCATCCCAAACTAGGTCTTACGCGGTGAGTCAGGCCACGTTGGAGAGGATAGGTGCCGTCCCAGTAATGATCCCAGCACAAAGCAGAGCTGGGTCTCTAGTATAGAACAAGTGTACTATTCTCTAGGGGTAAAAAGAGCTGTTTTAGCATGTGGTGGGATGATAGGACATCATCCGTGCTCCTCTGTTATTTCCTTCCATCCAGGCAGTCTACGAAAACACGCTGGAAGCAGCCGGTCCTTTGCTCTTGTGAGAGCAGATGGAACCATGGGCCAAGGTTTAAGCAGTGGAAGCGTGGACAGTTTGGCGAGATTGGAACTCGTCCTTGTAGTGCCAAGCACAGCCCCTGGGCTTCCAACACAGAATAGCATATGTGCCTCCCCTGTAGCTCCCGTCCAGCTCCTCTCACACGCAACCCCGTCACCAACTTGCAAACTTCTGCCGTGTTTTGGAACTCTGTCTATTCTTTCTGGGTCAATGACGATGGTGCTAAGGAACCCCCCACCCTGGACTTGCCCCCACTTATCACCAGCTAATGTCACCACCGCAGAAGAGGCAGCAGCATCAGCCCCGCCCCTTAGTTTCCCTCTCACTCCAGCACTTTATCAATAGCACCACCTAGCTGCCGTCTGGGGAAGCGTTATACAGAGCCCTGCTTAACAAGACCGCCGACGAACAAGGCAAAGCTAGGTGGTGTTCTAATGTAGCATCCTGAGCATAAACTGCATCTATACAGTCATCGGAATACAGATGAATCCTTCAAATATTCTATTTTGAAACAATGTACAGAGAGAATATTTTCCAGACATCACTATGTATGAAAGCACTTTTATTTTATTTCTCCATTACGGGGCTGTTATAGGTTAACGTTACAACTAGGAGCACCGGAAAGGTTTGTTGCCACTCGGTTATCCGCAAAGTTTCCATCGACCTGTTGTTTGATTTGAGTTTTCGGTTTAGGGCAGGTGTAGGCCACCAGTACAGTAACTCACGACTTGGGGAACTGCACACGGGGCATGCAGTAACTTGTAGTTGTACTAATACTAGGCCCTTGTCGCATACTTCTAGTTTTAGTTCATTGTGTTACAGTTCGTTCTACAGTATTACAGAAGCCACGGGTTTGGAAAGTTTTATTTTTAATTTTCAGTTGGCGGCATCCACTTTCAGCTCCGTCCACGCTGAGTTTCAGGCGGTTTATAATGTCAAGAACCTATGGCCAGGTCCACTAATGGGACAGGTGGTAGACCAACCCACGAAGGCAGGTGAACCGACCAATGACTTAATGGTTAATGCGCGTCACCCCCTGGTCTTCTCAACCTGGTAAGGGCTGGTGTCACCTTTACTTAATGGAGTAATTACTGTTTGGATGGAATCTTATGCTGCAGATCTATCCACACGGTAATTTACTGGAAAAAAAACCAGGAGATGCTATAAAATCACTGTTGAAAGTATATGCTTCACGGATTCCTGATGGCGTGAAATCCCGCAGTGCTCATGTGCCTCAAAAACAATCTCTCTGGAGTTTTTATACTTTGTACACAAGTGTTCAATACCTCGATCGATGAGAACGTTAGCATTCAATTTTTTTTGCCTATTTCATCCTCTTAATACTGTAACGGGAGAGTCACATGATCATTTCTCCGTGTTCCGTGTCATCGTTTCATGTTTAGATTTTATATTGTTACTTCTAACCAAAGTACTTCTACCGGGAGACATCTCAGCGCAGGACACCGGACCCTGCTGTCCGATAAATTGCTATCCTGATATTTAGCAGGTAAAATACAGAATTCCCCAAAAAACATTTCCGTGGTCAGGTTCACAACTAGATTCTCCCTTTCGACACCCATCGAAATGGTTCCGGCCTTAGACAGATTCACTCTCTTCAAATAGTAATAATTATTTATATATGATGTCAATGAACCAGTTGCTGCATTCTTCTTGCAAGTCTATAAGCATGTGAATGAGCCCCAGACTGATGCATCTGGGCTAATGTATCCTGGGATTTGTGGGGGTTGTCTTAAAGGAAAAAACTTTTGTATTTTAATTTAAAAAAAAAATAGTGATATAAAAATAATATCCAAAAATTGAGCGTAACATCCAATAATCCATACCCTTATCTTGCGTTACTCAGATCTTCTACAATATGCATTTTGGCCGCAAAAGAATGTCACGGAGACCACGAGTCGCCGCGGTGCGTCTTGATAAGTTTCTGACTTGATTAAAGCAACGCAATATTTGCAGCAAAGCTTAGCGGCATCCGATGAGCCCCCTCTAGGGTGGGTCGCTTGGCAGCTCATTGGCTCGGGGATGTATGGCTTGCATGGTAGTAGGGTAGAGAATGTATGGATGCAGCTACTTTTATGGGGATGACATAGATCTCTTGGTTTCGGTCATACGTCGCTTGCGCTTACAGTAAATTTGGCATAAAACGATTTGACAGTATCAGACTCACTGCTGTAGCCGTGTTGGGAAATGTAAGAGCATTTTAGTATACACATATTGGGGCGGGGTCTACAGCTCCTCCCCCCCTCTCCCCGCTCTAGCATGCAAATTCCTGATGCAGTACACATGCTGAAATTGGGGTTACAGTCTCCCCCACCAGCATGTGACTACTAAAACTGTGTACGGGGGGGGGGGGGGGACTACAGTCTACCCTACCGGTATTTGAGTGATTGTAATCCCTAGTCCCAGTATGTGTATAGTACAATATCCTTACTAGTATAAGAGTGCTGGGACTACACACCTACTGGAATAAACAGCTACATCACATACTGGATCGGAGGGCTACTGTATGGCACACATAGGTGCTGGTGCTGTATACCTACTGGAATTAGTATCTATTAGTCCCGTCCCCCCACCAGTATATGTGAGTGCTGGTACTGTGCAACTTTGTTCTTATCGGGTCAGAACTCTTTCCAATGGAAGGTAATAAAGCAATGACCAGACAGCATTTACGCTAATTATTGATAATATGCCTCTGACATGGTTACATTTGCAATGACAACCTCCAATCAATCTCCCACCCTGCATCCTGCATAAGATGATCAGACGCCCGGCCTGCCGCATGAACGCCTGTTTCTTCAGTGATGTTAGAAGAAAGAATGTCCCAATTGTTTTTCTTATGCATCAATATAGTAATATCAGGAACGTCGGACACTTTGTATCGCTGCACTCAAATCATTTCACCCTCGGGGGGGGGGGGGGGGGGGGTGCGTTCCTGTAACGGCAGCAAAGCCTTTAGGTGTGGACGGGTGATACGCTGTTGTCCTGTCCAGTACGGAGCATACAGTATACATACATGCAGAGTATGGCTGACCGTCCTTTGTGGCATCTGTTGTTTGGGTCAAATATTTCATATATGGCCCTTGGGCTGCAAAAATGACCAGTGCTTCCTGCCCCATCTGCCTAGGGATTGGCAGAGATAGGTTGAGGTGGTTCCCAATCAGGAGCAGAATTGTGCATCTCTTGAGAGAAAAATGGGGGTCTTTTGGGAGCTCTCTGTATTGTATAATTGACATTCAAGGGAACCCCCGGACTGTGTGATATTCTCAGATCCCAGGGGGGGCCAGTAGCTTCCAGCTGGCTACTTGCAGACCATACAGCAACACAACTGCTATCTCCATATTCAGAAATACTGTACAAGAGTTTGGCTTGTCTGGGAGCGCGAGGAAGGACGGGTTGGGCAGGGCAAGGTGGGCATATGCCCAGTTAGAACTTTAATACTGTATGCTTTTAATAAATGACGTCTTATTTTTGTTTGATTTAATAATTACAGATTTTTTTAATAAATGATAATATTCTAGTTTTAAACTAATATATTGGGGTGGGGGTGGAGGGATATTATATGTATATTTTGCCCATGGCCCTAGTCCATTTCACAAAACTTCTAGTTGCCTAATACAGTCTTAGAAACAACCCTTTTGTGGCCATACCAGTACGCTTGTCTGCATTGTATGGTAATAGCCCCATACCAGTATGCTTGTCTGCGTTAGATGGGTATAGCCCCATACCAGTACGCTTGTCTGCATTGTATTGGTATAGCCCCATACCAGTACGCTTGTCTGTGTTATATGGGTATAGCGCCATACCAGTACGCTTGTCTGCATTATATGGGTATAGCCCCATACCAGTACGCTTGTCTGCGTTAGATGGGTATAGCCCCATACCAGTACGCTTGTCTGTGTTATATGGGTATAGCCCCATATCAGTACGCTTGTCTGCGTTATATGGGTATAGCCCCATACCAGTACACTTGTCTGCATTGTATTGGTATAGCCCCATACCAGTACGCTTGTCTGTGTTATATGGGTATATCGCCATACCAGTACGCTTGTCTGTGTTATATAGGTATAGCACCATACCAGTACGCTTGTCTGCGTTATATGAGTATAGCACCATACCAGTACGCTTGTCTGCGTTATATGGGTATAGCGCCATACCAGTACGCTTGTCTGCGTTATATGGGTATAGCCCCATACCAGTACGCTTGTCTGTGTTATATGGGTATATCGCCATACCAGTACGCTTGTCTGTGTTATATAGGTATAGCACCATACCAGTACGCTTGTCTGCATTATATGGGTATAGCACCATACCAGTACGCTTGTCTGCATTGTATTGGTATAGTGCCATACCAGTACGCTTGTCTGTGTTATATGGGTATAGCGCCATACCAGTACGCTTGTCTGTTATATAGGTATAACCCCATACCAGTACGCTTGTCTGTGTTATATTGGTATAGCCCCATACCAGTACGCTTGTCTGTGTTATATGGGTATAGCGCCATACCAGTACGCTTGTCTGTGTTATATGGGTATAGCCCCATACCAGTACGCTTGTCTGCGTTATATGGGTATAGCCCCATACCAGTACGCTTGTCTGCGTTATATGGGTATAGCCCCATACCAGTACACTTGTCTGTGTTATATTGGTATAGCCCCATACCAGTACACTTGTCTGCGTTATATGGGTATATCGCCATACCAGTACGTTTGTTTGCGTTATATGGGTATATCGCCATACCAGTACACTTGTCTGCGTTATATGGGTATATCGCCATACCAGTACGCTTGTCTGCGTTATATGGGTATAGCCCCATACCAGTACGCTTGTCTGCGTTATATGGGTATAGCCCCATACCAGTACACTTGTCTGCGTTATATGGGTATAGCCCCATACCGGTACACTTGTCTGCGTTATATGGGTATAGCGCCATACCAGTACGTTTGTCTGCGTTCTATGGGTATATCGCCATACCAGTACACTTGTCTGCGTTAGATGGGTATAGCCCCATACCAGTATGCTTGTCTGCGTTCTATTGGTATAGCCCCATACCAGTACGCTTGTCTGTGTTATATGGGTATAGCCCCATAC
The DNA here is from genome assembly GCF_055691185.1 of Crinia signifera. NCBI lineage: Eukaryota > Metazoa > Chordata > Amphibia > Anura > Myobatrachidae > Crinia > Crinia signifera. Next base: position 12,883,110 of record NC_139218.1, on the reverse strand, counting down.
CAGTACGCTTGTCTGCGTTAGATGGGTATAGCCCCATACCAGTACGCTTGTCTGTGTTATATTGGTATAGCCCCATACCAGTACGCTTGTCTGCATTATATGGGTATAGCACCTTACCAGTACGCTTGTCTGTGTTATATGGGTATAGCCCCATACCAGTACGCTTGTCTGCGTTATATGGGTATAGCACCATACCAGTACGCTTGTCTGCATTGTATGGGTATAGCGCCATACCAGTACACTTGTCTGCGTTAGATGGGTATAGCCCCATACCAGTACGCTGGTCTGTGTTATATGGGTATAGCGCCATACCAGTATGCTTGTCTGTGTTATATGGGTATAGCTCCATACCAGTATGCTTGTCAGTGTTACATGGTTATAGCCCCATACCAGTACGCTTGTCTGCGTTATATGGGTATAGCACCATACCAGTACACTTGTCTGCATTATATGGGTATAGCCCCATACAGTACGCTTGTCTGCGTTGTATTGGTATAGCGCCATACCAGTACGCTTGTCTGCGTTATATGGGTATAGCCCCATACAGTACGCTTGTCTGCGTTATATGGGTATAGCGCCATACCAGTACGCTTGTCTGCGTTATATGGGTATAGCCCCATACAGTACGCTTGTCTGCGTTATATGGGTATAGCGCCATACCAGTACGCTTGTCTGTGTTATATGGGTATATCGCCATACCAGTACGCTTGTCTGTGTTATATAGGTATAGCGCCATACCAGTACGTTTGTCTGTGTTATATGGGTATAGCGCCATACCAGTACGCTTGTCTGCGTTATATGGGTATAGCGCCATACCAGTACGCTTGTCTGCGTTATATGGGTATAGCGCCATACCAGTACGCTTGTCTGCGTTATATGGGTATAGCGCCATACCAGTACGCTTGTCTGCGTTATATGGGTATAGCCCCATACCAGTACGCTTGTCTGTGTTATATGGGTATAGCGCCATACCAGTACGCTTGTCTGTGTTATATGGGTATAGCTCCATACCAGTACGCTTGTCTGCGTTATATGGGTATAGCTACATACCAGTATGCTTGTCTGCATTGTATTGGTATAGCGCCATACCAGTACACTTGTCTGCGTTATATGGGTATAGCGCCATACCGGTACGCTTGTCTGTGTTAAATGGGTATAGCGCCATACCAGTACGCTTGTCTGCATTATATGGGTATAGCGCCATACCAGTACGCTTGTCTGTGTTATATAGGTATAGCGCCATACCAGTACGTTTGTCTGTGTTATATGGGTATAGCGCCATACCAGTACGCTTGTCTGTGTTATATGGGTATAGCACCATACCAGTACGCTTGTCTGCGTTATATGGGTATAGCGCCATACCAGTACGCTTGTCTGCATTTTATTGGTATAGCGCCATACCAGTACGCTTGTCTGTGTTATATGGGTATAGCGCCATACCAGTACGCTTGTCTGCATTATATGGGTATAGTGCCATACCAGTACGCTTGTCTGTGTTATATGGGTATAGCGCCATACCAGTACGCTTGTCTGCATTGTATTGGTATAGCGCCATACCAGTACGCTTGTCTGTGTTATATGGGTATAGCGCCATACCAGTACACTTGTCTGTGTTATATGGGTATAGCCCCATACCAGTATACTTGTCTGTGTTATATGGGTATAGCCCCATACCAGTACGCTTGTCTGCATTATATGGGTATAGCGCCATACCAGTACGCTTGTCTGTGTTATATGGGTATAGCCCGATACCAGTATGATTGTCTGTGTTATATGGGTGTAGCCCCATACCAGTACGCTTGTCTGTGTTATATGGGTGTAGCCCCATACCAGTACGCTTGTCTGTGTTATATGGGTATAGCACCATACCAGTACGCTTGTCTGCATTGTATGGGTATAGCCCCATACCAGTACGCTTGTCTGTGTTATATGGGTATAGCGCCATACCAGTACGCTTGTCTGTGTTATATGGGTATAGCGCCATACCAGTACGCTTGTCTGTGTTATATGGGTATAGCTGTTGGGACTGATAAGGGCTGTGACTCTGTAACATCAGGGCACCTGGCTGCTCTGCTTGCTAGGAAGTCAGAGGCTGCAGACACATTAGCATCAGCTGCAGTCACCGCTGGGACCATGCTGAGCTGTTACTGGGATTCAGTGCGACCTTGCGTCTGCCGTGTTAACCTTAAATATTGAAGACCATAAATCAGATTTCATCCCAGAGCCGCCCTGGCCTGCTAGGATTACAGGGTTGTACACGCAGTCCCCCTGGGGCTACTGAGATGTTAAAGGGACATTTACACCTTAAATATGACATTCAGATCTTAAAACAACTATGAATAAATCCAAAACCTTTACTCCGTATGATCGCCGACAGTGTCTGACGTTTCCTAATACAGCACTGAGGTTCTCAATAAGGTGATCTTACAGTAGTACATAACATCATCTTAATCTATGGCTGCCCAACTGGCAGGGAGTTCTGGGAATTGTAGTTCCCCTACAAATGGAGGGGAAGCGGTTGCCAAAGCGATTAGCATTGTCTGAATTGGCTTTTAGTAGTAATAATACCATTTAAAACTGATTTGCTCTAGAGCAATGTTTCCTAAACTCCGTCCTCTCTAATTAACAGGACAGGCTTAAAGGATATCCGTGCTTTAAGCACATATGATTAAAACTGATGATTAACTGAGGTACTAATCAAGTCAGTGCTGCTTAAGCATGGGAATCCTTAAAATCTGGACTGTTGGAGGCAGGGCTGCCACTAGTAATTTTGGGACTCAGTACTGATTTCCAGTCCGGACCCCATCCTCATCTCCCCCACTCCCTTCACTTACCACCCATCTCCTGCTCCTCATCCCCTCCTGCTGAATGCAGCAGCTCCCGAAGCACAGCCTTCTTCAATGCAGGATGCCGGCGGCCAATTAAAATGCAGCTGGTGTACCGGCAACCGCTCTGATTGGCTAGCGGTATTTATTCGGAAATGTCGTGTTCAAGGTGTAAATATTCCATTTTCATAAAGTTTTCTAGCATGTTCCACTTTGCATTGAAGAGTTTGAATGATGTTTGCCTTTACTTAGCTCCTCCTTTTTTCCTGTGATGTCACTCTGTGCGGAGCAGGAACTCGCACAGCGCCTAGATTTTACCCCCACCCCGCCCACCCATGGGTCAGTCCTCAGGGAGGGATAGGGCCTAGAGAATAAGTCGCATACAGGCCTTTTCAGGGTGATGCTCGCTCTTCCTTGGGCTTCTCAATCTTCGCTTTCCAGCTGTTTACCGGATACTTGGCGCTGGTTTATAGGGCTCAGCAGAACCTAGCACCACTTTGACCGCCAACCATCTTTACTGTCCACTATTTCGAGGTCCTTTCTCAGAATGTAAGCCCAGTAATTTGGGTTCTGTTCCCATCTGGTTATGGGACGGTGATGGAAAAAATACGCATGAGACCTACAAATCAGGGAACTTCAACGTGAGCATGCAGACACCTTGCCAGAAACAGTAATTATTTTGTACATTTTGTAAAAAAAAAATTAAATAAATAGATAAAAAAAATAATTACTAACAGAAAAGTATTTCCTGGACTTTCCTGTTTTCAGTTCTGTATTATAACAGTTGATAAATATTATTCTTAATCAAATATTGTATCTGTGTCTCTTTTATATACAGTATAGATCTGTTGGACTTTGCTGCCATCTGCTGGACATTGTTATGCGGTGCGAAATTGTGCTCATCATTTAAACTGTAGGATGTAATAGAATTTGGATCTTCATTATCACCTGCTACCAGAATCAGCCCACATGTATTAATGCAGTTAAGCATAATAACTACAAGAATATAATTAAGGATAATTGCAAACATAAAAAATAAGTTAGTCGGGTGCAAACAATTACAGTTGGTGACCAAAGTACAAATTACATGCAAACAATAGCAATTCAGCGTAAGACCTTGCAGAGTTGATACAATATACAGAGGTTTTGGTTATACATTAGAGCTGGCATTCTAAAGGAAGGGGTTAATGAGAGACTGCAGGAACCAATGAGAGACAAGAGTATGTGATGGTTGGGAGAAGCAGGCAGGGGGGAGTGGGGGTAGGATAGAAAAGCTTTGATAGGTAGGATTTGAGACATAGCTTGAAGGAGTGTATATATAGATTGGTGGTTGGTAGTATGAGGCAATGAGTTCCAGAGGTGGTGGTGAGCAGCAGCAGCACATGGTAAGTCTTGGAGATGTTAGCGGTGTAGGTCAGAGACAGAATGGAGTCATTATAGGGAGTATCTTGGACACGCCCAATTATACATTGAGAAGGAAGTGTTTGTGGGGCTTTAGAAGTGATGCAGAACATCTTGAATTCTGGAGAGCATGGGGAGCCTTTAAGGAATTTGGAGCAAGGTGTGTCTCTGTGCAAGCCGCATCATTGAGTATGGATTGTAGAGGGGAATGGTGGGTGAATAGGGGCATGTGAGGAGGAGATTACAGTAGGTGGTAATGAACAAGTGGGAATATTCCTGGGTGAGGAAGGTGTGAAGATACTGTGTAATGGTCCGTAGTGTTGCCTGGATCCTTAGGTTCTGCAGTTATACAGGTAAGGAGGTGGAGAACTGTATGAAAGCCATTATATTGCTCAAAAAGTACACAGTGGTGCAATACAAAAGTATACATAACCACTACAAACTGTAATACATGGAATAACATGCCAGCCCCCTTAACAGCGCTTTCAAAAGTAACCAATCTTCAGTGGCAGTTACTTCAGCTCTGAGCACTCTCATCCATGGGTATTGTCCTGATGGCACCGTATACAACTGCTTTAGATCCTCATGCTTACTGGTGCCTTCTGATATCTACTAATCTACCAGGGTACAGCAGCTTCACCACTCCTGTGACTGCTCAAGCCCTCCCCTTGGTGGGTTCTCCATGGTTTTCCCAAGAACAAGGATAGATGAACCTCACCTCCAGTCTAGTATCCAGAATGACTGCTTTGGACACTTCCCCCTGCTGCCTGAGGTACTGTATGAGGAGTCTGTCCCTTGGTCGGGGCTGATGCAATCGGTTGGGGCGGGCTCGTGAAAAAGTTCTTCCTCCTACTTTGGTGTCTGATGGGAATTGTCTTGCCCTTCAGTGTCCCTAGATTCATTTCATTAGAATAAACAAATGAATAACTCTGGATTAAATACAATGAGCACTGCATGCAGTAGGATGCAGAGATTGGTGTGTCTAATAGGATGTAGTTCACATGCTGAACTGCCACACAAGGTTGATGATAACATCAAGAATGGGGTGGAGTACAGTATGGTTGGAGCTCAGATCCAGACATATGTTTGAGGCAGCGCTTGGAGATCGAGGTGAAGATGGTAGCCAAGCAGGTGGACACATGGAATAGGGAAGGAGATGCGTCTGCAGAAGAAAAGTACATTTGCATAGAAGGTAGTTGAGGCTGAAGGAGCGTATGAGTTTGCTGAAAGAGGACATGGCTCTGAGGAACCTTGATCGGAAGAGAACAGGAGGAGTTAGAAGGACTTCATTGGTCGTTAATGAGAGTGGATTCAATGCAGATTTCAGTGCACAAGATGTAAGTCAGTTTGGCAATGGGTTGAGAGGAGCATGGAAGCAGAGGAAGTGGCTCATTTAGATGAAGACTTATCATTCATGATTGACAGATAGAAAGGGTGAAGGCGTGAGAAAGGGGAGCTGGGAGGATGTTTGGGGAGATACTGGTGCAGCTGGAAGCCAGGTCCCCTTAGGTGGTGGAGGAGCTTGGTGGGAGCAGAGACAGAGGATCTCGGATACACTTGGGAAGGAACTGCAGGTAACCGGATCAGTAGCAGATAGGATGGGCTGGCAGAGGTTGCATTGTGGGCACGTTTCCAAAGTAGATGGCAAAATATTTCCAAGTGATTTTACGCCGGGTACACATTCTACAGTGATGGCATTATAAGGCCATATGAGCTGAACAGCCATCCACATACATTGCTCTGACAATTCCAAGTCCTGCTTGGTCCTTTCCCCCGGAGTCATCTTTCCAGATCTCTCACCATCCTGGAGCAATCAGAGATGCAGTCCTGCAGTATTGTAACCTCTCCTTTAAGAGCCAAACAGCGGATTCCATTGGAAGTCGTGCCACCATATGCTCGAGCCTTTACCAACAGCAGCATTGTGCTGGGGCAATTATCAGGGAGGCTTTATTCTCCCCCTCCTCCTCTCCCTGGTGACACAGGCAGGCCCCCGGACAGGACCCCCCCCCCCCGACAGTATGCTACAAGCTCCAAAGGTAGATGCTAAATTGTAGTGGGCTAAAGGACCTTCCACACCCAGGGGGGGGGAGCAAGGCCCAGCATGCTTTGCAATAGTTTTAGCATTCTCTAATAGCAAAACTAGCAAAGCATGCTGGGATGTGTAGTTTCACAACATCTGGAGGGCCAACGTTGGACATGCCTGATTTAGACCTAACAAAGCTCCAAAATGCAGAGTTTGATGTCCGGTCCGGGGGTTCTGTCGTGGTCCAGTTTTTACCCATACCCCTGTAACCCATTCGCAGGTGCAAACACTGGGACTCCAGCCACTGTACAGTCTTCCTATGTGGTGCTGTTCAAGTCAAAATGACAGCTTACCGGATATGTCATGTGTGACGAAACAGATGCTACGTATAATGCAACGGATACAACGTTATGATGTATGATGAGATGGATATGACATATGTTGTATTCTGCAACGTGCGAGGAGACAGACACAACCTGTGATAAGATGGATATGACGTATGCTCTATGCTGGGATGGATGTGACAGACAGATACGATCTATGATCAGATGGATATTATTATTTCTATGGCGCCACAAGGGATCCTCAGCGCAAAAGTACATAAACGAATTTGCAAAACAGTGACTTACAGCTGAGTACAATAGAGGACAAGTACAGGGCACATAACCATAGCTGCATCAGCAGGGGACACTGACATAAGTATCAGGGGGCAGAGAACAAGGGATCCGCAGCGCCCTATTACAGAGTATATAACCCAGGAGACAGTGACTGACAGCTGTATACAATAGAGGACAAGTACAGGGCACATAATCATAGCTGCATCAGCAGAGGACACTGATATAAGTATCAGGGGGCAGAGAACAAGGGATCCGCAGCACCCTATTACAGAGTATATATCCCAGGAGACAGTGACTTACAGCTGAATACAATAGAGGACAAGTGCAGTGCAGATAACCACAGCTGCACCAGCAGAGGACACTGACATAAGTATCAGGGGGCAGAGAACAAGGGATCCGCAGCGCCCTATTACACAGTATATAACCCAGGAGACAGTGACTGACAGCTGAATACAATAGAGGACAAGTACGGGGCACATAACCATAGCTGCATCAGCAGAGAACACTGACCTAAGTATCAGGGGCAGAGAACAAGGGATCCGCAGCACCCTATTACACAGTATATAACCCAGGAGACAGTGACTTATAGCTGAATACAATAGAGCACAAGTACAGGGCACATAACCATAGCTGCATCAGCAGAGGACACTGACATAAGTATCAGGGGGCCGAGAACAAGGGATCTGCAGCGCCCTATTACAGAGTATATAACCCAGGAGACAGTGACTTACAGGTGTATACAATAGAGGACAAGTACAGGGCACATAACCATAGCTGCATCAGCAGAGGACACTGACATAAGTATCAGGGGGCAGAGAACAAGGGATCCAGGGCAACCTATTACAGAGCATATAACCCAGGAGACAATGACTTACAGCTGTATACAATAGAGGACAAGTACAGGGCACATAACCATAGCTGCATCAGCAGGGGACACTGACATAAGTATCAGGGGGCAGAGAACAAGGGATCCGCAGCACCCTATTACAGAGTATATAACCCAGGAGACAGTGACTTACAGGTGTATACAATAGAGGACAAGTACAGGGCACATAACCATAACTGCATCAGCAGAGGACACTGACATAAGTATCAGGGGGCAGAGAACAAGGGATCCGCAGCGCCCTATTACACAGTATATAACCCAGGAGACAGTGACTGACAGCTGAATACAATAGAGGACAAGTACGGGGCACATAACCATAGCTGCATCAGCAGAGAACACTGACCTAAGTATCAGGGGCAGAGAACAAGGGATCCGCAGCACCCTATTACACAGTATATAACCCAGGAGACAGTGACTTATAGCTGAATACAATAGAGCACAAGTACAGGGCACATAACCATAGCTGCATCAGCAGAGGACACTGACATAAGTATCAGGGGGCCGAGAACAAGGGATCTGCAGCGCCCTATTACAGAGTATATAACCCAGGAGACAGTGACTTACAGGTGTATACAATAGAGCACAAGTACAGGGCACATAACCATAGCTGCATCAGCAGAGGACACTGACATAAGTATCAGGGGGCAGAGAACAAGGGATCCAGGGCAACCTATTACAGAGCATATAACCCAGGAGACAATGACTTACAGCTGTATACAATAGAGGACAAGTACAGGGCACATAACCATAGCTGCATCAGCAGAGGACACTGACATAAGTATCAGGGGGCAGAGAACAAGGGATCCGCAGCACCCTATTACAGAGTATATAACCCAGGAGACAGTGACTTACAGCTGAATACAATAGAGGACGAGTACAGGGCACATAACCATAGCTGTATCAGCAGAGGACACTGATATAAGTATCAGGGGGCAGAGAACAAGGGATCCGCAGCACCCTATTACAGAGTATATATCCCAGGAGACAGTGACTTACAGGTGTATACAATAGAGGACAAGTACAGGGCACATAACCATAGCTGCATCAGCAGAGGACACTGACATAAGTATCAGGGGGCAGAGAACAAGGGATCCAGGGCAACCTATTACAGAGCATATAACCCAGGAGACAATGACTTACAGCTGTATACAATAGAGGACAAGTACAGGGCACATAACCATAGCTGCATCAGCAGAGGACACTGACATAAGTATCAGGGGGCAGAGAACAAGGGATCCGCAGCACCCTATTACAGAGTATATAACCCAGGAGACAGTGACTTACAGCTGAATACAATAGAGGACGAGTACAGGGCACATAACCATAGCTGCATCAGCAGAGGACACTGACCTAAGTATCAGGGGCAGAGAACAAGGGATCCGCAGCACCCTATTACACAGTATATAACCCAGGAGACAGTGACTTATAGCTGAATACAATAGAGCACAAGTACAGGGCACATAACCATAGCTGCATCAGCAGAGGACACTGACATAAGTATCAGGGGTCAGAGAACAAGGGATCTGCAGCATCCTATTACATAGTATATAACCCAGGAGACAGTGACTTACAGCTGAATACAATAGAGGACAAGTGCAGTGCAGATAACCACAGCTGCACCAGCAGAGGACACTGACATAAGTATCAGGGGGCAGAGAACAAGGGATCCGCAGCGCCCTATTACACAGTATATAACCCAGGAGACAGTGACTGACAGCTGAATACAATAGAGGACAAGTACAGGGCACATAACCATAGCTGCATCAGCAGAGGACACTGACATAAGTATCAGGGGGCAGAGAACAAGGGATCCGCAGCACCCTATTACAGAGTATATAACCCAGGAGACAGTGACTTACAGCTGAATACAATAGAGGACGAGTACAGGGCACATAACCATAGCTGTATCAGCAGAGGACACTGATATAAGTATCAGGGGGCAGAGAACAAGGGATCCGCAGCACCCTATTACAGAGTATATATCCCAGGAGACAGTGACTTACAGGTGTATACAATAGAGGACAAGTACAGGGCACATAACCATAGCTGCATCAGCAGAGGACACTGACATAAGTATCAGGGGGCAGAGAACAAGGGATCCAGGGCAACCTATTACAGAGCATATAACCCAGGAGACAATGACTTACAGCTGTATACAATAGAGGACAAGTACAGGGCACATAACCATAGCTGCATCAGCAGAGGACACTGACATAAGTATCAGGGGGCAGAGAACAAGGGATCCGCAGCACCCTATTACAGAGTATATAACCCAGGAGACAGTGACTTACAGCTGAATACAATAGAGGACGAGTACAGGGCACATAACCATAGCTGTATCAGCAGAGGACACTGATATAAGTATCAGGGGGCAGAGAACAAGGGATCCGCAGCACCCTATTACAGAGTATATATCCCAGGAGACAGTGACTTACAGGTGTATACAATAGAGGACAAGTACAGGGCACATAACCATAGCTGCATCAGCAGAGGACACTGACATAAGTATCAGGGGGCAGAGAACAAGGGATCCAGGGCAACCTATTACAGAGCATATAACCCAGGAGACAATGACTTACAGCTGTATACAATAGAGGACAAGTACAGGGCACATAACCATAGCTGCATCAGCAGAGGACACTGACATAAGTATCAGGGGGCAGAGAACAAGGGATCCGCAGCACCCTATTACAGAGTATATAACCCAGGAGACAGTGACTTACAGCTGAATACAATAGAGGACGAGTACAGGGCACATAACCATAGCTGCATCAGCAGAGGACACTGACCTAAGTATCAGGGGCAGAGAACAAGGGATCCGCAGCGCCCTATTACACAGTATATAACCCAGGAGACAGTGACTTATAGCTGAATACAATAGAGCACAAGTACAGGGCACATAACCATAGCTGCATCAGCAGAGGACACTGACATAAGTATCAGGGGGCAGAGAACAAGGGATCCGCAGCGCCCTATTACACAGTATATAACCCAGGAGACAGTGACTTATAGCTGAATACAATATAGGACATGTACAGGGCACATAACCATAGCTGCATCAGCAGAGGACACTGACCTAAGTATCAGGGGCAGAGAACAAGGGATCCGCAGCGCCCTATTACACAGTATATAACCCAGGAGACAGTGACTTATAGCTGAATACAATAGAGCACAAGTACAGGGCACATAACCATAGCTGCATCAGCAGAGGACACTGACATAAGTATCAGGGGGCAGAGAACAAGGGATCCGCAGCGCCCTATTACAGAGTATATAACCCAGGAGACAGTGACTTACAGGTGTATACAATAGAGGACAAGTACAGGGCACATAACCATAGCTGCATCAGCAGAGGACACTGACATAAGTATCAGGGGGCAGAGAACAAGGGATCCAGGGCAACCTATTACAGAGCATATAACCCAGGAGACAATGACTTACAGCTGTATACAATAGAGGACAAGTACAGGGCACATAACCATAGCTGCATCAGCAGAGGACACTGACATAAGTATCAGGGGGCAGAGAACAAGGGATCCGCAGCACCCTATTACAGAGTATATATCCCAGGAGACAGTGACTTACAGGTGAATACAATAGAGGACAAGTACAGGGCACATAACCATAGCTGCATCAGCAGAGGACACTGACATAAGTATCAGGGGGCAGAGAACAAGGGATCCGCAGCACCCTATTACAGAGTATATATCCCAGGAGACAGTGACTTACAGGTGAATACAATAGAGGACAAGTACAGGGCACATAACCATAGCTGCATCAGCAGAGGACACTGACATAAGTATCAGGGGGCAGAGAACAAGGGATCCGCAGCACCCTATTACAGAGTATATATCCCAGGAGACAGTGACTTACAGGTGAATACAATAGAGGACAAGTACAGGGCACATAACCATAGCTGCATCAGCAGAGGACACTGACATAAGTATCAGGGGGCAGAGAACAAGGGATCCGCAGCACCCTATTACAGAGTATATATCCCAGGAGACAGTGACTTACAGGTGAATACAATAGAGGACAAGTACAGGGCACATAACCATAGCTGCATCAGCAGAGGACACTGACATAAGTATCAGGGGGCAGAGAACAAGGGATCCGCAGCACCCTATTACAGAGTATATATCCCAGGAGACAGTGACTTACAGGTGAATACAATAGAGGACAAGTACAGGGCACATAACCATAGCTGCATCAGCAGAGGACACTGACATAAGTATCAGGGGGGCAGAGTACAAGGGATCCGCAGCGCCCTATTACACAGTATATATCCCAGGAGACAGTGACTTACAGCTGAATACAATAGAGCACAAGTACAGGGCACATAACCATAGCTGCATCAGCAGAGGGCACTGACATAAGTATCAGGGGGGCAGAGTACAAGGGATCCGCAGCGCCCTATTACAGAGTATATAACCCAGGAGACAGTGACTTACAGCTGTATACAATAGAGCACAAGTACAGGGCACATAACCACAGTGGCATCAGTAGGTGCCACTGACATAACTATTAGGCGGCAGAGAACCGCATGAGTTGGTGCCATCAAAGATGATTTAAGTAATCGAATTAAAATCCCAGGAGAGAAGAGGGTCCTAGTCATCAGAACTTACATATTAAAGGATAATTTGTATGCCGCAATGTATATGATGGATGTGATGTCCGGCGAGACAGATAAGACACGATGAGATGGATATGACTTATGTTGAATGCTGGGTTGTATATGACGCCTGCGGAGACAGATATGATGTACGATGAGATACATATGATGAGATGCATGCGACCCACGATGAGATGGATATGACATATGACAGGGGGTGCGGGTGCGCTATTATAAAGCCCATGGTGGGGGGGGCCTTTGTCATGTGCTGTTCAGTATATGTTGTCACTCGTCATATCTGTCTCGTCATACGTCATATTTAGAAAATGTGCCCTCTATAACATACCTGATAAGCTGTAAGTTTGGCGCGAGTGACCCCTCATACTTCCCTTTGTATAATAAAATGTTTCAAATTTCAGTTTGGTTTATTGTTCTCTAGGGCTTAAATGTAGCTGATGGGGCGTCAGGGGTGTCTATTGTATTGGGACCATTGGCCCATATTCAGATCTGATCTCAGTACAAATTTGTTCTCAAATAGGCAAAACCATGCTGCACTGCAGGTGGGGCAGATGTAACGTGCAGAAAGAGTTAAATTTGGGTGGGATGTGTTGAAACTGTAATCTAAATTGCAGTGTCGCATCCCATGTCGATTCCGGGTTCTACCCAGGTCAGGACCTGGGTAGAGATCCCGGAATGCTGAATACAGGATATTCGTCGAAGACCCTTTCACACTGAGCTAGATCCCGGGTTGATGCGCGTTCATGTGCAAAAACCCGGGATATTTTTGCAAGTGTGAAAGGGTTATCAGTGGACAGGACTCCATCACCTCTAGCTGAGTGCTGATACTTAGCGGAGCACGAATAGCTTTAGTACGGTATGTGACCCTCTGGTGGACAGCAAGGAACATCCAAAACAGAGGAACCAAATACACAATTACGGTTTCCATTTCACAGATTTGGTGTCTTGTTTAACTGACAAAATGACTACACGAGCGCCACCAACTCTAAAACCTTTTCTCTCCAAAGACTTGGTTACTATCCATGTATTAGTTTCTATAAGGCTACCAAGGTCGCAACCCACCATGTCATGGATAAACCATAAGTTAGTCCACACATGGTGGCTCCACCTTGTGCGGAATGCAAAAACTATGTCTCTCTAAAATTACTACACTACAATATGCTACATGTTCTGTGTTTGTTTTCTTAATGCTCATGGACCATGCCATATGACATCAGATGTCTAGCACTGACTATAGTGTACTGATGCTGGCGAAAAAGGGATTTTTGTAAGAACTTACCGTTCAAATTCCTTTCTCTGATATGGTCCTGGTGACACAGCTTCACATTGGGATGTAGGAGGATCCGCAGGAGCCAGGCACCTATACCAAAGCTTTAGAGAGGTAGGCTCCTCCCACTGCACCCCAGAATCCTCAGTTCAACTTTCAAAGCCACTGGAATACATCAACTCTTTACAAACGCCTGAACATTTTATATGCACAAACTTTAATTTTACCATCATAACATGATACATCATGAACACTGGCATACTTACTGAGCGTAAGGGAGGGATCGCTGTGTCACCAGGACCATATCAGAGAAAGGGATTCGAATGGTAAGTTCTTACAAAAATCCCTTTTTCTCTTTCAATGGTCCTGGTGACACAGCTCAACACTGGGACGTTCCAGAGCCGGTCCTTTGGGAGGGTACGCTCAGTTCTGCAGCTCTCATCACTGCTCGCCCGAATGATGCGTCCTCCGACGCGAACTCATGGAACCTGTCGAATTTGGCAAAAGTGTGAACAGATGATCAAGTGGTGGCCCTGCACACTTGCTCAGCCGTAGCCCCATGGCGAACCGCCCAAGAGGTGGCAACAGACCTGGTGGTATGTGCGTTTATCCTGGTCGGTACAGGCCTACCAACTTTAGTATATGCAAAAGCAATAACTGATCTTAACCACCTGGCAATGGTCTGTTTTGAAGCGGGCCAATCTTGTGTACATCATACAAGACTAATAAAGTATCTGTCTTCCGAAACACTTTAACTCTGTCCACATAAATGCACAAGGCGCGCGCTCCAATTTCCTCAATTCGTCCCTTTTCTTTGAACCCTCTGGGGGTTGAAACACAGGAAGAACAATCTCCTGATTAAAATGGAAAGCAGAAACTACTTTCGGCAAAAACTGGGGTACTGTTCTCCGAAGAGCCCTGTCATCATGAAAGATTAAGAAGGGAGGCTTACGAGACAATGCTCCCAACTCGGAAACCCTCTTTGCAGAGGAAACAGCCAACAAAAACACCAACTTCCAAGTAAGAAACTTGAGGTCAGCCGACCTTAACTGTTCAAAAGGAGGCTTTTGAAGAACCTCCAGCACCAAAGACAAATCCCAGGGTGCCACTGGTTGTTTGTATGGTGGTTTTAATCTAGAAATTCCCTGAAGGAAGGTTTGCACCTCCAGAAGCACAGCCACTCTCTTCTGAAAGAAAATCGACAGAGCTGATATCTGCACTTTTTCACGACTGGAGATTTGGGACCCGGGAGTGACCTTGGTGGCTAGCTGACAACCCAATGGAAACAGGACGGAGGCAAGTGGATACAAATGGGTAATGTTTATTGCATATAATGAACTGGTACAGGGGACATTTGAAAGTCTGTAAAAGTCTTTGGAAAGCTGGGAACTGATAAGTTACTTGGAGGCACGTAGTAGAGGCACGGGAGCACAGGAGCTGGAACGCACAGAGTAGGTCCACTGGAGTGCAGGTGCCGGAAGCACGGAGTTGGACCACTGGAGAGCAGGTGCCGGAAGCACGGTAGGCAGTGGTGAAGGTGGTTGCGGGTGCAGGTACTGAGGCACGCAGAGGCAGGTGGACACAGGTGCAGATGCTGGAGCGTGCGGGTGCAAGTGGTCACAGGTGCAGGTAACTTCGGAAGCACAGGTGCAGAAAACTCGGAAGCACAGGTGCAGGTAACTCGGAAGCACAGGTGCAGGTAATTTGGAAGCACAGGTGCAGGTAATTTGGAAGCACAGGTGCAGGTAACTCGGAAGCACAGGTGCAGGTAACTCGGAAGCACAGGTGCAGGTAACTCGGAAGCACAGGTGCAGGTAACTCGGAAGCACAGGTGCAGGTAACTCGAAATGCAGGTAACTCGAAATGCAGGTAACTCGAAATGCAGGAACGGATGAACACTGGTGCAGATGAACACAGGTACAGGTGAGTCGGAAGCACAGGTGCAGGTAACTCAGAAGCACAGGTGCAGGTAACTTCGGAAGGCAGGAACAGATGAACACTGGCACAAATGAACACAGGTGCAGGTAACTGGAAGCACAGGTGCAGGCAACTCGGGAACACAGGTGCTGGGACAGGAAGCAGGTACTGGATACGGGTACAGGGTAACACTGGTGCAGGTACTTGTAATGCAGGAACAGGTGAACACTGGTGCAGGGTTTTGGAGGCACACAGGTGTAGGAACGCTGGTGCAGGGTGTTGGAGGCACACAGGTGTAGGAACGCTGGTGCAGGGTCTTGGAAGCACACAGGTGTAGGAATGCTGGTGCGGGGTCTTGGAAGCACACAGGGGTAGAAATGCTGGTGCAGGGTCTTGGAAGCACACAGGTGTAGGAATGCTGGTGCAGGGTCTTGGAAGCACACAGGTGTAGGAATGCTGGTGCAGGGTCTTGGAAGCTCACAGGTGTAGGAATGCTTGGAAGCAGGATACAAATGCTGGGTAACTGGAATAATACAGAGCTTAAGCAGGAACACAAACTGAAGCTTCCTTCCAGGTTATTGACAACAATGCAAAAGCAAAGCGTCTATGCAGGGCTGGGAGGATAACCCCTCAGAGCAGCACTGATTGGCCATCCGGGTGATTGGGAATGGCCACCCCTGGAACAGTCTCTGGATGAGGCCAACAGGGAACTTGTATAAATCCTTTAAAGTGGTAACCACATAGTTAATGGCTGAATCAGAATCACCCAGGTGCTCGTTACAAGCAAATACTCAGATCTTGCTGCAGCAGGCTGAGAATCAAAACTGACAGGCAGGTAAAACAGGACAAACACACTGAGTTCTGGCAGGATTGTGACAGTACCCCCCCTTTACGGGTGGCCACCGGACACTTCAGGAACTTTGAAGAAAAGTCACAATTCTGCCTCATCATCAGAACAGGTGGACCATCCATCGTCGATGTAAACGGAATTCCCGTTCCATTGGACACGATAATGAGGATGACTTCCGTCCGGAAGGAACACTTGACTTGGGCGAAGAGGACCACTGGAGAAAGACGTAGAATCAAATTCATCAGGGATAACTGAAGTATTTTTGACTGGAACTGAGAGACGAGAAGATCGGGCCCTTGAGGCTAAGGCACCACTAAGACTCAAATTAAATCTTGTTCGATATCCAGGGGCTTTCGGATAGCCATCTTTAGCATCTAACTGAGTTTTTCTCAGCGGTAAGACAGGGCAAGGTGAAACAGGATTTTCAAGGAAAGGGGTAGAGTCATAATCCTCATCATACTCGGAATCAGAATCCATGTCTAGAGTTAAGACTGCCTTGCTCTGACTGGAGGTTTCTGAAGACTTGTTGGGGCAAGGTACCGTAGAAGGTTCCACTTGAGGATGAGACAGAGAAACACAGCCAACTCTTAAGCTCATGGGTACAGACCTTGAAGATGTGGGATATTCAGCAGAAAACTCGAAGGAATCTTTGGAAGGAGACAGAGCCATATAATTTAGTTCCATATCTATGGACTGAGTCTTCGGTGACGACTGTGAACCAGCCTGTTTTCTGGCAGCCCGAAAATTTTTGATATATTGGTCAAGAAGAGCTTGATCTTGTTCGGAGAGTTCCATCTTGGAGGACTGAGCTAAATCTGTGTTAAAGTATAGAGTCTCTAGAGTACTAACTGTTTTTTCAACACAGTGGGAGTCGATAGAAGACAGGCTGGAATTATCAGGATCAGGTAAGTTTGGGAGAGTCTCTGGGCTGAAGGATAGTACCGACGTGGAAGTAGACAAACTTGGACCAGCTGGAACCGGAGGACATCCGATTGTACTTGAACCAGCTAGGACCGGCAGGGACTCTGGATTGACGGATGGGACCGGATGATCACTGAAGATGCTTAAACCGGCTGGGACCGGCATGGACTCTGGACTGACGGTTAAGACCGGATGAGAACCAGAGGTGTCGGAATCGGCTGGAACCGAATGAGCCTCCTGACTGACGGCTGGAACCGGATCATCATTGGAGGTACTTGAACCGGCTGGGACCGGAGTGGACTCTGGACTGACGGATGGGACCGGATGAGGTCCAGAGGTGTCGGAATCGGCTGGAACCGAATGAGCCTCCTGACTGACGGCTGGAACCGGATCATCAATGGAGGTACTTGAACCGGCTGGGACCGGAGTGGACTCTGGACTGACGGATGGGACCGGATGAGGTCCAGAGGTGTCGGAATCGGCTGGAACCGAATGAGCCTCCTGACTGACGGCTGGAACCGGATCATCAATGGAGGTACTTGAACCGGCTGGAACCGGAGTGGACACAGGACTGCGGACCCCCACTTGGGGCTGAAGACTGCGGACCCCCACTTGGGGCTGAAGACTGCGGACCCCCACTTGGGGCTGAAGACTGCGGACCCCCACTTGGGGCTGAAGACTGCGGACCCCCACTTGGGGCTGAAGACTGCGGACCCCCACTTGGGGCTGAAGACTGGATGTGGTCAGAATCACTTTGTTCTTGGGCTTGCGGAGTGAACAATTCTCAATGAAGTGGTCTGGATTACCACAGTAGAAACATAAATGGAGAGACCTGCGTCTTTGGCGTTCAGATTCTGAAAGCTGGGACCTCCGCTGGCCCTGGACAGAAATTTCGCTCTGAAGGTTGGGAGGCCTTTCAGATTTCACAGGCACTTTCACTGAGACTCCTTTCACTTTGGAGCTGTAGTTGATGGGCTTCACAACCTCAGGAGTGTAACTGAGTAACGTAGTTATTATGGGAAAAATTTTTGCCAAAAGTTCTTGCAGCTGGATAAGTGAGTGGTGGTAGGTTCCCATTGGTATTGCTGTCAGATTTTGCATAGCCACTTTAAAGTCACTAGCCAAGTCCAGGGGCTTTTGCATACTGTCACGACTGGGGATTTGGGACCCGGGAGTGACCTTGGTGGCTAGCTGACAACCCAATGGAAACAGGACGGAGGCAAGTGGATACAAATGGGTAATGTTTATTGCATATAATGAACTGGTACAGGGGACATTTGAAAGTCTGTAAAAGTCTTTGGAAAGCTGGGAACTGATAAGTTACTTGGAGGCACGTAGTAGAGGCACGGGAGCACAGGAGCTGGAACGCACAGAGTAGGTCCACTGGAGTGCAGGTGCCGGAAGCACGGAGTTGGACCACTGGAGAGCAGGTGCCGGAAGCACGGTAGGCAGTGGTGAAGGTGGTTGCGGGTGCAGGTACTGAGGCACGCAGAGGCAGGTGGACACAGGTGCAGATGCTGGAGCGTGCGGGTGCAAGTGGTCACAGGTGCAGGTAACTTCGGAAGCACAGGTGCAGAAAACTCGGAAGCACAGGTGCAGGTAACTCGGAAGCACAGGTGCAGGTAACTCGGAAGCACAGGTGCAGGTAACTCGGAAGCACAGGTGCAGGTAACTCGGAAGCACAGGTGCAGGTAACTCGAAATGCAGGTAACTCTAAATGCAGGAACGGATGAACACTGGTGCAGATGAACACAGGTACAGGTGAGTCGGAAGCACAGGTGCAGGTAACTCAGAAGCACAGGTGCAGGTAACTTCGGAAGGCAGGAACAGATGAACACTGGCACAAATGAACACAGGTGCAGGTAACTGGAAGCACAGGTGCAGGCAACTCGGGAACACAGGTGCTGGGACAGGAAGCAGGTACTGGATACGGGTACAGGGTAACACTGGTGCAGGTACTTGTAATGCAGGAACAGGTGAACACTGGTGCAGGGTTTTGGAGGCACACAGGTGTAGGAACGCTGGTGCAGGGTGTTGGAGGCACACAGGTGTAGGAACGCTGGTGCAGGGTCTTGGAAGCACACAGGTGTAGGAATGCTGGTGCGGGGTCTTGGAAGCTCACAGGGGTAGAAATGCTGGTGCAGGGTCTTGGAAGCACACAGGTGTAGGAATGCTGGTGCAGGGTCTTGGAAGCACACAGGTGTAGGAATGCTTGGAAGCAGGATACAAATGCTGGGTAACTGGAATAATACAGAGCTTAAGCAGGAACACAAACTGAAGCTTCCTTCCAGGTTATTGACAACAATGCAAAAGCAAAGCGTCTATGCAGGGCTGGGAGGATAACCCCTCAGGGCAGCACTGATTGGCCATCCGGGTGATTGGGAATGGCCACACCTGGAACAGTCTCTGGATGAGGCCAACAGGGAACTAGTTAATGGCTGAATCAGAATCACCCAGGTGCTCGTTACAAGCAAATACTCAGATCTTGCTGCAGCAGGCTGAGAATCAAAACTGACAGGCAGGTAAAACAGGACAAACACACTGAGTTCTGGCAGGATTGTGACACACTTTAAGCGACTGGAGACTCAGCCCTGAAGAAAAACCATCCTGAAGAAATTCAAGCAATTTAGATAGCTGAAATCTGGATGTATGAGACTTCTGGCGCTCACACCACCTAATATAAGTCTTCCAGACCCTATAGTAGTTAGCCGAGGACACCGACTTTCTGGCCTTAATCATGGTATTCACCACCGCTTGAGAAAATCCTTTGCTCTTTAAAATGGCGATTTCAATAGCCAAGCCGTCAAAGTTAGCCGAGCTAAATCCTGATGAAAGAACGGCCCTTGACTTAGCAGGTCTGATCTTTGAGGCAGACGCCACGACTCTACTGATAGTTTCCGAACACTCGTGTACCAAGACCTCCTTGGCCAATCTGGAGCTATCAGTATTACCGGAATTCCTTGGGATCTGATTCTCTTCAGAACCCTGGAAATCATCGGAAACGGTGGGAAAATGTATGCCAGATTCCCTGTCCAGGGTACGGTCATTGCATCCACAGCTGACGCCAGAGGATTCGTTGTCCTGGAGAAGAATTTGGGAACCTGATTTTTGAACCTGGATGCCATTAAATCCACCTCCGGGAGCCCCCACCGAGATGCAATCTGTTGGAAGATCTGTGGATTCAACGTCCATTCCCCTTCGAGCAGCTCTTCCTTGCTCAAGAAATCGGCTTCCACATTCCTCACACCTGGTATGAATATTGCCGATAAGGCTGGAACATTCTGCTCCGCCCACAAGAGAATCCGCGACACCTCCCACATAGCCAGTTTGCTGCGTGTGCCGCCCTGATGATTCAGGTATGCCACAGCCGTGGCATTGTCCGACTGAATCTTTATGGGGAGACCCCTCATCCTGTTTTCCGCCAGGGATAAGGCCTTCCAAACAGCCCGGAGCTCCAGGATATTTATCGGGAGAGCTGACTCCACTTTAATCCACAGTCCCTGAAGCCTCAGATCCAGGACCACTGCTCCCCAGCCCCTGAGACTGGCGTCGGTAGTGACTACCAGCCAGTCCCAAGACTGAAGAGACCGACCACACTGAAGGGAATTCACATCCGTCCACCATTTCAGAGAAGACCTGGTTTCCAACATCAGAGCCACCCTTTCTGACTTCATGGTCTGTGTGTTCCCCGACCAAGATGTTAGGATGTTCCATTGGAAGGCCCGAGAATGGAATCTGGCAAACTGTAGCGTCTCGAAAGACGCCACCATTTTGCCCAGCAACTTCAGGCATTTCCAGACCGATGGGTCCGGCAATTCCAGCACTGACCTTACCAAGAGTGAGATGTCCTTGGCTTTCATCTCTGGCAGGAATACTCAAGTATCTAAGATGACTCCCAGGAATTGGATCCTCTGAGATGGTACCAGTTGTGACTTTTGTAAATTTAACAGCCACCCGTGAACTTGCAAAAACTGAATAGCCTCCGCCAGATGTTTCTGCAAAGTCTCTGCTGAATCCGCTTTGAACAGCAGATCGTCCAGATAAGGTATCACAATGATACCCCTCAAACGGAAAACAGTCGTCATTACCGACATGATATTCGTGAAAACTCCCTGGTCTAGGCTGAGAAGCACAGACCGCAGAGACTCCATCTTGAAGTGGTCTACCCACAGGTGGAGAGTCAATGATTTCAGATTTAGGATTGGTCTGAAGGTACCGTCTGGCTTGGGCACTAAAAACAGAATGGAATAAAAGCCTTTTTTCCATTCCTCCCGAGGCACCGAAATCACCACTCCTTTTTCTAGAAGTGACTGAGCCGCCCCCAAAAGAGCGGTTCGGTGTCTTGACTCCTTTGGGAGTGGTGTGGGTAAGAATCTTCTCGGAGGAAGACCCTTGAAAGGGATTTTGTATCCCTGTGAGATAATGTCTAACACCCAAGGATCCTGATCCAACAAGGCCCAAGCTTCCCGGAACCTTAACAGACGTCCCCCCACTCTGAGAACAGATGGAGTCTTCCCCAGGCAGTCATGCCGAGGGCTTTTCATCACCTTTGGTGTTCGGTTTGTTATGGAAAGAGCCGAATCTAGATTTTGGGGCCTTTCCTTTACTGGACTGGAATTTACCTCTGAAAGACTGTCCTCAAAAGGACGCACTTCCTCTAGGGGAGGGCCGAAAGGACGAAAATTTAGATGACTGCTTCGCTGACGGGGCAGGGAGAAAGGTACTTTTGTACCCCGTGGCCTGCTTTATAATTTCCTCCAGCTCTAAGCCAATCAGCAGCTTGCCCTTAAAAGCGAACGCCTCTAAAGCCTTTTTGGACTCATTATCCGCTTCCCAGGCTTTGAGCCACAGGACCCTCCTGGCATTAACTGAGACAGCGGACAATTTTGAAGCCATCTTAAGGGCTTCTTCCTCCGCCTCTAGGACATACTCAGCAGCTGCCTTTATCTTTTCTGCCAGCAGCAAAACACCCAGGTCTGCATGCACCATGGTGCACAAACAGCCAGCCCATACAATCATGGCTTTAGAAACCCAAGCTGACGCTATGAGGGGCCTGAGTGTAAACCCCACCCCCTCAAATATAGCTTTAAGGTTTCCTTCCAGCTTTTTGTCCACGGGGTCCTTAAAAGCCGCACCCCCTTGGACCGAGAGCACAGTAGCTTTTGAAAGCCTTGCAACTGAAGCATCCACTACCGGCACCTTCTCCCAGAGGTCTGTATGCACCTCAGGCATAGGATAAAGACTCAAAAACTGTTTTGGCATTTGGAGCCTCTAATCGGGCATTTTCCAAGCCCCTTCCAAAAGATCCTGTAAACCTTCATCTGCCAGGAAGGTAACAGCCTCTCTACGTTGCCTTTTAAACACCCCTCTGCAAGGAGTCTTGTCCTCATCAGACAAATTCAAGGCCTGTTTAACCGCAACATTCAAATCACCTCCACCCCAGGGGTGTCTGACGTGTATTCTCCTTCCTCCACTGAATCAACTGCCAGCAAGGGGACTGAATAAGACTGTCCAGGAGTCCCTTCGGAGTTATTATCAAATCTATCAAGCAGAGCATTAAATCTGCTGATACCCTTTGCAGTCTCCTGCATCACCTGCAATAGCCCAGGATCTGCTTGGGTCAGAGGCAAGGAGCCTGAGGACTGCTGAGAAGATGACATAGGTTTAGGGGAAGACACCACAACATCTCTCTGCCTGTCCAATAACTGCACTAAGGCATTCACTGACCTGCCCAGGGCACTGGCCCATGCAGGCTCCGTTTGCTCTACCTCTGGGGTTCACTGCCCATGGATCTCACAACTGCGAAAACAGGCCACAATCCCCCTTTGGTCATCTGTTCAGGGGAAAATTTAAGTGCACAAACACTGCATGCGCTCAATGTAAATGGGGCTCCCTCCCCCAAAGCCACAGACTGTTGCTCTGACATGATCAATAAATTTCACACAGTGCACAATGACAGGCGTTATATACAGAGTCAATGTATATCACAGCACTTATCTGTCTGAAGCTCTGGAAATCTCCTCCAGATGAAGGGGGAAGCGATGCCCAGGAAATCCACCACTCAGCCAGAAAAACAGCACTTCAGCATTTCCCAAAGCGGCGCCAAGCAGAGTGAGGGAATAGACCAACTGGCCCTGCTGCTGTGGGGTCTGTGGACTTTGGCACCAACTACCCCCAGAAGCCGCTCCCACAGTTGGATTACCTCCTTCCTAGTGTCTCCCCTTTGAATGGGGACCACTTGGAATAGTCTTGTGACAAGCTGCTGTCCTTTTGAAGAAGGAGCTCAGCCTGCATGCTCCGCAGAAAATGGCCCGCTGCCATCACGGAGCACCCATCCCCCATGATCTCCACCTGCGTGAAGCCGGATCAGGGACGCTCCGGAGCCCAGGCAGCTTCTTAATAGAAGCTGTCAGCGACGCACAGAGAGACCAGACAGTGTCCCTCTGTGCGCAGAGAGCTGACAGGACGCGCTTCTGGCAGCTCCTGCAGCGCTGGCAGTGTGAGTATTCTATGAGAATCCTCAACACTGCGCACTACCTAATAAGTGTAAAATTAATAAAATAAAAAACACCTATCTATCTCTAATCTTCGGCTGCCTCTTCAGTATAGCACCCACTCCAGTGGGCACCTAAAACAAACTGAGGATTCTGGGATGCAGTGGGAGGAGCCTACCTCTCTAAAGCTTTGGTATAGGTGCCTGGCTCCTGCGGACCCTCCTACATCCCAATGTGAAGCTGTGTCACCAGGACCATTGAAAGAGAAAGTGTGAGCGGAAAAATCTGACACCTAGGGGGAAATTTACTAAAGGAAATTTGTAAAAAATAGGTGTATTTGTATCCAGAAATACACTTATTTTTGACATTTAGGGGGACATTTACCAAAATGGATTCGTAGAAAAAAGGTGTATTCGTAGGGAGAAATACACCTTTTTTTTACGAATTTGTATTTTCGGGATTTACAATCCCAAAAATACAACAATTCGTAGTCCTAAAGATGGGACAAAATCAGGGAACACGACAAATAGGGGTTCCCCGATTTTTAACAACCAGCCCCAGGCTCCAGGTCCGGGGCTGGTTCACAAAATACGGGGGACAAAATGACTAGGGGTCCCCCGTATTTCAAGAACCAGTCCCAGGCACAACCAGCCAGCAGGGTAATGTCACAGCCGGGGGACACTTATGATATAAGGTCCCGCGGCCAAAACATTAACCCTACCGACCAGTCAGCCTGGCCAGGGGCCCTGGGGGAGTGGGGCCCCCCCCAATGAAGGGGTCCCCCCCTCCAGGACTTACCTGACCAGGCTGAAGCCTGGTACTGTCCCCGATGCCCCTGGGCGGTGGGCATCAGGCTGATTATGGTGTAAAAATAAGGTTAAACTATTGTTTTTTACTGTGGCACTACAAGTGCCAGCAAGCCTCCCCAGCAAGCTGGGACTTGGAGAACCACAAGTCCCAGCCTGCTGGGCATTAAAGGGCCCGCTGGCACTTGTAGTTCCACAGTTAAAAAAATAGTACACAAAACACACTGACACACTTTTAAAATAAAACTTTAATGCATACAAAGCCCACACATACTAATACTTACCTATCTTCTTTCCATAGGTAGCCCTGATGTCCTGTGTCGGCGTCTTCTGGTCCTGTGTCGTCTTCTTCCTCCATGTCGACCGTCGCTGTCGCCGTCCGGATCCGACGAAATCCATGGAGGAAGCTGTGGAAGGAAACCATACTCACCTGTCCCAGCGCGACGTAGTCCAGGTAAGTGTCTTGGCAAAAAAACAAACCGAACACCCCGAAACCAGCCGGACTGAGGGAGTCGCACGGTGTTTGTTTACATCGTGTGGCTCCGCCCCCGAATGCCGCTATTGGCCGCCTTGCGGCCTAGCGGCTCCTGATTGGCCGCAAGGCGGCCAATAGCGGCATTCGGGAGGAGGAGCCGCACGATGTACACAGAGCAAGAGTACCGTGCGACTCCCTCAGTCCGGCTGGTTTCGGGGTGTTTGGTTTGTTTTTTTGCCAAGACACTTACCTGGACTACGTCGCGCTGGGACAGGTGAGTATGGTTTCCTTCCACAGCTTCCTCCATGGATTTCGTCGGATCCGGACGGCGATAGCGACGGTCGACATTGAGGCAGAAGACGACACAGGACCAGAAGACGACGACACAGGACCAGGGCTACCTACGGAAAGAAGATAGGTAAGTATTAGTATGTGTGGGCTTTGTATGTATTAAAGTTTTATTTTAAAAGTGTGTCAGTGTGTTTTGTGTACTATTTTTTTAACTGTGGAACTACAAGTGCCAGCGGGCCCTTTAATGCCCAGCAGGCTGGGACTTGTGGTTCTCCAAGTCCCAGCTTGCTGGCACTTGTAGTGCCACAGTAAAAAACAATAGTTTAATCTATTTTTTACACCATAATCAGCCCGATGCCCACCGCCCAGGGGCATCGGGGACAGTACCAGGCTTCAGCCTGGTCAGGTAAGTCCTGGAGGGGGGGGACCCCTTCATTGGGGGGTCCCCACTCCCCCAGGGCCCCTGGCCAGGCTGACTGGTCGGTAGGGTTAATGTTTTGGCCGCGGGACCTTATATCATAAGTGTCCCCCGGCTGTGACATTACCCTGCTGGCTGGTTGTGCCTGGGGCTGGTTCTTGAAATACGGGGGACCCCTAGTCATTTTGTCCCCCGTATTTTGGGAACCAGCCCCGGACCTGGAGCCTGGGGCTGGTTGTTAAAAATCGGGGAACCCCTATTTGTCGGGTTCCCTGATTTTTAATTACCGGCCCCGACTCCTTCAGCCTGGTGCTGGTTTCGGCTGTGGGGGGGACCCCACGCTGATTTTTTTTTTTTATTATTATTTATTTTTCTATTTTTTTTACACCTTGCAGCCTGCACGGATCTGACTGATCCGTGCAGACTGCTAGAAACATTCGTATTAGCGGCCGTATATATGGCCAGCTAATACGAATGAATACACCATCGGAGGGTTACAAAGCAGTCGTATATGACTGCTTTGTACATTCCCCTCCGGAACACGACTTTGCATACGACTTAAACAGTCGTATGCAGCCGTAGGGGAAATACCAATACGTAAAACTAGGTTTTTCATATTGGTAAATTTCCCCCT
This sequence comes from Crinia signifera, assembly GCF_055691185.1. Taxonomy (NCBI): domain Eukaryota; kingdom Metazoa; phylum Chordata; class Amphibia; order Anura; family Myobatrachidae; genus Crinia; species Crinia signifera. The sequence goes on along the minus strand of NC_139218.1, from coordinate 12,856,655 downwards.
TACTATCCAGAAAATACGGCAATTCGTATTCCTATTGATGTGCTATCAATACGAATAGGAATTGCCGTATTTTCGGGATAGTAAATGTCAAAAATAAGTGTATTTCTGGATACAAATACACATATTTTTTACAAATTTCCTTTAGTAAATTTCCCCCCTAATTTCACAAGCAGATACATATCTCCCAACATGATGGGAGGAGGGGAATGGAGGCAGCAGATAGCCACAGACTGAGAGTTATATAGTGGGAGGAGCAGGGTCCCCAGCAGCACAGAGTATATCAGGAGATGGAGATGGAAGCCACAGACTGAGAGTTATACAGCGGGAGGAGCATAGTCCCAGCAGCACAGAGTATATCAGGAGATGAGTGAGGTGTCAGTGAGGACAGGGCTGCATGTGACAGGGGCAGTGACATGATGTGAGGAGGGGAATGGGGGCAGCAGGAAGCCACAGACTGAGAGTTATATAGTGGGAGGAGCAGGGTCCCCAGCAGCACAGAGTATATCAGGAGATGAGTGATGTGTCAGTGAGGACAGAGCTGCATGTGACAGGGGCAGCGACATGATGTGAGGAGGGGAATGGAGGCAGCAGGAATCTATCTATCTGTATAGAAATATATATTTTATATAAGGTTATATAGGATGGTATGTGTGTGTGGGGGGCACCAATATATTTCTTGCCTCCGGGCAACTGGAACGAACTTCCGCCACTGCTGATTCAAGTACTTGAATTTCTTGTGCTGTACGGACGTATCTGCTGACCTGTCTTGACAAAGGCCCTCTAGTGGCCGAAACGTCGACTGCTTACAACAGTAAGATTTATTATACCCTGAAAAAGTACCATTAAAATTGTGGAAGTGATCTTATTGGTGAGTGCTCTCCATGGATCTTATTTGGGTCTACACCAGTGCTATATTTGGAATATCTGTGGATATTTTGTAGTTGAGCACCCCTCACGCTGATAGGGGCTGGCCGTGAGTGCGGATTCCCCCTAATATATAATATATACTAGGTGATTCATCACGCCCTACGGGCGCTCTTCACACCGTCGTAAGGGGCTGCGCCCCCTTAATTTGTGAACATTTGTATATGAGAAAGATGGTTAGAATTGTATGAAAGATGCCTGTATAGCAACTTCAGTTATAGGTGAAATGTGTTAAATAGAGAGCATATGATGTGGAAGGGGGTGTGTATTGTTTTGTTTAATTAAAAAGCGGTTACAGAGTAAGATGTACATTGATAGTGTGGATGGTACAGTGACATTTGTGGGTGTGGGGGGGGGGCTGTGTGTGCATGTTGTTTAGGTGTGTGTGTGCAATAGTATAGTAGGATGTTTTTGAGTCAGCGGCTCACCACTGGCGGAGGTCACGACACAGGAAAACAGGAGGCTGGGTAGTGATAGGGGTGTGTGGGCATAAGGGGGACTAAAGAGGAGGGTGGGAGATACTGTGAAGCTTCTGCCAGTGGTTGAGGGTCCAGCGTGGCAGTACAGGAGTACAGGATGGTGGCCCTTAGTCAGTGTCTCCTCCTACTGGGTGGGAGTTCGGGTGCATGAGAGCAGGAGGCTGGGCTATGAGGCATGATAGGGGCATGTGGGCAAAACAGCATCAGCGACTCCCCAGTGGTGGAAGTTACGGTTCAGGAGAGCAGGAAGCTGGGTAGTGATAGGGGTGAGTATACGGGGGACTAAAGAGGGGCTTAGGGGTGCCGTGAATTGCGGGAGGGGCGCGGGGGGGTGCCGTGAATCAAGGAAGGGGGGGCGCAGGTGTCGGCGAATCGCGGGAGAGGGAGGGGGTCCGCAAAGCGTGGGAGGGGGCGTGAATTGCGTGAGGGGGGTTGCGAATCGCGGGATGGGGGGTGCGCGGGGGGTCCGTGAATTGCGGGGGGGGGGGGGGCACGGGGCGCGATGAATCACCTAGTTGGTTATATATTCTTGTAGAAGGATGGTAGGATGTTGCTGTCATTCAGAATGCATTTACATAAACAGTAATAATAGCAGTACACATCATCAACCAAAGAATTGGTTGATGATGTGTAGGTTGACGTGCACATAGTTCATAGCTGTCACTTGAAAAAATTGCTACAAGAAAAAATCAACACAGAAAGTTCAACACATGTAAATGTTGACATAAGTGTGGCACTTCGACACACATGTCGACACATGAGAATGAATATGAAAACATTCAAAAAAAAGAAAAATAAATCTTCAAAAACTCATGTCAACCTTTTTCATTGTTGACCATAGCCGTGCCAGTGTTTTGCATGTGCCATTTAATCCTGGGGTTGCAGTGAATCATGTGGGGGGGGAGGGAGGAGGTGAGGGGTGTCCGCGAATCACGGGAGGAGGGGTCGTGGGTGGATGCCGTGAATTGCGGGAGGGGGGGTCGCGGGGGGTGTGTGGGTGCCGCGTATCGTGGGGCGGGGGGGTTGCAGTGAATCGCGGGAGGGTGGGTCGCGGGGGCGGGGGGTTGCCGCAATGACAGGAGGTGGGGTCAGGGGTGGGGAATCGTGGTGGGGGGGTCGTGTGGGGCACCGTGAACCGCAGGAGGGGGGGCCCGGGGGGTTGGCGCGAATCGTGGGAGGGGGGGTCGCGGGGTGCCGCGAATAGCAGGAGGATGGGGGGTGTCATTGGGTGGGGCCGCGAATCACGGGAGTCACCGGGGGTGCTGCGAATTGTGGGGGGTGTGCTGCAAATCGCGGGAGGGGGGTCGCGGGGGGTGCCGCGAATCGCCACAAGAAAAAATCAACACAGAAAGGTCAACACATGTAAATGTTGACATAAGTGTGGCACTTCATTGGTGTCCATGTCGACACATGAGAATGAATATGAAAACATTGAAAAAGTGAAAAAAAAATCTTGTCAACCTTTTTCATTGTCGACCATAGCCATGTCAGTGTTTTGCATGTGCCATTTAATCGTGGGGATGCCGTGAATGGGGGGGGAGGGAGGGAGGTGCATACCTCCCAACATGACCCTCTCCAGGAGGGACACATTGCTCTTGTTCTGGACTTTCTTCTTAATTTATGGATTACCATCACCTGTGCTTAAACACCTTTCTTATCAATTACCCTGTTTAAAACAGGTGATGACAATCATAAATTAAGATGGAAGTCCACAAACATAGCATTCTGTCCCTCCTGGAGAGAGTCATGTTGGGAGGTATGGCGGTGTGGGGCGCTCACCTGGTGTGTCTGGTGAGTAGCTGTGTCTTTGCTGTGTAACATGGAGAGGCAGAGGGTGTCTGGCACTGTCTGTGGGCTCACTGGGCTGGTTCTCTGTCATGTAAGTCAGTCATGTGAGTCAGAGGCTCCACCCAGCGTTACAGCTCCAGACACACTTTGAGTGACAGATGTAGCCAAATATATAAGAGATTCAGAAAAAGAAAAATAAATCTTCAAAAACTCATGTCAACCTTTTTATTGTCGACCATAGTCGTGCCAGTGTTTTGCATGTGCCATTTAATCCTGGGGTTGCCGTGAATCGTGTGCGGGGGTGGGGGAGGGAGGAGGTGAGGGGTTTCCGCGAATCACGGGAGGAGGGGTCGTGGGTGGATGCCGTGAATTGCGGGAGGGGGGGTCGCGGGAGGGGGGGTGTGGGTGCCGCGAATCGTGGGAGGGGGGGCGCGGGGGGTTGCAGTGAATCGCGGGAGGGTGGGTCGCGGGGGCGGGGGGTTGCCGCAATGACAGGAGGGGGGTCAGGGGTGGGGAATCACGGTAGGGGGGTTCGTGGGGGGCACCGTGAACCGCAGGAGGGGGGGCCCGGGGGGTTGGCGCGAATCGTGGGACGGGAGGTCGCGGGGTGCCGCGAATCGCAGGAGGGGGGGGTGGTGTCACGGGGTGGGGCCGCGAATCACGGGAGTCACCGGGGGTGCCGCGAATTGCGAGGGGTGTGCTGCAAATCGCGGGAGGGGGGTCACGGGGGGTGCCGCGAATCGCCACAAGAAAAAATCAACACAGAAAGGTCAACACATGTAAATGTTGACATAAGTGTGGCACTTCATTGGTGTCCATGTCGACACATGAGAATGAATATGAAAACATTGAAAAAGTGAAAAAAAAATCTTGTCAACCTTTTTACATAGAATAGAATAGAATTCCTTTATTCGTCTCACAATGGAGAAATTTACAATTGTTACAGCAAGGTTCAAGTACAGATAAGGGTGAAAATAGCAAATAAGATAAGAAGTCCAAACAATATAAATCTAGAATCAAGAACCTAAGAACATGTAGGTCCCTACAGACCATGACAGTTGTACATTCTGATTGCAGCAGGTAGAAAAGACCTGCGGTACCTCTCCGTTGAGCATCGAGGGTGAAGCAACCTATCACTGAAAGTGCTACACAGATCCGTCAAAATATTTTTGAGAGGGTGTGAAGCATTATCCAATAATGATGTTATCTTGCTGATCATTCTCCTCTCACCCACAGGGGGACATTTACCAAAATGGATTCGTAGAAAAAAGGTGTATTCGTAGGGAGAAATACACCTTTTTTTTACGAATTTGTATTTTCGGGATTTACAATCACAAAAATTCGTAGTCCTAAAGATGGAACATTCGTATTTGTATTTACAAATACGAATGTCTACACCATCGATAGAATACGACAGAAATCACCATTCAAAAGAATGGTGGTTTCTGATTTACTAAGCAGCCGTACTGATAATACGGCTGCTTAGTGGTGTAAAACACCCACGCAAATACGACAGGAAAATAGAACACCATTTTCATGTCGTATTTGCGTTTTAGCCTGCACGGATCAGTCAGATCCGTGCAGGCTACAGTGTAAAAAAATAGAAAAATTAAATAAATAAAAAAAAAACCGGCGTGGGGTCCCCCCCACAGCCGAAACCAGCACCAGGCTGACAGAGCCTGGAGCCGGTAATTAAAAATCAGGGAACCCGACAAATAGGGGTTCCCCGATTTTTAACAACCAGCCCCAGGCTCCTGCTCTGGGGCTGGTTCCCAAAATACGGGGGACAAAATGACTAGGGGTCCCCCGTATTTTAAGAACCAGCCCCAGGCAAAACCAGCCAGCAGGCTAATGCCACAGCCGGGGGGAGACTTTTTATGCAAGTCCCCCCGGCCAAAGCATTAACACTACCGACCAGTCAGCCTGGCCAGGGGCCCTGGGGGAGTGGGGACCCCCCCAATAAAGGGGTCCCCCCCCCTCCAGGACTTACCTGACCAGGCTGAAGCCTGGTGCTGTCCCCGGTGACCCTGGGCTGTGGTCACCGGGCTGATCTTGGTGTAAAAAATAGAATAAAAACCATTGTCTTTTACTGGTGAACTATGAGTCCCAGCAAGCCTCCCCCGCAAGCTGGGACTTGGAGAACCACAAGTCCCAGCCTGCGGGGCATTAAAGGGCCCGCTGGGTCTTGTAGTGCCACAGTAAAAGAAAGAGTTAAATAAACACACTGACACACGTGAAAAATAAAAGTTTAATACATACATAACACATACATACTGATACTTACCTTTCTTGATCCCGTAGGTAGCCCTGGTCCTGATGTCCTGTGTCGTCCATGTCGGCTGTCTGCGTCGTCCTCCAGGTCCATGTCGACGGTCCGTGTCGTCCTCCAGGTCCATGGCGGTGTCCGGGTCCGAAGAAATCCATGTTGGAGCTGTGGAAGGAAATCCTACTCACCTGTTCCTGCGCTGAAGAAGTCTTGTCTTGATCCGACGTAGTCCAGGTAATCTTCATGCTGTCGCCGGTCCCCGCTGTCTGCGCTGTCTCTGCATCGCGCTGAGGAGAGATGCTGAAGTTTCATATTCGGCGCCTCTCCTCAGACTGAATTCTATTGGCCGCCTAGCAGGCCAATCAGGAGCCGACTTTCTCGGCTCCTGATTGGCCTGCTAGGCGGCCAATAGAATTCAGTCTGAGGAGAGGCGCCGAATATGAAACTTCAGCATCTCTCCTCAGCGCGATGCAGAGACAGCGCAGACAGCGGGGACCGGCGACAGCATGAAGATTACCTGGACTACGTCGGATCAAGACAAGACTTCTTCAGCGCAGGAACAGGTGAGTAGGATTTCCTTCCACAGCTCCAACATGGATTTCTTCGGACCCGGACACCGCCATGGACCTGGAGGACGACACGGACCGTCGACATGGACCTGGAGGACGACGCAGACAGCCGACATGGACGACACAGGACATCAGGACCAGGGCTACCTACGGGATCAAGAAAGGTAAGTATCAGTATGTATGTGTTATGTATGTATTAAACTTTTATTTTTCACGTGTGTCAGTGTGTTTATTTAACTCTTTCTTTTACTGTGGCACTACAAGACCCAGCGGGCCCTTTAATGCCCCGCAGGCTGGGACTTGTGGTTCTCCAAGTCCCAGCTTGCGGGGGAGGCTTGCTGGGACTCATAGTTCACCAGTAAAAGACAATGGTTTTTATTCTATTTTTTACACCAAGATCAGCCCGGTGACCACAGCCCAGGGTCACCGGGGACAGCAGCAGGCTTCAGCCTGGTCAGGTAAGTCCTGGAGGGGGGGGACCCCTTTATTGGGGGGGTCCCCACTCCCCCAGGGCCCCTGGCCAGGCTGACTGGTCGGTAGTGTTAATGCTTTGGCCGGGGGGACTTGCATAAAAAGTCTCCCCCCGGCTGTGGCATTAGCCTGCTGGCTGGTTTTGCCTGGGGCTGGTTCTTAAAATACGGGGGACCCCTAGTCATTTTGTCCCCCGTATTTTGGGAACCAGCCCCAGAGCAGGAGCCTGGGGCTGGTTGTTAAAAATCGGGGAACCCCTATTTGTCGGGCTCCCTGATTTTTAATTACTGGCCCCGGCTCCTTCAGCCTGGTGCTGGTTTCGGCTGTGGGGGGGACCCCACGCCGTTTTTTTTTTTTATTTATTTATTTTTCTATTTTTTTTACACACCGCAGCCTGCACGGATCTGACTTGATCCGTGCAGACTGCTAGAAATAATTCGTATTAGCAGCCGTATATACGGCCGCTAATACGAATCATTACACCATCGGAGGGTTACAAAGCAGTCGTATCTGACTGCTTTGTAAATCCCCCTCCGGAACACGACTTTGCATACGACTTAAACAGTCGTATGCAGTCGTAGGGAAACAACCAATACGAAAAACTAGGTTTTTCATATTGGTAAATTTCCCTGACAATCTCTACAGAATCCAAAGGCATTCCTAGGACAGAACTGGCCTTCCTCACCAGCCTGTTAAGTCTCTTATTGTCGGCTGTTGAAACACTGCTGCCCCAGCAGACCACTCCGTAGAATATGGCTGATGCCACTACACAGTCAAAGAAGGTCTTCAGGAGCGCTCCCTGCACTCCAAAGGACCTCAGTCTCCTCAGCAGATAAAGTCTACTCTGCCCTTTCCTATACAAAGCAGCAGAATTATCAGTCCAGTCCAATTTATTGTTCAGATGAAAACCCAGATACTTGTAAGTTCTTACGATCTCAATATCCATTCCCTGAATACTCACAGGAGTTGGGGGGGTATGCTGACGTTTCCTGAAATCAACTACCAGCTCCCTAGTCTTCCTCGTATTGAGTTGAAGATGGTTCCCCTGACACCAAGTGGCAAAGTTCTGCACAAGTTCTCTGTACTCCCTATCTTCGTTTTCATTGTCGACCATAGCCATGTCAGTGTTTTGCATGTGCCATTTAATTGTGGGGATGCCGTGAATGGGGGGGGGGGGGGGAGGGAGGGAGGTGCATACCTCCCAACATGACCCTCTCCAGGAGGGACACATTGCTCTGTTTCTGGACTTTCTTCTTAATTTATGGATTACCATCACCTGTGCTTAAACACCTTTCTTATCAATTACCCTGTTTAAAACAGGTGATGACAATCATAAATTAAGATGGAAGTCCACAAACAGAGCATTCTGTCCCTCCTGGAGAGGGTCATGTTGGGAGGTATGGCGGTGTGGGGCGCTCACCTAGTGTGTCTGGTGAGTAGCTGTGTCTTTGCTGTGTAACTTGGAGAGGCAGAGGGTGTCTGGCACTGTCTGTGGGCTCACTGGGCTGGTTCTCTGTCATGTGAGTCAGTCATGTGAGTCAGAGGCTCCACCCAGCGTTACAGCTCCAGACACACTTTGAGTGACAGATGTAGCCAAACATATAAGAGATAATAACAGATGACCGATGGCAGGGGATGCCGGCGCTCAGAAAACTGCAGCATCCCCAAAGAGGGAATCCCGACAGGGGTCAGGTAAATATACTCTCACTGTCATCTTTCAAATCCTAACCCCACCCCCCTGCAGCCTAACCCCCCTGCAGCCTGACCCCGCCCCCTACAACTAAAACCTGTAGCCTGACCACACACCCCTGCAGCCTGACCTTAAACCTCCACACTGGTACCTAAACCTAACCCCAACACCCCACCTCCTACACCTAATCCCCCCAGCCGAACCCTATCCCCCTTCTAAGTGTCTTCCCCCCTTCCTCGTAGCCTAAACCCCCCTCCCTGTTGCTTAACCCCAAGTCGTCACACTAGTGACTAAACCTACCCCACCTCTTTTACCGGTCAGCATACTTACCATTCGGCATCCCGGCAGTCAGAATCCCGGCGCTGGCATCCTAATTGGCATCGGTACAGTATATTGCACACTGGAATCCTGACCACCGGGATGTGGACAGCATCACATATATACATATACATGCACGCGCACACATGGAACCCCCCCCCCCCCTCATAACTCCTGCATTTGCCCCTGTCAGGGCCCATGGTGCAATACACCCGCTGATCCAATGGTAGTTCCACCTACATTTGATTTGGTGCTTTGATTTTAGGCCACTCCTAAAAATATTTCCAGGGCCACTTCTAGTTCCCAATCTGCTCCTACCCTGGAGAAGACACCACCTGCCGGTGAATTGGGGGGTGTCTGTTGGCTTAATGATGTGATTGGTGAATCACGGCATCGTCCCTCCAAATACACAGATTCCTACAGCAGACACGGAACTACATAACAATAACATAGAACCAGTAATTATGTGATATTACATTGCACACAAACCATACATCCCAATACATTCTTCTAAATGGACAACCACTGGTCTAACCCTTGTAGCTGCCCCCTGTGTGGGTCATTGGCTTCTTCCATACTGATAACTACTTGGAGACGTCACTTGAGACAGGGCTGTGTCTATGGCTATGTGACTAATGCCGCTTCCCAAGGTGCATGGCCGTGGGTGGGCTCCATTACTGCCCTGTTGGTTTGCGGCGGCACACAGCAAACTGGACCTTCACCGCCGTTATGTTGCAACATTACATGTGCAACCCAACATCTCCGGCAATGCTGCACATGCTCCAGGAATGATATCAATTGGGATTCCTGCAAGGCCACACCCTTCCCATGCTACCGCACACCCTTTTCGGGCATGAGGGCAGCCATGATGGGACTACTTTTCCGCACCGGCTGTCACTGACTACGGTGCAGCATTGTCTAGGCAGACAAGACTGAGGCGTGACACACTCGCTCCGCTCCGTGACCATCAGCATTGTGTGCGTGAGGCAGAATGAGGCCTAATGTCTCATTCCTCGGGGTCTGTAATAGTCTCCAGTGACCTTATAAGCTTACTATTGATTTAGCCCCGGCCCTCCATCCAGAGAATGGCTGCGTCTAGTATCTTGCGATGCATTATGTTACGCGGGATTACAGATCCAATCCAGACCTGATCACTGGCCTGCGAATTTTCATCAGTTAGTCGCCTCATCAGCCCCTTCGTTAGTATCACTGGTTAATACCGTACCGCCTTGAATCAGCCAGGCTGACGCAGATAATGGGCCACGTTAGTACAGTCATCACGGGGTGATATTCTCTACAAGCCAGAGGCGCTGCTGCATAAGATTCTGAATTATTAAATTCCAATAACTCCCAAATCAGGTGATTCCGGCGGCACAGTACGCTCTGTCCCAAACCAGTGGGACCATTTACAGCTGATTATACTGGAGAGTAAGAAGCATATAAATCCCGCACTGTACGTCTGGACATACACGCCGCCAATAACGCCGGATTTATTGGGCAGGAATTTCAGCAACAATTTCCAGATTGCAGTATTGGACGGTGAAACAATGTGGGATCGATGCATAAAATTCATTAATAATGTATCACTCAGTCTGGCTGGAGGAATGTGCGCACATTTATATCACACTACAGTGAATGCCGGCTTACAGCATAATGACAGATATTAAATATGAAGCTCTAATGGAAACGGCTCCAGGGAAATGACCAGTGAACCCAAAGCCGGGACCTCTCGTTATCCCTTGCTAAATATATATATATATATATATATATTTATATATACTGTATATAATGTAAATGTAACTTTATGTTCAAGGACCACCGCCAGGTGCAGTCATTACTCACTGACACATTTTAAAAGATCAATAGAAAAATACATGGTTTCCCCCAGCACACTGAGCGACACCAGTAACCAGATGTAAATACTACATTGTAATAGAATTCAAAGATCTTGGTTACATTTATTTGCACAAATATATGAATAAGCCCCTAAGCCATTTTCAAAGTGTCTCTGTTTTATTGGGGGTCCCAGTGGCGTAACAATAATTTGCGTGGTCTGTGCCTGGCCGGGAGTCGGGGCACTGACCTGCCGCCGCATTTGCTGTGGCCGGGACTGCAGATTTAGGTCCGGCGATCCTCTTGGCTGTCTCTCCTTATGAAAAATATCTCTACTTCTGTATTTGCACGGCACCCACTAAGCATATAGCTTAGTGGGCGATTCTGTGTAAGAAAATCGCATCGCATGCGATCGCACCGCACATAAAATCGCATGCGATTTTATAGGGTGCGAAGCCAATTTAGTATACACTTGTATGACATACAATGGGATTTAGGCACCCCCACACTATCCACGCCACCCCGAAGCGTGGCGAGCGCAACTAGCCCCCACGTTGGGCAGCAGAACGCGTTGTCTCGACCTTTTCATACCCCCACTATTAACGTCGGTGTGGAGTTGATTTGAAATAGTGTGGGGAGCGCAGCGAGCCACCGAGCCCGAAGCGTGGCGAGGGGACGCGGATTACGTTACATGCATCCCGCTTCCCCTCGCGGGGCTCCCTGCGCTCGCCACGCTTCGGGCTCAGTACCTCGCTGCGCTCGCCACACTATATAAAATCAACTCCACACCGACGTGGATAGTGGGGGTATGAAAAGGTTGGGAGGAAGCGTTCCGCCACACCTCGCGGGGTTTGCTTTGCTTGCCACGCTTCGGGGTGGCTTGGATAGTGGGGGAGTGCCTAAATCCCATTGTATGTCATACAAGTGTATAGTACATTAAATGGCATCACCCCGCCCACGGACAGAGAGCAGTGAATGAATTACATAGGAAAATTGCATTGTATCGCATCACATGCGATTTTTTTTGTGATGCGATTTCCCTATGGTGCCATACGTATGCTAATCCGCACCCTGCTAATACATAAGTACCAAAATATCCCTTACAAAATGGCCGCCCCCTTAATGCAGACAGTTTTTTAGGATGCTAGAGGATGCTGCGACCTCCTCTAGTGTCCTCAAAAACTGTCTGCGTAAAGGGGGCGGCCATTTTGTGGGGGATATTTTTCATAAGGAGAGACAGACAGGAGGAGCGCCGGACCAGGTTAGTAAATCGGCAGGTCCACTCCCGACTCCCAGCCACAAGCAGCGTAGCAATAGCTCCCGCAGACCCCCGGCGCCGGGCGCCCACACTTGGTCAGCGCCTCCCTGCTGTTTCAGGGTCTGCAGCAGTGGCGTAGCTACAGGGGTCGCAGCGGTCGCAACTGCGACCGGGCCCCTGAGCCAGGGGGCCCAACCCCCGCCACTGTCCGGCCGTCCTGTACCGTTTTTTTGCAGTGTCCCTGAAAAAAGATTCCTCCTCTAGACTGTACCGCTCGGCTCAGCAGCCTGTGCGGTGCCCGGCTCTCCCCTTCTGAGGTTCCGTTCCCAAGAGTGCTTTGCGGCGCCGGCGGGCATTGCATGACGTCATGACGTTGCGTGCCACCAGCGCCGCACCCTACGCACAGTCAGTGCACTCGTCAGGGGACGGATGAGAGAGTCTGCCTGCCCAGCCTCACTGCAATCATGTGAGGCCAGATAGTGTGCGGTGGCCGGCCAGGGTGCGCATGAGGGGGGATCTCTCTAGGAGGGACCGGTTCCGGGGCCAGCCGCTGCCTGCAAAGCAACGCCTGAGAGAGGAGTCTCATCTACAAGACGCTGTAAGTCACACAGTATTAAATGTCTAATGTATCCAGCCTGGTCATGTTCCACCTTTCTGCAGTGTGACAGTGACCTGGTGGCTTAGTGTTTATAAGTGGGCTGCTGGCATATTACATCAGTTTATTATATTTAATATACTTAAAAAAAAAATAAGTATATTAAATATATGCTGATTTAATATGCCAGCAGCCCACTAAGCCACCTGAGACTGACCGTCTAACAAAGTCACAGTGACATGGTAGCTTAGTAGTGGGCTGCTGGCATATTAAATAAGTATATTTGATATACTTATTTAATATGTAGTAGTACTAATATATATATATATATAGTAACCCAGAGCAACAGACCGAGATTTTAATTTTGTTGTATGTAGGGGGGCCCCAAGCTGACCTTTCGCACCAGGGCCCATGAACCCTTAGCTACGCCCCTGGTCTGCAGTGATATTGTTACGCCACTGGGGGTCCCCAATGCTATATCTAGGTATGGGGTGCGGCACCCCAAAAGATCAGAATAAGCCAGAAAGACCAAAGCAGCACACTAGTAAAACATCTTGTGTTAATAAATATAAGTCTTAGGAACCAAAGCTAAAGCAAATCAAAGATAATGCAAAAATAATGAATGTAAATAAAATATTAAAGAATAGTGTTAGCTGAATCCAGCGCACAGAGGAGCAGCCTGTGTTTTTACACAGGCAGCTCCTCCCTCATACTGAGGGAACCCCACTGACATCAGTAATTAGGTCACCCCTCAGCCAATCAGGTTAGAGCGCCAGAGGAGTCTATCAGGCGCACGGTTCTTTTTGGTCTCGAACCTGATTGGCTGAGGGGTGTCTCATTGACTCGGTGGGATTCCCTCAGTGCGCTGGTTTGGGTATTCTTTTTTTAACCCTTTGGATTCTACTGGAACAAAAGAGGACATAATCTACAATGGAAGTAGGTGGGTATTGGACTTTCTTTTCCACAGCTCCCACATGTATTTTTTACTGGACAAGGGGAACAATCTACATGGCAAGATAGGGAATAAACTTGTAAGTTCACGGTGTGTGTGTGTGTGTGTGTGTATTTATTTTAGCATGGATTCTGCTGTGAAACAAAAATGCCCTTTAATGCCCAGCTTGCAGGTACTTGTGGTTCTCCGAGGATTGCTGAGACTTATTGTTCCACAGCAGAACACAGTATTATTTATATATATATATATATATATATATATATATATATATATATATATATCTTTTACACTAAAAAATTTGGCTGAGCTTGCTCTGCCGAGCACCAGGTCCTGGCCACAAATAGATCGAATGACCACAACTTGGTGCGTTCCTACTCATCTTTGTAAATTTCCCTATTTGAAGTTCTTCACCCCAGACATCTCAGGTGTTTGGGGGCCTTAAGAAAAATAAAAACAAAAATGTTCTTTTATCATAAGGCGTCTACGCAAAATGTTTTAATTGACATAAAAAAAATCCTACGTATCATAATTTTACTATTTTGACCTTGTCTTCAACTGCCTGGCTTCAATGGTAATTATATCAGAGAGGAAACAAATAGTGGAACAGTAAATGGGATGCCTTTAATAGAACTGTAGGTTCCTATGTACTAAGCCTTGAGGAGTGGTAAAGTAGAGCGAGAAATAAAGTACCAGCCAATCATCTCATAAATGTCATTTTTCAAACGCAATCTGTAACATGGCAATTAGGAGCAATACTTTATCTCTCTTCACTTTATAAAGGCTTAGTGGAGAGGATGTTTCCCATAGCAACCAATCAGATTCTGTCTATTATTTATCCGTCGCATCCTAGTCAATGAAAAAAACAAATGGTTGGTTGCTATGGACAATATCACCTACGGTATTTCCATTTTTAGAAGCTTTAGTAAATTATCACCTTAGTACATAGGGGTAATTCATACCTGCTCACTAAGCTGCATGCCTGTACATTTGCTGCCTAGCGTGTAGGTAACGCCGCCCACTGAATGCATGCTCACCCCGCCACCCGAATCCCCTCGCTAGGATGCAAGCGAATGTGTACACTTACACAGCCAATTGCATGAGGCCGCTCTGGGGGTGTGCACATACGTATGAGTGACATCCGCATGCGTCTCCCCCATCATCGGAGACAGGGCTGAATAGGCCCCATATATCCTGTGATCCCTACTTCACATTTAAATAATGTTCTACAACCACCATCACCTTACAAAAACCGTCCATTAATGTTATTGCACAAAGACCTTTTCTGTCATTTAAAACAATATTGGTGACAAACAAAACCATCTTATAAACAATGAAAAGCTAAAAATCTTCCATTCTCTTCTAAACAACCATTTACATTTCAGATATCGACTGATCTCTTATTAAACCATCAAGTTAGAATAAAATATAATTGTGTGTTTGAGTTCCGTCGCCCGGCACTAATGACAATCGCCACTGGGGGGCAGTGTTACTATTTGTATGTTGAGCCATCTAGCAAGTTACACATTTTTTATTCTGCAATATTTAAGTTATCAGCATTTGTGTGTCAGGCCGCAAATAAATGTGTCTTTATTTTAGACCTTTGATTAAATCTACAGCGTAACCTGTTTAGGGAAGTCACACATCCTGCCAGGGCGGCTAATTTATTGGTTCTGAAAGCAGAATGCTTGCAAATATTTTCCTTGGAAACTGTTTGAAAAATAGCTTGGGCTGAATGAAATGTTATTAAATGTTTGGGATTTTATTATTATTTGTTTATCACCAATTCATTAGTGGTTGGTTAATGTAACTATGAAAAGAGGGGTGTACAGCGCTAGGTTTGACTGAAGAAAGTGTACACTACCACATGTACATATGTATATATAACATTTATTAATACAAGAAAATTAATTGGATGAGAGCTCTCATAAAAACATATACAATAAAATGAACGTCCTGGAGAGAGATGAACTGGTCCGGAAATAAAGTGCAGGGTTTTAGTGCAGTCTTGGTTTGGTGCAAACAGAGCAATAAAGTGCAGTGGAGTGATGCTGGAAGCTGCTCAACGCGTTTCAGCGCTATCTCGCGTCTTCATCAGGAGCTGGGGTATGCCCAGCTCCTGATGAAGACGCGAGATAGCGTCGAAACGCGTTGAGCAGCGTCCAGCATCACTCCACTGCACTTTATTGCTCTGTTTTCACCAAACCAAGACTGCACTAAAACCCTGCACTTTATTTCCGGACCAGTTTATCTCTCTCCAGGACGTTCATCTTCCAGCAGCCATTTGCAATACCATGCCTGGTATATACATACCTTAAGGACTGCCTACTTCTTATCCACCTTGACACCTGGACTCACTGGGCATTTTATCCGGATTGGGATATATTTCATGCAGTCATACCATCAAGGAGACCGTTTATACCTTCCCGTCTCCCCCTGGTAAATATTAATGTGCTGGTGCACACATTGTGGAGCCTTTTCTCATCAGAGAGCCTCTGTCCTATTATTGTTTTTAATATATAATTTTATTGTATATGTTTTTATGAGAGCTCTCATCCAATTAATTTTCTTGTATTAATAAATGTTATATATACATATGTACATGTGGTAGTGTACACTTTCTTCAGTCAAACCTAGCGCTGTACACCCCTCTTTTCTTTTTGCCTATTTAATAATTGGGAGAATTACACACTCCCTGTACAGGAGCTTTGGCTGTGCCTGTGGTTCTCTTTCCTTTTTTTCTACTTGGGTTAATGTAACTATACAGTACATTGAGAGGCAGGAGTAGAATGGATTACAGGGTTGTGCTTGGATATACGGTATGTTTAATTATTTTTAAAAGCACTATATTGTGTTCGGGGGTCATGGGTTCAAATCCAACCAGTGCACGGTCTCATTCTGTGCACAGTTTGTATGTTCCCCCCACGTTTTTGGTGAATGATTTAATATTCTCTGTATATTGCATGGGCAATGCAGTATATAACTAACCAGTCATTAAACTTTCAAGTTTTAACTTTATATATGAAGCCGAGCATCCTCTTAGAAATCTTCTGTAGGTTGTAATGCCACATTTGGCCTGCAGATGGCACTATTGTGGCTGGCATTAGTGTGAGGCCTGGATTTGTGGGGTAATAAGAAAGTATGCAGATAGTGATAGTGGGCCTAATTCAAACCTGGTAGCAAGGCTGCAATTTTTTTCGATGCACCTTACTATGCTGCATGTGGGTGGCCAGCATTTATGACATAAAAACTTCTATAGGAAACATACTTTTTTTCACCAATTGATGGGTTTTCCTTCTGGTGGAAGACAGAAAGCGCTGGGTCAATCAAGGGAGGGGCTTAGCAGCAATTCAGGGGTGGAGCTTAGCTCAATGGCTCCTGCACTGGGTATAAAAGACCCACTGATATGCTCACTACCATCAATGGGGAAGACTCATCGAACCGACTTAGTCAGTGGCAAAACCAGCGAATATCGGCAAACCCAAGATGGCTGCTTACCATCAATGACCAATGACAATTCCTAACCAGTACTATACATACTACTTTTGCATATTCATTACACTTAGGACCTTATTCAGATCCGCTCGCTCCCCCGCACGTTCGTATGGTGGGAGCAATGTTCTGGTAATGCGCTGGACGCAAACAGGCATGACGATCTGCAAGTTCACCATCCCGTTCATACTCACAAGTGCGGGCGTGGGGCAGCGGTGATGGGAAGCGCCCATGGGAACACCCAGCATTTCATAGGTGTTCCCATGGAAACACTGAGTCTTCCTATGGAAATGAGGCAGTGACGTGGTTCCCGGGGGCAGGCAGCTGACATCACCGGGTGTCAGCTGCCCACCCTCTTCCTGTACAGGGAACATTCAAAACTAAGACCTATGTTAGTTTTGTTTGCTCATTCCAACTCATTCGATGGTTGGCAACCATAAAATGATTTGGTCCTGCACCCAAAGCGGGGACCTGGCTGAGCGAGGGGGGGAACCACCAGGCGACAGGCGGCATACAACCACATGCGACAGGCAGCATACAACCACATGCAGCGCTGCAATAACCTCCTTACTGTTTCAGATCTTAAACATGTTTCCTTTGTTAAATAAAACAATCACTTTTCTACTTGTTACTCCGGTTATCTTTGTCTAAATGTCACGATCCATCACGTGATCGGGTTGAAGAAATGATGTCTCCTATTATTACGTGTGATAGGTTGTTGTAAGGAAATACCAAACAGATCTGTAGAGCTTTTCTGGTGGAGTCAGGATGCCATATGCGGATCTGAGATCCCTCATAAACCAGGTTAGGGGTTGACTCAACATTGTGGAACATCCACACCAGATACCACCTCCAGAGAGAGGTCAGGGATGCTCTCCCCCTCCAACAGTACGGATCTCGTTATCAGACCTTGCATCTTTGTCTGTTGCATTCCAATATGTAATGAGTGTGTAGAGACACAAAAGGAGAGTGGAATCCTTTCATGTACAAGGATCAATTACTTAGGGAAATTCATTAGTGTTCAGCATTGAGCTGGTTAAGACTCTGGAAGGTGGGAGGGATGAGGGAGCTGCATTGTGGTATATCTACCTTTCTCCCACCATAACCTGTGTCCATTTCTTGGGGAACGCAGCTATTCATGCTGGGAATGCCCCAATCTTCCTTCATCTGTGAAATTCCTCCTGGTACTTGTGTGTAAGTTAGGCTTCTGTGTTTTTATTCCTTTTTATTTTGTTTGAGATTGTATTCTTCTGTGTGTATTCTTAAAATATATTTAATCATCTTTTTAACCATTTTGTAACTCGGTGGCAGATTTATTAAGCTCGGTGAAGTGATAAACTGTCTAGTTTTTATCACCGGCCAATCAGATCTTACCTGTCATTTTTCAAACCAAGCCTGTAGCTTCACAGGTAGGAGCTGATTGGCCGGTGATAAAAAACAGACAGTTAATCACTTCTCTGAGCTTAATAAATCTACCCCTAAAGCTCTGAAGTATTCTTGGAAATAAATAATTTCTAGTTCTGAAATCTGTGTTCCTAATGACTCAACACCTAGTGTGGCTTACGCTGTACCCTTTTTATATATTGTATTGTGTGTCCGGGTGCGAACACAAGCGCACCCTGCAATCGAGAGCTTGCGTTGTCGGCAGTGACCGTATATAAGTGACCTGTGTGTCCAAAGTGAACCTCAAGTCACGGCCTGTGCTGTTCAGATTGATGTACCTGGAGAAGCGACCGGTAAGTCTGTGACAACCCCATACACACTAGGCTATATTGTTCACAATATCGCTCAGAAAGGGCTTTATGAGCAATTTTGTGCTCATTAGAGGACATCCAGAACTTTGTGAGACAACGGCTGACTGAGACCGGAAATCTGCAAACAGGAAGTAACACCGGTGGCACTTCCGGTCCGGCGACACGAGCACTTCCGAATTCTGGTACGCTTCCACTTACTCCCACATATCATTGACATATACTTATCTGTGGCAAATAGGGAGATATCACACTATTGCGGTATTTTGTTTTGGGATCTTTCAATGGGATGTGAACTCCAATGACAGGTGGAAAAGGACATCAACCAGGTCCCTTCAGATCACCATCTCTTATTTATAGCGAATATTGTCTGCAAATTTTGGTAGACAAATGTAAGGGGTACGGTTCCACAAATAACCACGATCTAAGTCACAAATCATATAACGTGACTTCACTATTGTGTGGTATTCATTTCTTCTTGTTTCTGGGGTCATCATTAAATGTACGTACCTGCGACAATATTGAGGCTCGGTACCCAGCTGCATGAAGGAAGCGATGCATGTAGGTAACGACCCCTCCCTCGTCATGTTTGGACGAGGGAGTCCTTGTTAATGACGGTCATGTTGCAGCCGCTGCATGACCTTTGCTCACCCCACCACCTGCCCCCTTGCGCCCAGCATTGGCAAGTGTGTAAGGACACTCTCCAATGTGTTGGGACACTCTCCAATCAACGGGACTGTCCCGCTGGAATTGGGACAGTTGGGAGGTATGTAATACAGAGGCAGGGCATGCTGAGATGTATAGTTCTATACCACAGGTTCCCCACCACAGATGCCTAGCGGAGCCTGTCTCTCCTGGTGGGAATGTTTAAATATTCTCTGTACAGCGCTGCGGAATATGTGTGCACTAGGCGGAACATGGCCTGTTATACATGTTACAGCTACAAATTAGGTATTTGTTCGGCTGCCTCGTACCCCAATCATTACAGATATTTATTCTCTATAACCTTGGATTCCCTTGTAGCTTTAAAGCATTTTTTGGGAGCTCTCCAGGGTCCTGATAATGTCCGTACACCGAGCCTGTCATATCTGTGACTTGTGCAGCACAGGCTAATGGCTGCGGCTTATAATTGGGTTCTGCGGGTCCTTGTGTTACTCTCTCTGTCATCTGTGACTGAACTTTCATCTTACAGTAGAGACGGCGGTACAGATAATATCTGTCTGACTCAGATGGTGAAATACTCTTTATACTATATTGTATTATTTTAGTCATGGCCGGGTGTGTAATATCTGCAGGACATCATGTATGTACATTTCTGATTGGCTTATCACTGCCGATAATTTCTGATTGGCTTATCACTGCCGATAATGGCAGATATGTGCCGATAATTCACTGCCATGCTGCCGTAATACTTTTGCAAAACATACATTTGCGCTACATCACCCATTACTAAGCTGAATCAATTAGCACATTTTATTACTCAGTGCTGTAGAATAAAATAAATAGAAGTAGATGACGCAATCTTATTAATAAGGAATATTTGTTTGTTTTATAAATACAATAATAAGTTACTTAAAAAAACAGTACTTATACAGTATGTTAGTTGGGCGCCCACTAATCTATTTGCTTAGTGGGCTATTCTCCGTAGGGAAATCGCATGGGCCATTTTAGTGCCATGCGATGTGCGATGCGATGCAATTTTTAATGTTTTCATTGCTCTGTGTGCCCCCAAGGTATTGCATCGCATCTGCCACAAAATCGCATGCGATCGCATGCTATTTTATCGGGTGTGCAATGCCATTACATTAGGTATACAATAATATGATTGCATGTCCAAAAAATACCTTTTACGCCCCCCCCCCCCCCCCACTATCCATGCCACCCCGAAGTGTGGCGGTATGGAGTTGATTGTATATAGTGTGGCGAGCGCAGCGAGCCACCAAGCCTGAAGCGTGGCGAGCGCAGTGAACCCCGTAAGGGGATGCGGAATACATGTAAAGTAATCCGCGTCCCCTCTCGGGCATGCTACGCTCGCCACGCTTCGGGCTCGGTGGGTCGCTGCACTCGCCACACTATATAAAATCAACTCCACACCGACGTGGATAGTGGGGGTATGAAAAGGTCGGAGGACACGTTCCGACGCCCCGCTTCGGGGTGGCGTGGATAGTGGGGGGGTGGGTGCGTAAAAGCAATTTTTTGGACATACAATGATATTATTGTATACCTAATGTAATAGCATCGCACACCCGATAACATCGCATGCGATTTTGCGGGAGGTGCGATGCGATCCCCCAGGGCTAAAAGT
The DNA here is from genome assembly GCF_055691185.1 of Crinia signifera. Taxonomy (NCBI): domain Eukaryota; kingdom Metazoa; phylum Chordata; class Amphibia; order Anura; family Myobatrachidae; genus Crinia; species Crinia signifera. The sequence goes on along the minus strand of NC_139218.1, from coordinate 12,835,967 downwards.
GCAGTGAATAAATTACATAGGAAAATCGCATCGCATGCCCTTAAAATGGCCCATGCGATGCGATGCGATTTTCCTACGTTACCGTCCGTATGCTAATTGGGCGCCCAACTAACATATAAGTATCAAAAAAGGCTTTCCTTTTACAATCTCTCTATATTAATAACAGATGGATGACTTTTATGAGGGACTTATTGCTGGGATGGCTTTTCTCATATAAAATTTATGGTCTTGGGGCCCGATTCCGAATTGATCGTTGTTGTGCAAAGTTCCTGCGTAAGGATTGTAGCGCGCATGTTTGAGCCCAAATAATGACTGAAAAAGCGCATGCAACGTAATCTCATTGCTGTCGCAATTTGATGGATGTGAAGCTGGCATTTGGGGGTGGTAACCGATGGGGATGGTAAAAGTATAACCCAAGTCAGTCTAAAGCAAAAAAAAAAAATGTGACAACTCACGTTGACTGTGGCTGTCAATCACGTTGCCGTCTATCTAACGATTGCGTCTAACTTTCGTTACTGTCAATCTAGACGCTGCTGACTAACTTCAGGTGTCTAACTAGACACATTTGACCAAGAGTGGTTGACCGTGGGATTGGGGGTTTAGGTGCCATCAATCCGTCGACTAGATACGTTGGTGAACTGTCCATGTGCACCTGCTGGTTGACCTGGAACATGTGACCTGCTGGGTGGTCTGTAAACTGTGACAGTTATTTGCAGCCACCCACTAAGTAGGAATTTTTCAAAACTCGTCTTCTAAGGGGGTGTCCCTAAAATGCCCAATTCTGGCTGTTGGGATAATAGTCCTGAATCTTCTGAAAACCGGATACTCCCCTAAAATCGTCAGGAGTTGGGTTTAAAACGTTCACGATGACCAAAATAGTTTTGAAATGTATATATATTATAATGTGTCACGTTAATAACTGTGCCCATCCGGTATGAGGAACCTGCTGTGATGAGTCAGCATTATCGTTTCATGTCTATGAGAAGTCTGCTGGGCTGTAATCTAGCGGAGATGACATATTTCTGCGATTGCCCTCCTTATGACGGAAATCAATATGGCCGACAGGGTCATTCCTTCCTGCGCTCGGATAGATCATTATTCCAAATGTATTGTGACTGTTTGTGTCAATAAACAGTCACAAAGGAATTAAGCCGAACTGATTGCTTTCCTGCCCTGGAATCTGGAATCCCATAAATGGGGAGGTCAACAAGAGAGTCAAACGTTAACAAAACACAGCAAGAACTCTCCTTATACCCCCTCACTCCATTGGGGACGGGGAACGCTCCACCAGCCTTACCCTAAAATTATACTAAGGCAAGCGATATATACAATGGGCCTGATTCACGTTTGTAAGGAAAGAAATTAAACCGAACACAGAAGAGCGCAGGTCATATCAGACGAGTTGTCAGTGTAGGATATCTATGGCAGTTATCACGTTATCTCTGCAGAGAACCTAGAACAATGCATGGGGTAGTAGATAGAGTATGTGCTATTATGTCTCCTGTACTTACCGTAGCTGTACAAATGAAACCACAATTCTGGTTGCTACAACCTTGTTCTAGCAGTGAGTTGTAATGTAATAGGGCAGACAGGAGTCTATACAGTTAGAGTAGTAGAGGTGAGGAATGCATTGTCAGGAATGGTGATTTCTACAGATCCTGTTTTTTGCCTTAAACTACTGTAGAGTAGTTAGGGCAGTTGGACGGTGTAATGGTTAGCATTACTGCCTCACAGCACTGAGCTCATGGGTTCTATCCCCACCATGTGTTATATATACGGGGCAGTACGGATGGTGTAATGGTTACATTACTGCCACACAGCGCTGAGGTCATGGGTTCTATCCCCACCATGTGTTATATATACGGGGCAGTACGGATGGTGTAATGGTTACATTACTGCCACACAGCGCTGAGGTCATGGGTTCTAGCCCCACCATGTGTTATATATACGGGGCAGCACGGATGGTGTAATGGTTACATTACTGCCTCACAGCACTGAGGTCATGGGTTCTATCCCCACCATGTGTTATATATACGGGCAGTACGGATGGTGTAATGGTTACATTACTGCCACACAGCGCTGAGGTCATGGGTTCTAGCCCCACCATGTGTTATATATACAGGGCAGTATGGACGGTGTAATGGTTAGCATTACTGCCTCACAGCGCTGAGGTCATGGGTTCTATACCCACCATGTGTTATATATATACAGGCAGTACGGATGGTGTAATGGTTAGCATTACTGCCTCGTAGCACTGAGGTCATTGGTTCTATTCCCACCATGTGTTATATATACGGGGCAGTACGGCTGGTGTAATGGTTAGCATTACTGCCTCACAGCACTGAGGTCATGGGTTCTATCCCCACCATGTGTTATATATACAGGGCAGTACGGATGGTGTAATGGTTACATTACTGCCTCACAGCGCTGAGGTAATGGGTTCTATTCCCACCATGTGTTATATATACGGGGCAGTTGGACGGTGTAATGCTTAGCATTACTGCCTCACAGCACTGAGGTCATGGGTTCTATCCCCACCATGTGTTATATATATGGGGCAGTACGGATGGTGTAATGGTTAGCATTACTGCCTCACAGCGCTGAGGTCATGGGTTCTATCCCCACCATGTATTATATATACGGGGCAGTACAGATGGTGTAATGGTTAGCATTACTGCCTCACAGCACTGAGGTCATGGGTTCTATCCCCACCATGTGTTATATATACGGGGCAGCACGGACGGTGTAATGGTTAGCATTACTGCCTCACAGCACTGAGGTCATGTGTTCTATCCCCACCATGTGTTATATATACAGGGCAGTTGGACGGTGTAATGGTTAGCATTACTGCCTCACAGCACTGAGCTCATGGGTTCTATCCCCACCATGTGTTATATATACAGGGCAGTACGGATGGTGTAATGGTTACATTACTGCCACACAGCGCTGAGGTCATGGGTTCTATCCCCACCATGTGTTATATATACGGGGCAGTACGGATGGTGTAATGGTTACATTACTGCCACACAGCGCTGAGGTCATGGGTTCTAGCCCCACCATGTGTTATATATACAGGGCAGTATGGACGGTGTAATGGTTAGCATTACTGCCTCACAGCGCTGAGGTCATGGGTTCTATACCCACCATGTGTTATATATATACAGGCAGTACGGATGGTGTAATGGTTAGCATTACTGCCTCGTAGCACTAAGGTCATTGGTTCTATTCCCACCATGTGTTATATATACGGGGCAGTACGGCTGGTGTAATGGTTAGCATTACTGCCTCACAGCACTGAGGTCATGGGTTCTATCCCCACCATGTGTTATATATACAGGGCAGTACGGATGGTGTAATGGTTACATTACTGCCTCACAGCACTGAGGTCATGGGTTCTATCCCCACCATGTGTTATATATACAGGGCAGTACGGATGGTGTAATGGTTACATTACTGCCTCACAGCACTGAGGTCATGGGTTCTATCCCCACCATGTGTTATATATACAGGGCAGTACGGATGGTGTAATGGTTACATTACTGCCTCACAGCACTGAGGTCATGGGTTCTATCCCCACCATGTGTTATATATACAGGGCAGTTGGACGGTGTAATGGTTAGCATTACTGCCTCACAGCGCTGAGGTCATGGGTTCTATCCCCACCATGTGTTATATATACGGGGCAGTACGGATGGTGTAATGGTTAGCATTACTGCCTCACAGCGCTGAGGTCATGGGTTCTATCCCCACCATGTGTTATATATACAGGGCAGTTAGACGGTGTAATGGTTAGCATTACTGCCTCACAGCGCTGAGGTCATGGGTTCTATCCCCACCATGTGTTATATATACGGGGCAGTACGGATGGTGTAATGGTTAGCATTACTGCCTCACAGCACTGAGGTCATGGGTTCTATCCCCACCATGTGTTATATATACGGGGCAGTACGGACGGTGTAATGGTTAGCATTACTGCCTCACAGTGCTGAGGTCATGGGTTCTATCCCCACCATGTGTTATATATACAGGGCAGTACAGATGGTGTAATGGTTACATTACCGCCTCACAGCGCTGAGGTCATGGGTCCTATCCCCACCATGTGTTATATAAATGGGGCAGTACGGATGGTGTAATGGTTAGCATTACTGCCTCAGAGCGCTGATGTCATGGATCCTATCCCCACCATGTGTTATATATACAGGGCAGTACGGATGGTGTAATGGTTAGCATTACTGCCTCACAGTGCTGAGGTCATGGGTCCTATCCCCACCATGTGTTATATATACGGGGCAGTACGGACGGTGTAATGGTTAGCATTACTGCCTCAGAGCGCTGAGGTCATGGATCCTATCCCCACCATGTGTTATATATACAGGGCAGTACGGATGGTGTAATGGTTAGCATTACTGCCTCACAGTGCTGAGGTCATGGGTTCTATTCCCACCATGTGTTATATATACGGGGCAGTTGGACGGTGTAATGGTTAGCATTACTGCCTCACAGCACTGAGGTCATGGGTTCTATCCCCACCATGTGTTATATATATGGGGCAGTACGGATGGTGTAATGGTTAGCATTACTGCCTCACAGCGCTGAGGTCATGGGTTCTATCCCCACCATGTGTTATATATACGGGGCAGTACGGATGGTGTAATGGTTAGCATTACTGCCTCACAGCGCTGAGGTCATGGGTTCTATCCCCACCATGTGTTATATATACGGGGCAGTACGGCTGGTGTAATGGTTAGCATTTCTGCCTCACAGCACTGAGGTCATGGGTTCTATCCCCACCATGTGTTATATATACAGGGCAGTACGGATGGTGTAATGGTTACATTACTGCCTCACAGCACTGAGGTCATGGGTTCTATCCCCACCATGTGTTATATATACAGGGCAGTACGGATGGTGTAATGGTTACATTACTGCCTCACAGCACTGAGGTCATGGGTACTATCCCCACCATGTGTTATATATACAGGGCAGTTGGACGGTGTAATGGTTAGCATTACTGCCTCACAGCGCTGAGGTCATGGGTTCTATCCCCACCATGTGTTATATATACGGGGCAGTACGGATGGTGTAATGGTTAGCATTACTGCCTCACAGCGCTGAGGTCATGGGTTCTATCCCCACCATGTGTTATATATACGGGGCAGTACGGCTGGTGTAATGGTTAGCATTACTGCCTCACAGCACTGAGGTCATGGGTTCTATCCCCACCATGTGTTATATATACAGGGCAGTACGGATGGTGTAATGGTTACATTACTGCCTCACAGCACATGAGGTCATGGGTTCTATCCCCACCATGTGTTATATATACAGGGCAGTATGGATGGTGTAATGGTTACATTACTGCCTCACAGCACTGAGGTCATGGGTTCTATCCCCACCATGTGTTATATATACGGGACAGTACGGATGGTGTAATGGTTAGCATTACTGCCTCACAGCGCTGAGGTCATGGGTTCTATCCCCACCATGTGTTATATATACGGGGCAGTACGGATGGTGTAATGGTTACATTACTGCCTCAGAGCGCTGAGGTCATGGGTTCTATCCCCACCAGGTGTTATATATACAGGGCAGTTGGATGGTGTAATGGTTAGCATTACTGCCTCACAGCACTGAGGTCATGGGTTCTATCCCCACCATGTGTTATATATACGGGGCAGTACGGACGGTGTAATGGTTAGCATTACTGCCTCACAGTGCTGAGGTCATGGGTTCTATCCCCACCATGTGTTATATATACAGGGCAGTACAGATGGTGTAATGGTTACATTACCGCCTCACAGCGCTGAGGTCATGGGTCCTATCCCCACCATGTGTTATATATATGGGGCAGTACGGATGGTGTAATGGTTAGCATTACTGCCTCAGAGCGCTGATGTCATGGATCCTATCCCCACCATGTGTTATATATACAGGGCAGTACGGATGGTGTAATGGTTAGCATTACTGCCTCACAGTGCTGAGGTCATGGGTCCTATCCCCACCATGTGTTATATACGGGGCAGTACGGACGGTGTAATGGTTAGCATTACTGCCTCAGAGCGCTGAGGTCATGGATCCTATCCCCACCATGTGTTATATATACAGGGCAGTACGGATGGTGTAATGGTTAGCATTACTGCCTCACAGTGCTGAGGTCATGGGTCCTATCCCCACCATGTGTTATATATACGGGGCAGTATGGATGGTGTAATGGTTAGCATTACTGCCTCAGAGCGCTGAGGTCATGGGTTCTATCCCCACCATGTGTTATATATACGGGGCAGTACGGATGATGTAATGGTTAGCATTACTGCCTCACAGCGCTGAGGTCATGGGTTCTATTCCCACCATGTGTTATATATACGGGGCAGTACGGATGATGTAATGGTTAGCATTACTGCCTCAGAGCACTGAGCTCATGGGTTCTATTCCCACCATGTGTTATATATACGGGGCAGTACGGACGGTGTAATGGTTAGCATTACTGCTGCACAGCACTGAGGTCATGGGTTCTATTCCCACCATGTGTTATATATACGGGGCAGTACGGATGGTGTAATGGTTAGCATTACTGCCTCACAGCACTGAGGTCATGGGTTCTATCCCCACCATGTGTTATATATACGGGGCAGTACGGACGGTGTAATGGTTAGCATTACTGCTGCACAGCACTGAGGTCATGGGTTCTATCCCCACCATGTGTTATATATACGGGGCAGTACGGATGGTGTAATGGTTAGCATTACTGCCTCAGAGCGCTGAGGTCATGGGTCCTATCCCCACCATGTGTTATATATACGGGGCAGCACGGACGGTGTATTGGTTAGCATTACTGCCTCCAAGCGCTGAGGTCATGGGTCCTATCCCCACCATGTGTTATATATACGGGGCAGCACGGACGGTGTAATGGTTACATTACTGCCTCACAGCACTGAGGTCATGGGTTCTGTTCCCACCATGTGTTATATATATGGGGCAGTACGGATGGTGTAATGGTTAGCATTAATGCCTCCAAGCGCTGAGGTCATGGGTCATATCCCCACCATGTGTTATATAAACAGGGCAGTACGGACGGTGTAATGGTTAGCATTACTGCCTCAGAGCGCTGAGGTCATGGGTCCTATCCCTACCATGTGTTATATATACGGGGAAGTACGGATGGTGTAATGGTTAGCATTACTGCCTCAGAGCGCTGAGGTCATGGGTCCTATCCCCACCATGTGTTATATATATATACGGGGCAGTACGGACGGTGTAATAGTTAGCATTACTGCCTCAGAGCGCTGAGGTCATGGGTTCTATTCCCACCATGTGTTATATACGGGGCAGTACGGACGGTGTAATGGTTATCATTACTGCCTCACAGCGCTGAGGTCATGGGTTCTATTCCCACCATGTGTTATATATATGGGGCAGTACGGATGGTGTAATGGTTAGCATTACTGCCTCACAGCGCTGAGGTCATGGGTCCTATCCCCACAATGTGTTATATATACGGGGCAGCACGGACGATGTAGTGGTTAGCATTATTGCCGGTACTTATGTATAATCTGGGCTCCCATCTTAAATGCACCCCATTTTTTCATACCCCTACTATCCAACTACGCATGGAGTTGATTTTATATAGTGTGGCGAGTGCAGCGAGCCCCGCGAGGGGATGCGGTCTCATAAGAAAAATGGGAGCCCAGATATTACATAAGTACCTTATTGCCTCACAGCACTGAGGTCATGGGTTCTATCCCCACCATGTGTTATATATACGGGGCAGTAATGGTTAGCATTACTGCCTCACAGCACCAAGGTCATGGGCTCTATCCTCACCATGTGTTATATATTCGGGGCAGTACGGACGGTGTAATGGTTATAGCATTACTGCCTCACAGCACCGATGTGTTATATATACAGGGCAGTACGGATGGTGTTATGGTTAGCATTACTGCTGCACAGCACTGAGGTCATGGGTTCTATTCCCACCATGTGTTATATATACGGGGCAGTACGGATGTTGTAATGGTTACATTACTGCCTCACAGCGCTGAGGTCATGGGTTCTATCCTCACCAGGTGTTATATATACAGGGCAGTTGGATGGTGTAATGGTTAGCATTACTGCCTCACAGCACTGAGGTCATGGGTTCTATCCCCACCATGTGTTATATATACGGGGCAGTACAGATGGTGTAATGGTTAGCATTACTGCCTCAGAGCGCTGAGGTCATGGGTCCTATCCCCACCATGTGTTAAATATACAGGGCAGTACGGATGGTGTAATGGTTAGCATTACTGCCTCAGAGCGCTGAGGTCATGGGTTCTATCCCCACCATGTGTTATATATACGGGGCAGTACGGATGATGTAATGGTTAGCATTACTGCCTCACAGCGCTGAGGTCATGGGTTCTATTCCCACCATGTGTTATATATACGGGGCAGTACGGATGATGTAATGGTTAGCATTACTGCCTCAGAGCACTGAGCTCATGGGTTCTATTCCCACCATGTGTTATATATACGGGGCAGTACGGACGGTGTAATGGTTAGCATTACTGCTGCACAGCACTGAGGTCATGGGTTCTATTCCCACCATGTGTTATATATACGGGGCAGTACGGATGGTGTAATGGTTAGCATTACTGCCTCACAGCACTGAGGTCATGGGTTCTATCCCCACCATGTGTTATATATACGGGGCAGTACGGACGGTGTAATGGTTAGCATTACTGCTGCACAGCACTGAGGTCATGGGTTCTATTCCCACCATGTGTTTTATATACGGGGCAGTACGGATGGTGTAATGGTTAGCATTACTGCCATAGAGCGCTGAGGTCATGGGTCCTATCCCCACCATGTGTTATATATACGGGGCAGCACGGACGGTGTAATGGTTAGAATTACTGCCTCCAAGCGCTGAGGTCATGGGTCATATCCCCACCATGTGTTATATAAACAGGGCAGTACGGACGGTGTAATGGTTAGCATTACTGCCTCAGAGCGCTGAGGTCATGGGTCCTATCCCTACCATGTGTTATATATACGGGGAAGTACGGATGGTGTGAAGGTTAGCATTACTGCCTCAGAGCGCTGAGGTCATGGGTCCTATCCCCACCATGTGTTATATATACGGGGCAGTACGGACGGTGTAATAGTTAGCATTACTGCCTCAGAGCGCTGAGGTCATGGGTTCTATTCCCACCATGTGTTATATACGGGGCAGTACGGACGGTGTAATGGTTATCATTACTGCCTCACAGCGCTGAGGTCATGGGTTCTATTCCCACCATGTGTTATATATATGGGGCAGTACGGATGGTGTAATGGTTAGCATTACTGCCTCACAGCGCTGAGGTCATGGGTCCTATCCCCACAATGTGTTATATATACGGGGCAGCACGGACGATGTAGTGGTTAGCATTATTGCCGGTACTTATGTATAATCTGGGCTCCCATCTTAAATGCACCCCATTTTTTCATACCCCTACTATCCAACTACGCATGGAGTTGTTTTATATATACGGGGCAGTACGGACGGTGTAATGGTTACATTACTGCCTCAGAGCACTGAGCTCATGGGTTCTATTCCCACCATGTGTTATATATACGGGACAGTATGGATGGTGTAATGGTTACATTACTGCCTCACAGCGCTGAGGTCATGGGTTCTATTCCCACCATGTGTTATATATACGGGACAGTACGGATGGTGTAATGGTTAGCATTACTACCTCACAGCACTGAGCTCATGGGTTCTATCCCACCATGTGTTATATACACAGGGCAGTACGGACGGTGTAATGGTTAGCATTACTGCCTCAGAGCGCTGAGGTCATGGGTTCTATTCCCACCATGTGTTATATATACGGGACAGTACGGATGGTGTAATGGTTAGCATTACAGCGCTGAGGTCATGGGTTCTATCCCACCATGTGTTATATACACAGGGCAGTACGGACGGTGTAATGGTTAGCATTACTGCCTCAGAGCACTGAGCTCATGGGTTCTATTCCCACCATGTGTTATATATACGGGACAGTACGGATGGTGTAATGGTTAGCATTACAGCGCTGAGGTCATGGGTTCTATCCCACCATGTGTTATATACACAGGGCAGTACGGACGGTGTAATGGTTAGCATTACTGCCTCAGAGCGCTGAGGTCATGGGTTCTATTCCCACCATGTGTTATATATACGGGGCAGCACGGACGGTGTAATGGTTAGCATTACTGCCTCAGAGCGCTGAGGTCATGGGTCCTATCCCCACCATGTGTTATATAAACAGGGCAGTACGGACGGTGTAATGGTTAGCATTACTGCCTCAGAGCGCTGAGGTCATGGGTCCTATCCCCACCATGTGTTATATATACGGGGCAGTACGGACGGTGTAATGGTTAGCATTACTGCCTCAGAGCGCTGAGGTCATGGGTCCTATCCCCACCATGTGTTATATATATACGGGGCAGTACGGAAGGTGTAATGGTTAGCATTACTGCCTCAGAGCGCTGAGGTCATGGGTCCTATCCCCACCATGTGTTATATATACACAGGGCAGTACGGACGGTGTAATGGTTAGCATTACTGCCTCAGAGCACTGAGGTCATGGGTTCTATTCCCACCATGTGTTATATATACGGGGCAGTACGGGCGGTGTAATGGTTATCATTACTGCCTCACAGCGCTGAGGTCATGGGTTCTATTCCCACCATGTGTTATATAAACAGGGCAGTACGGACGGTGTAATGGTTAGCATTACTGCCTCAGAGCGCTGAGGTCATGGGTCCTATCCCTACCATGTGTTATATATACGGGGAAGTACGGATGGTGTAATGGTTAGCATTACTGCCTCAGAGCGCTGAGGTCATGGGTCCTATCCCCACCATGTGTTATATATATACGGGGCAGTACGGATGGTGTAATGGTTAGCATTACAGCGCTGAGGTCATGGGTTCTATCCCACCATGTGTTATATATACAGGGCAGTACGGACAGTGTAATGGTTATAGCATTACTGCCTCACAGTGCTGAGGTCATGGGTTCTATCCCCACCATGTGTTATATATACGGGGCAGTACGGATGGTGTAATGGTTAGCATTACTGCCTCACAGCACTGAGGTCATGGGTTCTATCCCCACCATGTGCTATATATACCGGGCAGTACGGACGGTGTAATGGTTAGCATTACTGCTGCACAGCACTGAGGTCATGGGTTCTATTCCCACCATGTGTTATATATACGGGGCAGTACGGACGGTGTAATGGTTAGCATTACTGCCTCACAGCACTGAGGTAATGGGTTCTATCCCCACCATGTGTTATATATACAGGGCAGTACGGATGGTGTAATGGTTAGCATTACTGCCTCAGAGCGCGGAGGTCATGGGTCCTATCCCCACCATGTGTTATATATACGGGGCAGCACGGACGGTGTAATGGTTAGCATTACTGCCTCAGAGCGCTGAGGTCATGGGTCCATTCCCCACCATGTGTTATATAAACAGGGCAGTACGGACGGTGTAATGGTTAGCATTACTGCCTCAGAGCGCTGAGGTCATGGGTCCTATCCCTACCATGTGTTATATATACGGGGAAGTACGGATGGTGTAATGGTTAGCATTACTGCCTCAGAGCGCTGAGGTCATGGGTCCTATCCCCACCATGTGTTATATATATACGGGGCAGTACGGACGGTGTAATGGTTCGCATTACTGCCTCAGAGCGCTGAGGTCATGGGTCCTATCCCCACCATGTGTTATATATACACAGGGCAGTACGGACGGTGTAATTGTTAGCATTACTGCCTCAGAGCGCTGAGGTCATGGGTTCTATTCCCACCATGTGTTATATATACGGGACAGTACGGATGGTGTAATGGTTAGCATTACAGCGCTGAGGTCATGGGTTCTATCCCACCATGTGTTATATATACAGGGCAGTACGGACAGTGTAATGGTTATAGCATTACTGCCTCACAGCACTGAGGTCATGGGTTCTATCCCCACCATGTGTTATATATACAGGGCAGTACGGACGGTGTAATGGTTAGCATTACTGCCTCAGAGCGCTGAGGTCATGGGTTCTATTCCCACCATGTGTTATATATACGGGGCAGTACGGATGATGTAATGGTTAGCATTACTGCCTCACAGCACTGAGGTCATGGGTTCTATCCCCACCATGTGTTATATATATACGGGGCAGTACGGATGGTGTAATGGTTAGCATTACTGCCTCACAGCACTGAGCTCATGGGTTCTATCCCCACCATGTGTTATATATATACGGGTCAGTACAGATGGTGTAATGGTTACATTACTGCCTCACAGCACTGAGGTCATGGGTTCTATCCCCACCATGTGTTATATATACGGGGCAGTAAGGATGGTGTAATGGTTACATTACTGCCTCACAGCACTGAGCTCATGGGTTCTATTCCCACCATGTGTTATATATACGGGACAGTACGGATGGTGTAATGGTTAGCATTACAGCGCTGAGGTCATGGGTTCTATCCCACCATGTGTTATATATACAGGGCAGTACGGACAGTGTAATGGTTATAGCATTACTGCCTCACAGCGCTGAGGTCATGGGTTCTATCCCCACCATGTGTTATATATACGGGGCAGTACGCATGGTGTAATGGTTAGCATTACTGCTGCACAGCACTGAGGTCATGGGTTCTATTCCCACCATTTGTTATATATACAGGGCAGTACGGACGGTGTAATGGTTAGCATTACTGCTGCACAGCACTGAGGTCATGGGTTCTATTCCCACCATGTGTTATATATACGGGGCAGTACGGATGGTGTAATGGTTAGCATTACTGCCTCACAGCACTGAGGTCATGGGTTCTATCCCCACCATGTGTTATATATACAGGGCAGTATGGATGATGTAATGGTTAGCATTACTGCCTCACAGCGCTGAGGTCATGGGTTCTATTCCCACCATGTGTTATATATACGGGGCAGTACGGATGATGTAATGGTTAGCATTACTGCCTCACAGCACTGAGGTCATGGGTTCTATCCCCACCATGTGTTATATATATACGGGGCAGTACGGATGGTGTAATGGTTAGCATTACTGCCTCACAGCACTGAGCTCATGGGTTCTATCCCCACCATGTGTTATATATATACGGGTCAGTACAGATGGTGTAATGGTTACATTACTGCCTCACAGCACTGAGGTCATGGGTTCTATCCCCACCATGTGTTATATATACGGGGCAGTAAGGATGGTGTAATGGTTACATTACTGCCTCACAGCACTGAGCTCATGGGTTCTATTCCCACCATGTGTTATATATACGGGACAGTACGGATGGTGTAATGGTTAGCATTACAGCGCTGAGGTCATGGGTTCTATCCCACCATGTGTTATATATACAGGGCAGTACGGACAGTGTAATGGTTATAGCATTACTGCCTCACAGCGCTGAGGTCATGGGTTCTATCCCCACCATGTGTTATATATACGGGGCAGTACGCATGGTGTAATGGTTAGCATTACTGCTGCACAGCACTGAGGTCATGGGTTCTATTCCCACCATTTGCTATATATACAGGGCAGTACGGACGGTGTAATGGTTAGCATTACTGCTGCACAGCACTGAGGTCATGGGTTCTATTCCCACCATGTGTTATATATACGGGGCAGTACGGATGGTGTAATGGTTAGCATTACTGCCTCACAGCACTGAGGTCATGGGTTCTATCCCCACCATGTGTTATATATACAGGGCAGTACGGATGGTGTAATGGTTAGCATTACTGCCTCAGAGCGCTGAGGTCATGGGTCCTATCCCCACCATGTGTTATATATATGGGGCAGCACGGACAGTGTAATGGTTAGCATTACTGCCTCCGAGCGCTGAGGTTATGGGTCATATCCCCACCATGTGTTATATAAACAGGGCAGTACGGACGGTGTAATGGTTAGCATTACTGCCTCACAGCGCTGAGGTCATGGGTCCTATCCCTACCATGTGTTATATATACGGGGAAGTACGGATGGTGTAATGGTTATCATTACTGCCTCACAGCGCTGAGGTCATGGGTTCTATTCCCACCATGTGTTATATATACTGGGCAGTACGGATGGTGTAATGGTTAGCATTACTGCCTCAGAGCGCTGAGGTCATGGGTTCTATCCCCACCATGTGTTATATATACGGATCAGTACGGACGGTGTAATGGTTACATTACTGCCTCACAGCACTGAGGTCATGGGTCCTATCCCCACAATGTGTTATATATACGGGGCAGCACTGACGATGTAGTGGTTAGCATTATTGCCTCACAGCACTGAGGTCATGGGTTCTATCCCCACCATGTGTTATATATACGGGGCAGTAATGGTTAGCATTACTGCCTCACAGCGCTGAGGTCATGGGTCCTATCCCCACAATGTGTTATATATACGGGGCAGCACGGACGATGTAGTGGTTAGCATTATTGCCTCACAGCACTGAGGTCATGGGTTCTATTCCCACCATGTGTTATATATTCGGGGCAGTACGGACGGTGTAATGGTTATAGCATTACTGCCTCACAGCACCGATGTGTTATATATACAGGGCAGTATGGATGGTGTAATGGTTATCATTACTGCCTCACAGCGCTGAGGTCATGGGTTCTATTCCCACCATGTGTTATATATACTGGGCAGTACGGATGGTGTAATAGTTAGCATTACTGCCTCAGAGCGCTGAGGTCATGGGTTCTATCCCCACCATGTGTTATATATATGGATCAGTACGGACGGTGTAATGGTTACATTACTGCCTCACAGCACTGAGGTCATGGGTCCTATCCCCACCATGTGTTATATATAAAGGGCAGTACGGATGGTGTAATGGTTAGCATTACTGCCTCACAGCGCTGAGGTCATGGGTTCTATCCCCACCATGTGTTATATATACGGGGCAGCACGGATGGTGTAATGGTTATAGTATTACTGACTCACAGCACTGAGGTCATGGGTTCTATCCCCACCATGTGTTATATATACGGGGCAGTATGGATGGTGTAATGGTAACATTACTGCCTCACAGCACTGAGGTCATGGGTTCTATCCCCACCATGTGTTATATATACGGGTCAGTACAGATGGTGTAAGGGTTAGCATTACTGCCTCACAGCGCTGAGGTCATGGGTTCTATCCCCACCATCTCCTATATATTTGGCTACATCTGTCACTCAAAGTGGGTGTCTGTGTCTATAACGCTCTGTTCCTGGACTTTCCTCTTAATGTGTGATTGCCTTCATCTGTGCTGAACACCTTTCTGAGAAATTAACCTGTTTAAAACAGGTGATGGCAATCATACATTAAGGGGAAGTCTAGAAACAGAGCATTGTGTCCCTCCTGGAGAGGGTCATGTTGGGAGGTATGTGACAGAGAACCAGCCCAGTGAGCCCACAGACAGTGCCAGACACCCACTGACTTCCCATGTTGCCCAGCACTGCTACTCCACAGCCACCAGGTGAGCGCCCCCCTCCCGCGATTTGCGGCAAAACCTCCCCCCCCGCGACCCCCCCTACCGCGATTCGCAGCAAAAACACCCCCGCGACCCCCCCTCCCGCGATTCGCTGCAAAAAGAACCCCCCCCCACGACCCCTCCCGCAATTCGCGGCATAACCACCACCCCGCGACCCCCCCTCACGCGAATCGCGGAAAAAACACCCCCCCCGCGACCTCCCTCCCGCGATTCGCGGCAAAAAGAACCCCCCCCCCCGCGACCCCCCTCCCGCGATTCGCGGCACCCCCCCCCCCGCAATTCACAGCAGCCCCAGGATTAAATGGCACATGCAAAACACTGACATGGCTATGGTCGACAATGAAAAAGGTTGACATGAGTTTTGAAGATTTATTTTTAATTTTTTTAATTTTTTCATATTCATTGTCATGTGTCGACATGGACACCAATGAAGTGGCACACTTATGTCAACATTTACATGTGTTGACCTTTCTGTGTTGATTTTTTCTTGTGGCGATTCGCGTCACACCCCCCGCAACCCCCCCTCCCGCGATTCGCGGCACCCCCCGTGACCCCCCACCTCCCGCAATTCGCGGCAACCCCCCACCGGAACCCCTGTGAACCCCACCCTCCCGCGATTCGCGGCACCCACCCCCGCGACCCCCCCTCCCGCAATTCGCGGCACCCCCCCCCCCCCCGTGATTCGCGGCAGCTCCAGAATTAAATTGCACATGGAAAACACTGACATGGCTATGGTCGACAATGAAAAAGGTTGACATGAGTTTTTGAAGTTTTTTTGTCATTTTTTGAATATTTTCATATTCATTCTCATGTGTCGACATGGACACCAATGAAGTGCCACACTTATGTCAACATTTACATGTGTTGACCTTTCTGTGTTGATTTTTTTCTTGTGGCGATTCGCGTCACACCCCCCGCAACCCCCCCTCCGGCGATTCGCGGCACCCCGGCACCCCCCCCGCGACCCCCCC
Organism: Crinia signifera; assembly: GCF_055691185.1. Classification (NCBI taxonomy): domain Eukaryota; kingdom Metazoa; phylum Chordata; class Amphibia; order Anura; family Myobatrachidae; genus Crinia; species Crinia signifera. Next base: position 12,819,498 of record NC_139218.1, on the reverse strand, counting down.
CCTCCTGCAATTCGCGGCAACCCCCCACCGGAACCCCCATGAACCCCGCTCTCCCGCGATTCGCGGCACCCACCCCCCGCAACCCCCCCTCCCGCAAATCACGGCACCCCCCGCGATTCGCGGCAGCCCCAGGATTAAATGGCACATGCAAAACATTGGCACGGCTATGGTCGACAATGAAAAAGGTTGACATGAGTTTTTGAAGATTTATTTCATTTTTTGAATGTTTTCATATTCATTGTCATGTGTCAACATGGACACCAATGAAGTGGCACACTTATGTCAACATTTAAATTGTGTTGACCTTTCTGTGTTGATTTTTTCTTGTGGCGATTCGCGTCACCCCCCCCCGCAACCCCCCCTCCCGCGATTCGCGGCACCCCCCGTGACCCCTCACCTCCCGCAATTCGTGGCAACCCCCCACCGGAACCCCTGTGAACCCCGCCCTCCCGCGATTCGCGGCACCCAACCCCGCGACCCCCCCCCTCCCGCAATTCGCGGCACCCCCGTGATTCGCGGCAGCTCCAGAATTAAATTGCACATGGAAAACACTGACATGGCTATGGTCGACAATGAAAAAGGTTGACATGAGTTTTTGAAGTTTTCTTTTTCATTTTTTGAATATTTTCATATTCATTCTCATGTGTCGACATGGACACCAATGAAGTGCCACACTTATGTCAACATTTACATGTGTTGACCTTTCTGTGTTGATTTTTTCTTGTGGCGATTTGCGTCACACCCACCCCACCCCCCCCCCACAACCCCCACTCCCGCGATTCACGGCACACACACACACACCTCCCCCGCGATTCTCGGCACCCCACCCCGTGACCCCCCCTCCCGTGATTCCCGGCACATCCCCGCGACCAGCCCCTCCCATGATTCGCCGCAACCCCCGCCCCGTAACCCCCCCTCCCGCGATTCGCGGCACCCACCCCCGCGACCCCCCCTCCCGCAATTCGCGGCACCCCCCCGCGATTCGCGGCAGCTCCAGAATTAAATTGCACATGGAAAACACTGACATGGCTATGGTCGACAATGAAAAAGGTTGACATGAGTTTTTGAAGTTTTTTTTTCATTTTTTGAATGTTTTCATATTCATTCTCATGTGTCGACATGGACACCAATGAAGTGCCACACTTATGTCAACATTTACATGTGTTGACCTTTCTGTGTTGATTTTTTCTTGTGGCGATTCGCGTCACCCCCCCACCCCACCCCCCGCAACCCCCACTCCCGCGATTCACGGCACACACACACCCCCCCGCGATTCTCGGCACCCCACCCCGTGACCCCCCCTCCCGTGATTCACGGCACACCCCCCGCGACCCCCCCTACCATGATTCGCCGCAACCCCCGCCCCCGTAACCCCCCTCCCGCGATTTGCGGCAACCCACCCCGCGACCCCCCTCCCGCGATTCTCTGCAATCCCTCCCCTCCCGCGATTCGCAGCATCCACCCCCCCACAACCCCCCCTCCTGCAATTCGCGGCACCCCCCGCGACCCCCCCTCCTGCAATTCGCGGCACCCTCCGCGACCCCCCCTCCCGCGATTCGCGGACACCTAAGTTGCAATACAGGGCATCTTTCATACAATTCTAACCATATTTCTCATATACAAAAGTTCACAAATTAAGGGGGCGCAGCCCCTTACGACGGTGTGAAGAGCGCCCGTAGGGCGCGATGAATCACCTAGTGTGTTATATATACGGATCAGTACGGACGGTGTAATGGTTACATTACTGCCTCACAGCACTGAGGTCATGGGTTCTATCCCCACCATGTGTTATATATACGGGGCAGTAATGGTTAGCATTACTGCCTCACAGCACCGAGGTCATGGGTTCTATTCCCACCATGTGTTATATATTCGGGGCAGTATGGACGCTGCCTCACAGCACCGATGTGTTATATATACAGGGCAGTATGGATGGTGTAATGGTTATCATTACTGCCTCACAGCGCTGAGGTCATGGGTTCTATTCCCACCATGTGTTATATATACTGGGCAGTACGGATGGTGTAATGGTTAGCATTACTGCCTCAGAGCGCTGAGGTCATGGGTTCTATCCCCACCATGTGTTATATATACGGATCAGTACGGACGGTGTAATGGTTACATTACTGCCTCACAGCACTGAGGTCATGGGTCCTATCCCCACCATGTGTTATATATACAGGGCAGTACGGATGGTGTAATGGTTAGCATTACTGCCTCACAGCGCTGAGGTCATGGGTTCTATCCCCACCATGTGTTATATATACGGGTCAGTACAGATGGTGTAATGGTTAGCATTACTGCCTCACAGCGCTGAGGTCATGGGTTCTATCCCCACCATGTGTTATATATACGGATCAGTACGGACGGTGTAATGGTTACATTACTGCCTCACAGAACTGAGGTCATGGGTTCTATCCCCACCATGTTATATATATACGGATCAGTACGGACGGTGTAATGGTTACATTACTGCCTCACAGCACTGAGGTCATGGGTTCTATCCCCACCATGTGTTATATATACGGGCAGTACGGATGGTGTAATGGTTAGCATTACTGCCTCAGAGCGCTGAGGTCATGGGTTCTATCCCCACCATGTGTTATATATACAGGGCAGTACGGATGGTGTAATGGTTAGCATTACTGCCTCAGAGCGCTGAGGTCATGGGTCCTATCCCCACCATGTGTTATATATACAGGGCAGTACGGATGGTGTAATGGTTAGCATTTCTGCCTCAGAGCACTGAGGTCATGGGTCCTATCCCCACCATTTGTTATATATACAGGGCAGTACGGATGGTGTAATGGTTAGTATTACTGCCTCAGAGCGCTGAGGTCATGGGTCCTATCCCCACCATGTGTTATATATACAGGGCAGTACGGACGGTGTAATGGTTATCATTACTGCCTCACAGCACTGAGGTCATAGGTTCTATCCCCAGCATGTGTTATATATAGGGGGCAGTACGGATGGTGTAATGGTTAGTATTACTGCCTCAGAGCGCTGAGGTCATGGGTGCTATCCCCACCATGTGTTATATATACAGGGCAGTACGAATGGTGTAATGGTTAGCATTACTGCCTCAGAGCACTGAGGTCATGGGTCCTATCCCCACCATGTGTTATATATACAGGGCAGTGTGAAGACTCCCGGGCTCATGGGTGCATGGAGGGACCTATCGCTCGTATCCGCCTTGAGAAAGGCAGTGTTTACAGCATTGCACAGTCCCGGGAGAACTTCGGTTCGCGGATCACACAGTAAGGCCACAAAAGCAAGGTACAAAACGCACCTTTATTTCATATTAACAGTACATGAAAACCATAACCACACCACTAACACTACACAATACAGGTAGCCTAGCCTACAATATACACAGCACACACTAACTATATCAGAACCACACAAAGGTGAACACCTCCCCTTCCCTTCCACAGACAATAGTCACCTTGGGCAGTCTCTGAGCTGAGGCTGGTGGAGCCTTGGTGAGGGGGGAATGCAAAACCCCAGCGGAGGTACGGGCTCCACTGAGCCAGGGCCGATGCCCGCTGCCGGTCCTGCAGGTGGTGAATCCCAGCCGCTTGGCCTGTGGGTGCCGCCGGGGTGCTGGCACGCTGGATGCAACCGCTGGCTGTGGTATGGGGTCCACTGCGCCAGAGCCGACTGCCCACTGCTGTTCCTGCAGGTGATGAATCCCAGCCGCTTGGCCTGTGGGTGCCGTCGGGGTGCTGGCACGCTGGATGCAACCGCTGGCTGTGGTATGGGGTTCACTGCGCCAGGGCCGACTGCCCACTGCTGATGTTCTGGTGGGGTCTGGAGGGACCTCAGTTCCTCCCCTGGGATCCTGCCTCGCCGGGTCAGGGATCCTGGATGGATGCAGAAAAGTCGAGCCCAGAGCTGTTGTTTCAGCCCTTTTTATCCTTGAGTTCTGCGACCGGATTGGTCGTTGCTTGAATCCTGAGATGTAAAAGCCCCTGAGTCCTGTGTAGGGATTTGCTGAGGCTGGAGCCCTGGAAACTGGTTGTTCTCTGGGGCTCTCTGGCCCCCTGCTGGTCTGGTGCCGGCCAGTCTATAACAAGTCCCTGGGGAGAACAAAAGGCCAGGAACCATTGCTGATAAGGGGCGGCCCAGGTGTGAAGTCAAAACAGACCATATTGTGGATTGCAAGGTCTCAGTCTATTCAACTGGCTGATGCTTCCTGTAGGAGAGAGGGGGATGAGATAAGGCATTTCCTGCTGGATTCAGACACCCTTAGAGAAATAGTACAGTTCTGCCTCCAGCGTGGCAGTTTCAGGCCTGCAAAGGTCTGGTAGTCACTGGGCGCTGTTTAGGAATAGCTGGGTGCCTGCCCCCCTGTGTTGGGGGTGCAAGCACGGTAGGTCTTTAGGGGGGCTACCCACTGACGAACTGGGGTGGGGCATCCGAAGGTTCGTCACAGGCAGTACGGATGGTGTAATGGTTAGTATTACTGCCTCACAGCGCTGAGGTCATGGGTTCTATCCCCACCATGTGTTATATATACGGGGCAGTACGGAGGGTGTAATGGTTAGCATTACTGCCTCACAGCACTGAGGTCATAGGTTCTATCCCCACCATGTGTTATATATACAGGGCAGTTGGACGGTGTAATGGTTAGCATTACTGCCTCACAGCGCTGAGGTCATGGGTTCTATCCCCACCATGTGTTATATATACAGGGCAGTTGGACGGTGTAATGGTTAGCATTACTGCCTCACAGCGCTGAGGTCATGGGTTCTATCCCCACCATGTGTTATATATACAGGGCAGTTGGACGGTGTAATGGTTAGCATTACTGCCTCACAGCGCTGAGGTCATGGGTTCTATCCCCACCATGTGTTATATATACGGGGCAGTACGGATGGTGTAATGGTTACATTACTGCCTCACAGCACTGAGGTCATAGGTTCTATCCCCACCATGTGTTATATATACAGGGCAGTTGGACGGTGTAATGGTTAGCATTACTGCCTCACAGCGCTGAGGTCATGGGTTCTATCCCCACCATGTGTTATATATACAGGGCAGTTGGACGGTGTAATGGTTAGCATTACTGCCTCACAGCGCTGAGGTCATGGGTTCTATCCCCACCATGTGTTATATATACGGGGCAGTACGGACGGTGTTATGGTTAGCATTACTGCCTCACAGCGCTGCGGTCATGGGTCCTATTCCCACCATGTGTTATATATACGGGGCAGTACGGATGGTGTAATGGTTAGCATTACTGCCTCAGAGCGCTGAGGTCATTGGTTCGATTCCCACCATGGCCATAACTGTGCAGAGTTTGTATATTCTCCACGTACTTGCGTGGGTTTCCTCCGGGTACTCCGGTTTCCTCCCACAATCCAAAAATATACTGGTAGGCTAATTGGCTCCCAACAAAATTAACCCTACAATGTGTGCGTGTACATGTACATGTGGTAGGGAATAAGCTCCACTGGGGCAGGGACTGATGTGAATGTTCAAATACTGTATAGTCTGTACAGCGCTGCGGAATGTGTGTGCGCTAACTGTTAATAAAAAAATAATACAGTAGTCTCTAACTCTAACAAAGGAATCCGGTGGATTTAACTTGCGGCACATATGGCCAGTGTCGGAGGGGCCAACATTTAAGTGGTGTGGCCAACCACCACAGAGGGCCTCGGTCTACCAAGAACCAATAAAGGCTCTCAGGAATACCCACTTTGAATGGCATGAGGGTGATTCTTGATATACTGTAGCTTCCACAGAAAAAAGTCTATGAATGGCTTATGAAAATCACACCGATAGCTGCAAATCCATTCGCAACTCATGGACCATCGAAAGATTTCCCCAGACTGTGCGTAACCCAGAACTTGCTCAGCCTGTGCGATAGAACCAGGCTGATCGGGGGCGGAGCTGACATCACAGACCGTCCCTGACAATGCCTGGCCACGCCTGCATTTTCTCCTGACCCTCCCTTAAAAAGACGGATGACACTGACAAACTCCGGCTTCATGTCCGTCAACTTGCCAGAAAAGATGTCGCATTTCAGCGCTGAATGGCCTCAAACATGTGCGCTACGATCCATATGCGTGCGCAGTCGTTCAATAAGCGACCACCTAGCGCAAGCATGTGCAAACTATAGCCCTCCAGCTGTTGTGAAACTACACATGCCAGCATGCCTTGCCAGAGTTTTTGCATTCCCTAATAGCAAAACTGTGGTAAGGCATGATGGGACTTTTTTCCACTGCAATATAGATCTCAATTTGAAGTAAAACCTTACCCAAATCTAATCTGCACAAGTTACATCTGCCCCCCTGCAGTGCACATGGTTTTGTCCATCTAAGAAGGATTTTGTCAGAAAGAGTGAACTAGAATAAGGCCCCTGGGGAGGACCAATGTGTCCGGCAGACCTTGCTAGTCACACAATGGGAACTAGACTCAGCTGCTACAGTTCTTCTTTCTGGGGAACCCTTAACACTATTATTATTACCCTTTCCCAGGTGTATTACAAAAACGCTGTATTCTTATTATATACTGTATTTATTGAAATATCTGTCCTTGACAGATCAAGAATGACTTAGCAACATTTAAATTACACTGTTGTATATTTAAAAATGTAAATGACTGACTCCTAATCTCCTTACAAGTAGGTAATCCTTAGAGGACGTGCTATCTACTATTATACTGTACATACATGTTCCTAATGAATACAGATTTACTCATTTTCATATTCTGTAACATTTTTGCCATTACAGAGACTGAAATTCATCTGACGAACGGAATGTGGGAATTTTGCTCATCGCAACCTCGGAACACTGAAATAATGTCAGCATACCAAATAATAATAATGCTATTTACATAAGATGATAAGTGTACCACATCTGCGTTACAGTCACCTTTTCCATTAAAAAGGTGTTATAAAATGTGATTTAAAGGCAGGTTCAATAATTTGGAAAATGCAACTTATTTTTTGAATCTTCGGGGTTTTATTCCTAAAATAAAAATTTAAATAAAAAGTCCATAAACGGTAAATAACTGAAAAAAGGAAACATATATTTTATTATTAGCCGGCATTAATAAGAGTTGTTCCTTGTTTTATCTGTATTCAGATGGGAACATTAGGAAGTGCATTAAAATAATATATAATTTTTACATTTACTGACCTCTGTGAGTTTATTCTGTATTTTATTTATTTTTTAGAGTTATTGCTGCAGATAAAATGAAAAAAAAAAGCCAAAAAAAATCTATTTATGAAGTTCTTAAGTGAGTGCCAGCATTGTACGGACATCCAGAAATGTATTTTAATCCGAGATTCAATTTATTGGGATAGAAAGTGATTAATTCAAGTAACTGACGGGACTTTCACTAATTTTTATTGCGGCGTGAAATTCATTGTGTAGAGAATAAAGTAATTTCAATTGTTTGGGCTTTTAATAAAGATTTTAATTGGAGTGTCTTTTTCTAAGAATGCATGAACAATATATAATAATTCAGAGCAATGTGTTTTTTTTTCCTTTTCTTTATGAGATGTGAAAATGTTCTTTGCTGGGGAAAGGCTAGCCAAATAGTAAGTGCAGAGAAATGTAAGGTAATAGTAATTGATGTGTAAATTATAAAATGTCACTTTGCGCCCTGTTATAGACAGGGCCGGTGTAAGGTCTGTGTGTGCCCTAGGTGGTCCCCCCCCCCCCCAACTTGGGTGCCTTTTAGAAAAGCAGGTTGGGGGAACCCATCTTGTTCCCCGGGTTACAGCTCTAGGCACTCTGCAAGCAAAATGCAGGCGGTATGGTGGGAGTGACTGTGCTGCCCCCTAGCCTCCACCCACTGGTGGCAACTCGGCTCTGCCACCCCTGGTTATACCCCTGATGTCAACACTATCAGTGGTGTAACAATGGCCTCGCAGACCACACAGTCGCGGGGAGGCGCTGAGTTAAGCATGGGCGTCAGGGGTCTGCGGGGCTATCGATACGCTGCACTGCTCAGGACCAGCCTGCCTTACCCCTATTTGTGCTGCCGCCGTGACCCGCAGATCTATTTGTCTGTGGTCCCGGCGCTCCTCCTGGCTCCTGCTAATGAAAATGGCCATCACAAAATGGCTGCACTTTACAACAGACACTTGTTGAGGATGCTAGAGGAGGCGACGGTCTCTTCTAGCTTCCCCAAAAACGGTCTGCTGTTAGGGGCAGCCATTTTGTGATGGTCATTTTCATTAGCAGGAGCCAGGTACGCCACTGAGCACTATGTATCTGGAACCTGAGGCAAAATGCTACATTATGTTTCATGTCTGTCTAACCCAGGGCCAGATTTAGCCTTGGGGGTGCCCGGGTCACTAAGTCAGGGGGACCCCAGTAAAAGATGGTGGGTTTATATTAGATTGTGCATACCATCCAACATGACCCTCTCCATGAGGGAAGAAATACACTCTACCTTGACTTCCCTCTTAATATACGATTGGTGTCACCTGTGATTATTTTACAGCTCTCTCCACAATCCATGGTAGTACATGAAACCTGATACTACAGTGTCTATGCCTGCACGGCATACTGTCCTGCTCGCATTCTGACTTCCTGCTTCTGCTGCTGCATAAGAGGGAAAGCTAGTGATGTCAGGGTGTTCCGGACTTGGGTTCCCGGGGTACAGTATACCCTACGCCCTCTCCTTCCTCTGGCTGTGGTCTAATCCATCCTGGGTACATTTGTTATCATCTGTAGCAGTGGCGTAAGTTCGTCCCAGTTGCCTGGAGGCAAGATAAATATTGGTGCCGCCCCCCCCACCACACCATATATATATATATATATATATATATATATATATATATATATATATATTTATATATAAGTATATAAAAGAACAATCTAGAAATTATTTCTATAACTCTTATTACAGTACATTGCACCTCATTTATTCACATGATCATTTATTCCAAACAAGCACACTGTTTAGCAGTCATACTCAGTATTAGAACCTTTGACCTGTCTCACTGGCGGCAGACACCATACTGCACAGTACAGTAAGTATGGAGATTCTTACTATGTATAATTTGTTAGTTCAGAACCATTACCATTAGGCAGAGCCATGTAGTGTAGTAACGTCATATAGCTAGCATCAGAGCTGGCCCTAGCCTAAATGATGCCCTAGGCAAGATTTTGGCTGGTGCCCCCTAGCACCACCACTAGTTCCGCCTCTGACCCTGCTCCCCTTTACCAGCACCATCAACCCTCATCATAGCAGTCATCTTTTTGGTGCTCCTACCCGCAATATTTTAAATAGAAACAGTGCACACATTTGGTGCACAGCCCAAACAGGGAAGGGGCATGGCCACACAATTTTGCCCCCAATTCAAATAATGCCACAAAGTAGTGCAACTTTATTCACATTATATAATTCGATGGTGTCCCTTATTCACGTTACATCACACTGTAGTACCACTTTACCTTATATACATTACTCCTCACATTATACCCTTAGAAAATAATTCTGAGAAAATATTGTATTTTAACCACCTCCATGGCCACACTGCAACCCAGCACAAAGCAGTGTGTGCTGGGCAGAGGAGAATAGCTGCAGCTGCTGCTGTCACTTAAGGGGAGGGGGCCCGGGGCCACCACTGGGCCCTCCCATCAGACTTTGGCCTGGGTAATTTGTACCCCCTACCCCTTTCTCTCGGCACCCCTGATAATACCACACAGTAATGCCCTTACACATGACACACATTATTAATGTCCTTATAACCATAATGCCCCTTACACATTATGCCAACCTTTATTAATGCCCTTATACACATGACACACATAATGCCTGTTACACATATGTCACACATTATTAATGCATTTATACATGACACACATAATGCCCCTTACACATATGCCGAACACTATTGCACAACCAACCCACCCGCAGTCAGCACTTTGCATTGTTATGACGAGCACACACAAGGAGCTTCCGATGATTAAAATGATATGTGGCATGCCTATATTCTGTGTGCGACTGTGGCTGTACCTGCATACGGAATGCTATGTTACAGTGATTTCCATGAATACACTATTTCATATGCAGATACAGCCTCACTCACACACAGAATATAGGCATGCTGCATATCATTTTAATCAGCAGAATCTGCTGCTGCCCCTAGGCATTCCAAATGCCCTAGGCAATTGCCTAGTTTGCCTATGCCTAAGGCCGGCCCTGGCTAGCATACGCACGAGCAAATAGTTTAATCAGTTAATCAGTAAGTGTCTTCTTCTAGAATAAAGAGAGTGTGGAACCAGCCACAGAAATAATATCGATGGCGTTCAATTAACTGATTCAAACCTGCATGGGAAGAAAGGTGCCCCCTTGGGAGCAGGAGCACGTGGCAGATGACTCCATTGCCTCTAACCTGCAGGTACCTCTGTTTCCTCAGCCATAACGCACCCAGATGCAGGAACTAGGTTGCCCAGCTCTCTCCTGTCCCAGCTGGATCTGCAGTGCGGCAGTGCCCACCTTTCTGCACGGAGGCGGATTACGTTTGATAATGAGCTGTAAGTTTTATGAACAAAACAACACTGCGCGGACCTAGGACAGTGATTAAGTGATTCTATTTATTTCATACTTTGCTGTGATTCATATTTCACGTCTTGTCATCCCTGGAAACACACAATGTATACTGAAGAGCCGAATAATTGAAAGCAAATAAGCAAAGTATAATTATCAGGTGCACTAATGAAATGTCAGCAGGCAGAGGAAATCGCTCCGGTTTCAGCAGAGCTTGAATGCCGTAAGAGTTATCCTGTAAATCATGAGATCTGCCACACGGAGCTTTCTCATTCTTTTTCCTCCCGAATGTCGACATAGTCGACAAGGACACCATCTGCGTGTACCGTGTCCCTTTGCACGGCTTGCTGCACTTTCCATGCTACGGGTGCGGTGTCTCGCTGCGCTCAGCACATTATTTTATTCTACCACCAAGCGCTAGTGGATGGTAGGGCATGAAATACCGCCTGTCGGCACATGTCGGCTCACGCCGGTTTAGGAAAAAAACTCATCTCTACCTTTTCAATGCTGTGCTCCGTTGTTGACCTAATGCTTGTGTGATCTTTCCAACCCTGTCGATCTTAGCCATGTCGACCTAATTCAGGTGTCGACCTTAATACGGTCAACCCAATGACCGTCTCCTCTTCCCTCTGAAGCATTCTCATCCTATACTGTATTCCGGGAGACGTGCTGGGCATGATACTAGTGAAATCTGCTTTTGGGTCCAGTTTCTGATGGGAGAATGTGGCACAATGTGTAATGGTCATTACGGTGAGTGTCATAATGTGTAATGGGCATTATGGTGTGTGGAATAATGTGTAATGGTCATTATGGTGCGGGTGGCACAATGTGTAATGGTCATTATGGTGAATTGCATAATGTGTAATGGGCATTATGGTGTGTGGCACAATGTGTAATAGTCATTATAGTGTGTGGCATAATGTGGCATGGGCATTACAGTGTGTGACATAAAGTGTAATGGGCATTATGGTGTGTGGCATAATGTGGCCATGCCCCAATTGTCATATAGCCACTCCCCTAGTTTCATCTGACCATGCCCCTCGTGACATGTGACCATGCCCATTTTTGGCAGTAGCACTAAGAATAAATCTCCGCTTTCACCCATGATTATATTATGAGCCTCATTCCATACCTCCCAACTTCTGAGAGGTAAAAATGATGACTCTGTTCTTGCCAAAGGTACATGGCCTGGCAGAAGTGGTGTGGCCTCACATTGCCATCACTCTGGGAGCATGTGCCGAATTCGGGGAGAGGTTGGTTCTCCCTAATGCCTGGTACACACCAGGACGACTAGGGTCCGATCCCATCAATCTAGATCCAATTCCGACCACTTGGATGTAGATTGTGTGGTGATTGGGCCCTTTTCTGTCCTGGTGTGGACCGATACTGATCCGATTCGCGGTCCCGCAGGTCGGTCGGTCGTTATTCAGATCCTACCTGCTGCAGGTAGGATCTCAATGACGACCATACAGCAGGGTGCGGGTCGCCATCGGATCGGACCCGCTCACGGTGCACATCGTGAGCGGGTCGTGCCCCCCCGCATCATCGTGAGCGGGTCTGAAGAAACACTGACGACCCGCTCACAATGTGCATCGTGAGCGGGTCGTCCTGGTGTGTACCCCACATTAGAGACTCTTTAGGCACTGTGGATTGTATTAGATTGTAAGCTCTTGCTAACACAATCCTGTCTCCATTTGTCTTGTGTTCCTGTAAACAAAATATTTCGTTTTATCTCCATGCTGCAAATTATAGCTACAAACATAATAATAATAATAATAATAACTACAATAATACCAATAATAATCTATCTGGAGTGATTGGAGCAGTACGGTCGCTCTCCCGTGTTCCGTTTGGCAGCACTGACGTCTCGCAGACCCCTAAATCGCTGTCGTACATCAGGTCTGCGGGCGACAGCAGCGCCTGCATTATAAAACTAAACTGAATTTCAGCGGTTCCACCTGGGAATATCACTAATCCTATGGTAATTTAAGCCAATGACTGTTCTATTCTCGCAGTGATATGCAGATGTGCGGTGATGTGAACTATATCGAGTGGGTCATTAACGCTGGTCGGCCTCCCATCCGTGCCCAGATTATTTCCCCTGTAGTTGCTTTCTCCACGGTTACAGATTTATCGCAGTTTGCAGACACTCGGAGCCCAACAAAGCTCATCGCAGGCTGGTAATGCTGATTACGCGCCATGCTGGGGTAGGAACAGGCGGTAATACCTCAGCAGGGAGAACAGAGGAAGGAGCCAGGTCTGTGCCTGTATCAGAATGCTTTGGTGAGAAGGGATCAGATACAGCAGATAAATAGGAAGGGTCCAAAGGACTTTATCAGGGTTCCCTGAATGTTCATTCTTGTGTCCTCCAACTTTACTAAAAGCATAACAATCACTATAAAACATCTAAACACACTTGTGCCATACAATAGTGCAATAATACAGTATACCTGAAGTAAAAAACAAGAACCTAAAATCTCCAGCTCGGAGCACAGTAAAAGTCTGTATAGAGGGCGGAAATCGCCATACAACCCTCCCCCCTCTCATCCCCCTCCCCCATTATCTCATATCAGTAATGTTGTCGTGTAAAACAAAGGGGGTGATTGGTTTGTAAAACCATGCTGCACTGCAGGGGGCAGATGTAACATGTGTAAAGAGAGTTACATTTGGGTGGAGTGTGTACTTCATACTGATATCTATATTGAAAAGTAAGAGTAAAGCAGCCAATATTTACCCTGCACAGAAATAAAATAACTCCCCCAAATGTTACTCTCTCTGCACATGTTACATCTGCCCCACATGCAGTGCAGCATGGTTTTGTCCATCAAAGAAGTAGTTTTCTTTTGCAAACCAACCGGAATCACCCCATAAATGTATCTTTACTGCTCTTCTTTGTCAAAGGAAGCTTTATTCAGTGTACCAAGATGGCCGCTGAGGCTACTACTGAGCGTGTGCGGAGGCATCTCAAGCCTGGCTCGATAGTCTTCCCCAGGGGAGTTGTAAGAGAGGAGGAGGCCCGTGTGCACTCACCTCGGGCCAGGCTCCCTCCTCTCTGCTGGGAGTAGCAGGATCTAACCACTAGCACTGAGGCCATTTTTCGGGCAATTTCTGCACCAGCAGCAGTGTGGAGTCTGAGCAGGGCCAGCGCTACCCACTCAGCAGCTCCTGCAAAGCAGGGAGGCGCCATGCTGAAAAGGTGCTGTCTCCCTCCCTGCTCTGCTAAAGCTGCCTCAGCCCTCACTGTCACTGCCTCCTGCACGCCGCCTGCAGTGCCAGCGGGCGGGCGGCAGTATAAAGAGCTGCTCCCTGCACCGCGAGTGCACACAGCCTGCATGTCGCCCGCAGTGCCTGTCTAACAGCGGGTGGCAGTATGGAGAGGCTGAGCAGCTCCCTGCACCGCACAAACACTGTCCTCCGCCTGCGACCTGCCCCCTCTTCCTCAAGGACACTTGCGCTGAGGCATGTAGCGTTATCTGTGAATGCCTGGATGACATGTCATGTCCGGATCTGCACCCTACCCATTGCTTCCTGCGCCTGTCAGCTGGTCAATCAAATGATGAACAGGCAGCAGTGCCACCTCCCCTTCCTTCCCTCTTCTCAGTATGCTGTGCCAGTGCCACTGCCAGTCCTCAACACTCCGCCCCCTCTATCTCCTCCCCTCTTCTTCCATCTCCTCCTTCTCTCCCCTCCTTTTCCCCTCAGTCACGAGAGGGGGAAATGTAATGACATCCTCAGCGTCCTGCCTACGCAGATAGAAGAGGAGGGATTGCACAAGAGTTAAACAGCAAAAGAACAGTGAGTCTTTTTCAATAATTGTAGATTTTTTTAAAATTAATTTAGACACTTTTTAAATAATGTGCTGGGTTATGTGCCTAAAGGTGACCATACAGGCTGCAATAGCAGCGTGCGATGCCATGTGCGCTCCTGCGGGCATCGCATCGCACAGTACAAAAAGTTTGTGCTGCACATACTTTTTGTACTGCTTTTGGATCGCACTGCACACACATTGCATGTATGCGATGCGATCTAGCCTATAACATATGGGATTCTCGCAGCGTGTATGGGCACCTTTAGTGCCTGCACCATTTTGCGGACACAGCACTGAGATGGTGTATGCATACATGTACATGCACCCGAGATCCTCCATAGGATCGCATCTTGCATACACTCCCACAATCGGGCTGCAGCTTGTGGCAATGGCAATGTGAAAGGGCACAAAATTTATGGTTTAGAGGAGGGTGCCGGACACCTTAGCACCGGCCCTGAGTCTGAGCATTCGTGCGCTCCAACTCCATTGCACATGCCCAGATCGCTGGAAAAATGGCGCGGCGGGCAAGTAAGTATTTAAAAATGGTTGCAGTGTGTATGGTGTGGGCCCCCCGTGGCCTGTCTGCACTGCGCACACTGCACCATTATAAATACACCACTGATACAAAATCACAGGCCAGTTGAAACGTGTGCGAAACGTCTGAGATCTTTCAGCTGCTGCCATTAATTGTCTGTAATGGAATAACGCTGTATAAGGCATCGGCACCCTGACCTGTCGGCACGTCGGCGTAGTAATGTTTACTCCCATGTCCCGGCTGTCTGCCAGCTTTGTCTGTATTTTCTTGTTGCATCTTTCGAGTGGCGCCAAAAGAAGAAAGGGAGAACCCGCTCCAGAAGTGTCACCCCCCATCAATATCCTTTCAGACAGATTGCTAATTAGCATGCGGAAGGGGTACGCGGTTCAGCTCGTTAATGAGCTCAGTGCCGGCAAGACGGTAACGAGAGGTGGCACGGATGCCAACCTCAACGTCTCCGCTGTGTCTTCAGATCTTTGCTTACCTGGCAGAGCAGTGAGGGAGGGAACGGCCTTCTGCAGAGGGAACGTTTGTTTTGCACTCGCTACACGACATCGGGGTAATATGTTGCTGGCAGCACAATGAGTATTGGTATTGTATCCAGGAGAATTGCCCACTTTCCCAGGAGGGGGGCATGAGTGCCACCCAAGTTTCAGGAGCCACCGGCCATTCCAGGAGAGAAGGCAAGTATAGGGTCCTGTAGGCGGGTTGTTAGGGTGCGGAAGACAGGCTGGGTCACCAATGGGGTATACTAAACCTTTTTTTTTTAGCCAATTAAACCTGGAACCTGCTGATTTGGCCAGGAGATGGGCACAAGGACAACAGGAGGAACGGAACAGCCAGGGGTGGCAACACAACCAGTAACATGGAGATTAAGGTGTCTATTTACTAAGCCTTGGAGAGTGATAAAGTGGTCGGGGATAAAGTGACAGCCAATGTCATGCCATGTTACAGGTTGTGTTTAAAAACTAGGGGCTAATTGGCTCCGCCCACTCTATCTTCATCCGATGTTTAGTTAATAGACCTGGAAGCGCTTGCAGCAGCCCGGGGGTGGGGTGTGTATGTGTGTGGGGTGGTGATTGGGGGAGTGTGCTCACAGCGGCGGGGTGCTGGCAGGGGGGGGGGGGGCAGCCCGAGTGGGGGGGCAGTGGCTGGCAGTGGCTTCCTATTGTATGTCCTACCTACCTGATCTATTGACATTGGGGGTAAATGATGACAGACATTTCTAAATTCTGGGCATTCATAAAAATTATAATAGAAAGCAGACAGTGTACATGCAAACCAAAACTCCCCTTTGCCCCATGATGAACCACTGAAACATTGTTCCTTTCTAACCAGGACTATGCCACCAACACAAGGAGATGTCCTTAAATACTGCCTGGCTGTTCATTACAAAGCTACATTGCTCAGGCACATAATTTGTTACGTTCCAGCAGCCAGGTCCCACGAAGCCTCCGCGAAGGTGTCCAACCTGCCTTACTCAGCACTGCCCCCAGTGGCAGTAAATCGAGACTGCAGGTTCCAGTCACAACAATTAGTTTGTGACAAGCAGATAGAATGGATCTCTGGCAGTGGTGCAAGTAAGGGGGTACAGAGTGGTATGGCGTACCTTTAAGATATATGTTGCCAGTACGCCCTACCACCCCGCCTCCCCTGCTGCACTTCTTCCACCACTCCGGTGGCTGAGAGGTGAACTAGAGCATAGATCAGCCCACCCCTCCGGTGCCTCCACTGCTGCCACTGAGAGACTAGAAGAGTGGAGAATAGCGCAGCGCCGCAGGCTTCCCTCACCCCTACAGCCCTCCACCGATGCCTCTGAGAGACTAAAAGAGTGGAGAACAGCGCAGCGCCGCAGGCTTCCCTCACCCCTCCGGTGCCTCCGCTGCTGCCACTGAGAGACTAGAAGAGTGGAGAACAGCGCAGCGCTGCAGGCTTCCCTCACCCCTCCGGTGCCTCCACTGCTGCCACTGAGAGACTAGAAGAGTGGAGAACAGCGCAGCGCTGCAGGCTTCCCTCACCCCTACAGCCCTCCGCCGATGCCACTGAGAGACTAGAAGAGTGGAGAACAGCGCAGCGCCGCAGGCTTCCCTCACCCCTCCGGTGCCTCCGCCGATGCCACTGAGAGACTAGAAGAGTGGAGAACAGCGCAGCGCTGCAGGCTTCCCTCACCCCTCCGGTGCCTCCACTGCTGCCACTGAGAGACTAGAAGAGTGGAGAACAGCGCAGCGCTGCAGGCTTCCCTCACCCCTACAGCCCTCCGCCGATGCCACTGAGAGACTAGAAGAGTGGAGAACAGCGCAGCGCCGCAGGCTTCCCTCACCCCTCCGGTGCCTCCGCCGATGCCACTGAGAGACTAGAAGAGTGGAGAACAGCGCAGCGCCGCAGGCTTCCCTCACCCCTACAGCCCTCCGCCGATGCCACTGAGAGACTAGAAGAGTGGAGAACAGCGCAGCGCCGCAGGCTTCCCTCACCCCTACAGCCCTCCGCCGATGCCACTGAGAGACTAGAAGAGTGGAGAACAGCGCAGCGCCGCAGGCTTCCCTCACCCCTACAGCCCTCCGCCGATGCCACTGAGAGACTAGAAGAGTGGAGAACAGCGCAGCGCCGCAGGCTTCCCTCACCCCTACAGCCCTCCGCCGATGCCACTGAGAGACTAGAAGAGTGGAGAACAGCGCAGCGCCGCAGGCTTCCCTCACCCCTACAGCCCTCCGCCGATGCCACTGAGAGACTAGAAGAGTGGAGAACAGCGCAGCGCCGCAGGCTTCCCTCACCCCTACAGCCCTCCGCCGATGCCACTGAGAGACTAGAAGAGTGAAGAACAGCGCAGCGCCGCAGGCTTCCCTCACCCCTACAGCCCTCCGCCGATGCCACTAAGAGACTAGAAGAGTGGAGAACAGCGCAGCGCCGCAGGCTTCCCTCACCCCTACAGCCCTCCGCCGATGCCACTGAGAGACTAGAAGAGTGGAGAACAGCGCAGCGCCGCAGGCTTCCCTCACCCCTACAGCCCTCCGCCGATGCCACTGAGAGACTAGAAGAGTGGAGAACAGCGCAGCGCCGCAGGCTTCCCTCACCCCTACAGCCCTCCGCCGATGCCACTGAGAGACTAGAAGAGTGGAGAACAGCGCAGCGCCGCAGGCTTCCCTCACCCCTACAGCCCTCCGCCGATGCCACTGAGAGACTAGAAGAGTGGAGAACAGCGCAGCGCCGCAGGCTTCCCTCACCCCTACAGCCCTCCGCTGATGCCAGGGACGTGCAGTCAGGGGAGGCAGTGCATCACCTGTCATAATTTATTTACAAAGATACAAAGATATTTCTAACACATATACAGTGTAAAAAATATCTTATTTGTATCTTCTTTATATAAATTATGAGGTGGGACACTATTGTGAGGCTGGGAGGCTGCTGGAGCTGTGCCTCCCGCAAACAATTGCAAACTATCAGCAGCGGGGGGCGGGGCTAATCACGGGCAGAAGTACAGGCTGCAAAGCCGATTGAAAAACAATGGGGAAGCGGCACCTAGACATCTGCATCAGTGATAGGGACGTGCCTTCAGTCCATATACAAGGCACACCCCTGTCACTGTGACAGATGTGATAGGACAGCGGATCAGGCTGTCACACACTGACAGCCTATATCCGCTGTCATGGTTGTGGGCAGGGGCGGGTTAAGGAGTTCACCTCCCATAATACAGTTCGGTACTTGTGAGTTATCTGGGCGCCCGATTTCGAAATCGGGTCGGATCGGGACATCGCATCGCATGCGACCATCGGATGCGATGCGATGCGATGACCCGATTTTTCCATAGGAATCAATGTTAAAATGGACTGAGTCCATTTTAACATGGAATTCAATGGGAAAAAGGGGTTCTTTTCATACCCCTACTATCCAAGTGGGCATGGAGTTGGATATAAACCTGTGGCGAGCGTAGCGAGCCACCGAGCCCGAAGCGTGGCGAGCGGACACAGAATACCGTCCCCTCGCGGGGCTCGCTACGCTCGCCAAGCTTCGGGCTCGGTGGCTCGCTACGCTCGCCACAGGTTTATATCCAACTCCATGCCCACTTGGATAGTAGGGGTATGAAAAGGACCCCTTTTTCCATAGGAATCATTTTAACATTGATTCCTATGGAAAAATCGGGTCATCGCATCCGATGGTCGCATGCGATGCGATGCGATATCGCATCGCATCGCATCTGATTGTATGCCTTAACTTAAGGCATACAATCAAAAAATCGGGCGCCCAGATAACTCACAAGTACCTACAGTTCCATACCATGTGCTGCCACTGTGCGCTGGAGTTGGAGTCCAGGAATCTGCAGCAATCCCTCCCACAACAGACAACAGTGAGGTCCCCGCTGGCAGGAGTGAGCCAGCAGCAGCACTTGTACAAAGGTAGGAGAGCTTTCCGAGTCCCAGCCATTAAGATCCACTCTGCCCTTCACTGGCTTTCCCCCCTTCTATTCATGAGCCAGCCCGAGTCCAGCAAGCAAAAGCTTTTCAGGTGTGCGAGTCTGTGCCGTTTTGTGTCCTGTCCTGTCCTAGTGTCCTGGATCTTATCACCTCAGACTGATAAGCAGCACAGTCTGTCTCCTATTTCTCCCTGCATCCAGTGCCCTAAACAGGAAAAGGTCAGCCACTAACCTTTCCCTGTACAACCTCTGCTCAGCTCATTTCTAGGATCGTCCAGCCATATACTGTATAATGATTATTGGGGCTGTGCTGTGATCAGAGGTCTGTGTGTTGGGGCAGAGGGAATGGGTTCCAGAGGGAGCTGCAGTATCTGGAAAGATTTTTCCTGAATCCTTCATGCAGCCATCACTCACAGATTAGGGGGCCCATTTACTTGGGTCTATCACATCATCTGAATACAAAATACAGTGTATATATAGAAGCAGTCCATTTCATCACTGCTTCTATATAATATATACACTGTATTTTACATACTTAGGGGATAGAATGAAAGCTCTCACAATTGGGTATTGGGGGCGGTAGTGGGGAAACTGTCGCTGGAGGCGCTGTATTGGGCTTTGGCGGCGGGACTCGTTCCCATTTAAAAAATGGGGCCACAGAGCCTCACCAGTCTCTCACCTCACCGCACGTCACTGGCCGATGCCACTGAGAGACTAGAAGAGTGGAGAACAGTGCAGCACCGCAGGCTTCCCTCACCCCTACAGCCCTCCGCCGATGCCACTGAGAGACTAGAAGAGGTAAATACAATACTTATTACAAATTACTACTATCCTTATCCACTCTACTTAACCCAATCTCAAACATACACCAATCACATCATGCTCACCACAATGCTACTTCTCATTTCACTACATGGGATACTCACCAAACTTCAACCATCCTATAATCTCCCTGACACTCACCACTCTGTACACATTGCCTCTTCTATTATTCACTCCCCTCTTCTAAACACTCATGAGCTCTTTACTTACCTCTCTACTTGTACTTTCACATCCACATCCCACCACCAATACCAAAACCTGCAAACATCCACCTATCTCTATCTCTCCTTTCTAATCTTATTAGCTGGTGACATATCACCAAACCCAGGCCCCAACCACCTGTCCCACTCAGAGTTTACTGGTTGTAAGGCCCCCCATACATTAGCCCGACTTGTCCTAGGGACAAGTCGGACCCGATTTCCCCGGCAGCTCCCCGGGAGGTTTCCATCATGATAAGGCACTTGATGTGCCAAGTTGTGCATATGATAAATCGCCATGCGATTTATCATATAAAACTCCCGGGGAGCTGCAGGGGGAGAGCGGGGTGAGGGACACTGGGGAGCAACAGGGGGGGAGCCGGGCATTGTAGCTGTCAAATAGGCAGCGGGCGGTGGGGGGGCGCTGGAGAGCATGACCGGGGACGGGGAGAACGCTGCAAGAAAGAAAAAAAAAAAACATTACAAATGAATTGGAAGCCAGTGATTGGCTGAGAGCTCTCTCAGCCAATTGCTGATTGGCTGAGAGAGCTCTCTCAGCCAATCACTGGCTTCCAATTCATTTGTAATGGGTTTTTTTTTCTTGCAGCGTTCTCCCCGTCCCCGGTCATGCTGCGCCCGGCCAGCTCTGTTCACCGGCGTCCACCCCCGCCCGCTGCTGCCTGTGTCCCCAGCCCGGCTCTCCAGCATCGCCCTCCCCAGCGTCTGTCACCGCTGACGGTGCCCGCTCTCCCCCTGCCTGGCTCTGGCGTCCCCCGCCCGGAGGCTGCACATAAGATTTAGGAAATCTTATGTGCAGCCGGTCCGACTGCCCGACTCCGATCCGATGCGCACGGGACCGCGCATCGGATCGGGGGGGCTGTCAAACCATGCGATTTGGGCCGATTTCATGGCCCGATTCATCCGAATCGGGTGAAATCGTGCCCAAATCGTATAGTGTATGGGGGCCTTTAGCCTTGAAATTCAGCTAACCTCATAAATATCACATGCCTCCCACCACACTCCAAACTACTTACATGTGCCCTATTGATTGCACGCTCTGTTTGCAATAAATTAACATCCATCCATGACCTCTTCATCTCTCACAACTTCAACCTGCTGGCCATTACAGAAACCTGGCTCACACAATCAGACACGGCATCACCTGCAGCACTGTCACATGGTGGTCTCCACCTCACACACACCTCCAGGCCTAGTAACAGTAACATGGTCACACAATCAGACACGGCCTCGCCTGCAGCACTGTCACATGGTGGTCTCCACCTCACACACACCTCCAGGCCTGGTAACAGTAACATGGTCACACAGTCAGACACTGCCTCGCCTGCAGCACTGTCACATGGTGGTTTCCACTTCACTCACACCTCCAGGCCTGGTAACTGTAAAGGAGGTGGGGTTGGTATATTACTGTCACAAGACTTCACATACTCAGTTCTCCCACCAGTTCCTTCACTCACATTTACATCATTTGAAGTACACTCCATTAGGGTTTTTTCCCAATTCTCTCTGCGTGTTGCTGCTATCTACCTGGGCTTCCCAAATCTAAATTTCTGTAAGATTTCTCTGCCTGGCTCCACCATTTCTTATCCTCTGACATCTACACTATCATCCTGGGTGACTTTAATATTGCTTTTGACCGGCAACCCTCTCTGCATGCCTCAAAACTCCTCTCTCTAACCTCCTCTCTCGGCCTCTCCCAGTGGTCCGACTCCTCTACTCATGTGGAAGGCCACTGCCTTGACCTTGTTTTCACCAGGCTGTGCTCAGTCTCTGATTTTACTAACACTCCCTTCCCTCTCTCTGATCACAATCTCATTACCCTCTCGCTCTCCTCCATTACCCCAAGCTCACTGACACTGAAATCATGCAAGCCTACTCTAACCCGCAGAAATACTAATGCAATTAATTTTCCACAACTTTCCACCTCCCTGCAACAACAGCTCTCACTAATTTCTACATTTACCTCTCCTGACTCTGCTGTTTCCCACCTCTACCAGACTCTTGAAACAGCCCTTGATGAAGTGGCTCCAGCTACCCATTATACCCCACGTAGGCTTAGATGCCAACCGTGGCACACCAAAACAACAAGACAACTACGAAATCAGTCACGTAAAGTAGAACGCCAATGGCGCAAATCTCATAATATGACTGATTTCCTCACATATAAGACTAGCTACCACTCCTACTGCAATGCTTTGGACACTGCCAACCTACCATACTTACCTCCCACAAGGATCTCTCCCCAAGAAGGCTAGGTATATATGAGGAAACATCAGGTTGCAAAATCTCCCTTACAAAATGTCTGCCTCGTAACAGCAGACCATTTTTAAGGATGCTAGAGGAGGCCGCTGCCTCCTCTAGCATCCTAAAAAATGGTGTGCTGTAAGGGAGAGGACATTTTGTGAGGGAGATTTTTCATTAGCAATAGGAGCCGAGCCAGTAGGAGCACCGGGGACCGCAGACAAATAGACCTGCATTTCCCGGTTATGATGCGGCAGCAGCAGCAATGGGGGTAGGGCAAGGTGGTGGTGGTGGTGGAGTGTAAAATTCTTGGGGAGGGTGGCGCTATTTTTTTTAGTTATGCCACTGGTAAAACGGTAGACACAAGCAAAGAGCCGACATGATTTTGTTCAACATGAAAAAGGTCAACATGAGTTTTTTTTTATTTTTTTTATTTTTTGGGATTTTTTCATGGAAACGGGAGTGTGTGGTTAACGCAGTCGTATTTTGTTCTCCGCGCTGTAAAACACTCACAAATCCATTTGTTATTGACAATACACAACACAATACCACTAAGTATAGACAGAAGCTCCGTCATCTGAGACTCCGTCATCTTGCCATGCTGGGTGATCACTTAGTACATTCATGTAGGACAAGGGCCATATGATCCATCATTTGTTACAGAACGCTCTTCGGCCTCAGTCCTGTCTCCTATTTATTGCGTTATTGATTACTCGTGAGCGTCCCGACAATAGGAGCCATCTTCCAGGCGCACGTTTGTGAAAATCACAGAAAGAAAATGTTGTTTCAGCATCTTCTATTATTTCTGTACATCCGCGTTCCGACCATCATCGTGAAAAATGAATCAGTCAACGGCTTTTAGTCGCTTATCATTCAAGCAAAGTTTTATTTTGGCACATGACTCCTCGCCTGCGCCGACGCTGCTTCTGTTCCTGAAAACAAAAGGAAAATGTTTGATTTACGGCCCCGTTCGTAGCACTCAAGCAAATTACAGCGAGCGGGCAGCTGACACACACTGGCACTCTCTGTGACAACACCGTCATTTAGCGGGGCCAAACAAAGGAGAAACAAAAGCTTTTTTTTCAATGGCACTAATGATACACAAGAATATGAACACCAGCAGTAATATGACATCACATGTGTTGAGGTCACCCGTATCTGGTGAACACCAGCAGTAATATGACATCACATGTGTTGAGGTCACCCGTATCTGGTGAACACCAGCAGTAATATGACATCACATGTGTTGAGGTCACCCGTATCTGGTGAACACCAGCAGTAATATGACATCACATGTGTTGAGGTCACCCGTATCTGGTGAACACCAGCAGTATTATGACATCACATGTGTTGAGGTCACCCGTATCTGGTGAACACCAGCAGTAATATGACATCACATGTGTTGAGGTCACCCGTATCTGTGCGACAATGCTGAGTCTTCTGATAGAGCCTCCTGGGTACTGCAGCCATAGACGTACACGTAGGTGCAGGACAAGCAATATTGCTGCAGCTTCTGCCATAGATGGTAAGCAGCAGATGTTTACCAGAGATGGCCATCGATGATTCAGAATCATCAATGGTTTATGGCCGATGTAGAATAGTATTATCGATGGGGGAGAACCACATGGTTAACCTCCATCGATGTCAAGCATACATGAATAGTTTTGTTTTTCCTTTTTCCCCAAGGGGCAGGGACATAAAGCATTGCCCCGCCCCTGCCATATCTAAATCCCCGCCCCTGTGTTTTGATTGGCCCATAGGCTAATCAGTTAAAGAAAATGGCTACAAGGATTTAACCCCTGTCAATGAGCATGCAACCCCTGCCAAAAAGCATGCAACCACTGGCATCCTTCAGTCGGCCCACTCTATCTGCTGCTTCACCCCCACTTTATCAATACCTTTCCCTCCCCTAAACTTCAATCTACGCACTCCTCCCTGTCCCAATACTTACCACCTCTCCTGGGCATCACCGCAGGGCCACTCCTCCTCTGGCACTGGTAATGGCCCATCTCACGAGCAGTGGGAGCCATTGTGGTCAATAACAGGGTGCAATGCAAACTTAGGTACTTATGTAGTTTCACGGCGGCAGCCTACGCTACGTTATCAGCATACCCCAACAACGTACTCCAGAGTAGCCAGCGTAGTGACTCCGCGGCAACCCTGCGTAGTCAGTGTAGTGTCCCCATGAGGCAGCTACTCACCATACTTTTGCCAGGAACTGCATCTCTGTTCCCGGCATCCCTGGCAAGTCTAGTAAGCGCCTCTCACACAGTGCCGGCACCCACATGATCCCCTCTCCGGCGGAGAGGGGATCATGCGGGTGCCGGGGGAGAGGCGCTCCATCTGTCTGAGTCGCAGGAGCATCTAAGACGCAGAAGCGTCTGATACGCTTCTGCGTCTGAGTAACTATTGCGGCAGGGTAAGGGGTTACGGTAGCGCGTGCGTCTCCTGCCCAAAGAGGGGGTGCACAATAAAGGAGGCATTTGCCAGTGCTCCATGTTACTTACTGGCAAATGGCTCCATTTGAAACCCACGCTATGCACGCCAGCCCGAAGCGTAGCGAAGGACCGCGTTACGCGTCCTCCCGACCTTTTCATACCCCCACTATCCACGTCGGCATGGAGTTGATTGTATAAAGTGTGGCGAGCGCAACGAGCCACCGAGCCTGAAGCGCGGAGAACCGACACGGAATACATGTAAAGTATTCGCCTCACACGCTAGGGAAACATGGGGAGGGGTTGGGGGTGTGGCGCCGCAACATTTTTGTTGGGGGGGGGGGGAGCAAAATGTATTGTTATGCTCATCTGCGCATGTGCATGTCGCCGTAACGTTTGCACCTAGCAGTGTGGGTGTCGGACATGGGCCAGCGGCGACAGGCATGTTCCCATAAGAACACCAGAGAGTGTCTGAGTTTTGGGTGCACCTTCCAAATCATTTGATGGTCAGCAACGATGGAATGATGTGGCCCCCACAACCAAGGCTGCGAATGGATGTTTATGCAAAACATCCATTTGCAGCCGTGTGGGGGAATTCCCAGAGTGTGTGTTTGGGGGGAGGGGGGGGGGGGGGTGGGGGTTAGGGGGGCTTTTTTTGCACACACAGAGCTTCAAATTTTGCAGTGTTGCGTGGAGACCAGAATAAGGCCCAAAGTCCCCGCTGGGTCCTCCTGCCTCCCTAAAAAAACATAAAAGGTACAAATGAACGAACAAATTCCTACGATTTATTTAAGATTTCTGAAAAGATAAAAGTAGCCGGCATGTTACTAATGTATCATTTAATAAATGATGTAATGATAAATCAATTTAGTAAATAAACATTGTGAATAAATGTGATAAATAAAGCCCACATTTAGCAATTTATAATTCCACACTAATTCTAATTAATTTCTTTACGGACACTAAAAGCTCTGTCTGTGCACATTTATAAATGACCGTTATAATGTTAATCTAAGTGGAGGTTTTGGATTACGCCGTACAAGGGATTTATTCATCTTTAAAATTCAAAAACAGCTGAGATCTGATCTGAATAATTCAGCAATTTCTATTTATTTCATATTTGCCAACAAGAGATCAAAGTAACTTTAGTGGAAGATATCTAGAAATGGGGAAAAAAAAAGATGGAAAAAAAATATCTGCAAGTAGATAAAATGTAAATACAAAAGTTCCCAGATATTTAAGATATCTCATCGCTGTCCCGTCCCCCCCCCCATGTTGTAACTTTGTTATTTGACCAGTCAAAAATTGCTTTCAGTTTTACCCTGTGCATACTGACCCAAAACCCGAAATATTGCAGGGACAAGCTTTGGGGACCTGGGTCGTGGCTTAGGGGCTCAGTCAGACACATGACTTACTTTTCAGAGTGAAGGTTTAAGAAACCATTCGATGGTCAGCTATTTATATAGACACAACCCTGGCTGTTCTGTTGCCCCAGGCAACTAGCTTGTAATCCCCCCCAACTGTGTCAGCGAGCATGTAACTCCCCTTGACAACAAGCATGTAATCCCATGTGGCAGTGAGCAGATAATCTTGCTGGGCAACAAGCATGTATCCCCTGTGACAACAAGCATGTAATTTCCCCATGGCAACGAGCGTGTAACCTCTGTGGCAAAAAGTATGTAAGCCCCTGTGAACGATTGTGTAACCCCTGTCAAGATTCGTGTAACCCCTGGCAATGAGCAGGTAACCCCTGGCATAGAGAATGTAACCCCTGGCATCAAGCAATAAACCCCTGGCAATGAACATGTTACTCCTGGCAACAAGCATGTAGGTAAGCAGGACTTATGTGGCACAAATGTGTAATAGTCATTACAGTGTGTGGCATAATATGTAATAGGCATTATGGTGTGCGGCATAATGGGGGCGATTTTGGTTGATTCGAAAAGCTGCGTAACTCTTGTAATGCCGCCCTGGCGACAGAATTTAGTATTTTTCAGATTTTGTAATTACCGCGTGTTTGAACAGTGCTCCCCTCCCAGCATCCATGTGACCTCATCGTCAGGTAGATCCCTAACATATACAGGTTCAAGTCAAGGATGCAGAACACCCGCAGGGGAAGCAAGATCTTGTGCACCGGCAGCTGACGGGTATCCGTGGTGTAGATACAGACAATGACTCCGTGTCTTCATATTGCGCTATTGTCCCGAATGCTACATTACTTTTTATGCATGCATTACAGAGGGCAGCGTACGACGATGATGATGATATTAGATTTTTGCATTTGTCAGAGGACAATAAAACCACAATATATCCAGAAAATTGTTTGTTCTTTTTCTGTTTTACGACATCCACAAACCAGGATCTGACTGTGAGAGAATATTGCTCTGGTATAACGTTGCTGTTTATTCTTACAGTATGTAATGTGGATTTATTACCCCACGACCACACAGTTATGCCCTTTACTATGATGTGTCCATTGTTTTTATAGACGCTATTACAGGTAGGGCGCAGCGGTTATTACATCAATTCTTTTACCTATTTTTTATTATTTTCCAAACAACAATGTTTTAAACCATACTTTTTATTGCATTTTCATTTTCGCTGGGATCTGAACTGCGCAGCGGACGGCAAATTAAGACAAAAAAAAAAAGACTGGAAGCAAATAATTATCAAGCTGTGATCGTCTGACGGCTGCAGGGGGAGCGGCTGCAGTGAGCGCCGTTTCACATTCCGGCTCAGACTCGCCAATATACACAGGGAAGGATCCAGTCTCGCCGCAGGCCCGTGGGCCTCCGTCGCTGTAGGAAATAATGTCCTAGAAAGTTATTTACTGACTTTATTTAGCCAAGTAAACAGCGTGATGTGTATTGTATTATAACAACGTATCACTAGCCTGGGTCTGCTACAGCGGCAGCTCCTACTGAGTATGGGTCATAGGGTCGACAACACTAAGGTCAACTGCTTTGGGTTGACCACTGAAGGTCGACATGAGTCAAAGAAAAGTCGACATGGGCTTAGGTCGACGTGTCATTAGGTCGAAACAACCATAGGCTTGGTTGACAGTGAAAAGGTCAACATGGAGTTTTGCTGTCGACCTAAGGACCGTATACCCTCCTACTTACACTTGGCAGAGGGGGGTGAGTGCCCAAAGAGGTGACTACCATCAGTCACAGGATCTGGCACCTGCGCAATAGAGCTGCCAGCTGCTGGCATCGGCACACGCGCAGTAGCCGAGATTCAACAACGATTGCGCAAAACCCCATCCTCTTTGGACTGCACATACTGCAGCCTTTAGAAGCCAGGTTGGGCTGCATGATGAGAAAGAGAGGGGGTTCCTACGGGAAGCCAGTTCTCTCCCTATTGTAGCCCGGACTGGCAGACTTGGAGAGGGAACTTCTCCCAATGGGACTGCCTGTACTTTGGGTGTCTGGCAGGTGGGACTTCACCACAAGGCCAGTTGATTCACTAACACTGAGCTGGTTGACAATTTTTTTCCGGGGGGGGGGGGGGGCACAGAGTTGATGAACATCCTGTTCACTTAATTCATTATTCCCTCTTGCTATTGCTGGGCTGGACAGTGGGTGCTCTAGAATGCTATGAGGCGTATCCTATTAACAGTGGTGCTTTGCCGCTGCTAGTAGGTACGCCGGGGGGCTATCTTGTTAGCGCCAATGCCGGCACACTTTTCCATGATACCCACTGTTATCAGGTTTTATGCTTTGGGGGGGTAGTCAAATCCTGCCACTATTTTGATGGGGTAAATAGCAGCGGGTGCCTATTTAATGCTGTCATTCCCAACAGCATTGAAGAGGCAGATCAACAGAACCTGCCTGACTTTAAAAGCAGTCTGACACGTTTTGCTGAAAACAGCGGTGGATTATTGAGATCACAGGCGGATCTCGACAATCCATGGCCGTTTCCCCAGATACGCCCCCTTTTCACCAATCAGCAGGCGGGACATAGAATCCCGCCTGCCAATAAATTGGTGAGCGGGCCGAAAACGGGCCACGGTCTTGACTGTCGGGAGCTACCGACAGTCGGGACCCGGGATTATGACAGTGCAATGCAACTATCCTAGTTTCCCAAATGTTATTACCACACAATACCATGGACCCACAGCATCTAATATTGCTGGCATTAAGGGTAAGTTCTTGGAATACCATATGGCTCCTCTTCATTTTATTACTGCCAAAAATAATATAATAAAAATGCATAGAGATACATTAAAGTTGCATCCGGCGTATTCATTAACCATGTCAGAGGTGACCCCCGCTTTGAGGTCTTGGCAGCACTTACGCTACTGTGTGGGGAACACAAAATGTAGTCGTTTTCATTTCTGGACGTATATTCTGCATTCCGGTGTTGTATGAAATAAGCTGAAGCGTTCGGCGTCTCTCAGGCACATAGAAAATATATTTATTACGGTGGGCAGGAATTTTCACTTTCCTGTTACCTGGAGAATGCAGAGCATCATTTTATTTTCTATTTCCTCACAGAGAGGTTCATTAACCTGCTGACCGCAATATTCGACCTTGGTTATTTAGTCCAAGAGACCTTAGAAAAACAAATAATCAACTGGCAGAACACAGGCATCAGGAGCCCCAGCGCCTCGTAATATTATTTTTATGATTTTCCTAAAGGAATCCTTGAGCGAGAGCACATCCTGGCTCGGGCGCCAAGAACTGGACGTCGGGAGGAGAATGATCAAGCCTTGGAGAGAGATAAAGTGGAGAAGTCGCCCCAAAGCAATCAATCAACTTGGAACTGACATTGATCTAGCTCGGTGTTTGAAATAATTAACAACTGAACGGTTGCTATGGGCAACTTCTGCTCTTTATTCGTCTCCGAGGCTTGATGCATTTCCCCCGACGGTCTTACAGACCTGGGTTCTTTATTTCATCTTCCAGCTGCTGATTCGAAGTTTTATTTATTACTGGGTTCAAACACAACTACATTATTTATGGGGTCAAATATTTATTATCTGAACTTCTTCAGGTGAAGGTGCTACGCAAGGCGCAATTTGAGTTTCCAAATTTGATAAAATTGGAAGAGAAGTTAGCACAAATCTCACAGTGTGTATACAGCTTGCGATGCCGATGCGCGTCGCAAGAATAAATAGACCGCAGGCAAGCCAATTTTGACTATATTGTATACAGTCTAGGCAATTGCCACTGGGCTCCTGCTCCCAAGAGGGCACCTCTCCTCTTCTGTGAGTTTGAATCAGTTTACTGGGGGTCCCCACTCCCTCGGGTATCCTGCCCAGGGCTGACCAGCCAGGGTGAGCGTGGTTCAGCTGGGAAACCTGTAATAAAATGTGTCCCCAGGCTGTGGCACGATGGAGCCGGGGGCTGGTTTCGGGATACGGTCAGTAGGTCGACATGCATGAAGGTTGACATGACTGAATGTTGACATGGGTTATGTCAACAGGGTCATTAGGTCGACATAAGCATTAGGTCGACATGGGGAAGCTCAACAGTCAAAAGGTCGACATGGGGTTTTTCACTTTTTTTTCTTGAGCCGACATGTGCCGACAGGTGGCATTTCATGCCCTACCATCCAACAGGGCGTGGCGGGAGAATAAAATAGTGTGCCCAAAGTATGTGCCACAGTGTCCATGTCAACTGTGTCGAAATTTGAGACACAAAAAGTGAAAAACCCCATGTCAACCTTTTAACTTTCGACCTTCCGTATGTCGACCTAATGACCCTGTTGACCTAACCCATGTCGACCTTCAGTCATGTTGACCTTCCTGCATCTCGACTTTCAGCCATGTCGACCTTCATGCATGTCAGCCAAGTGGTGTCGACCTAATGCTTGTCGACACAGTTGCTGTATTTCAATGATCCATACCCTTCCAAATTACGGGAGACCCCTGTTTTTCATCCCCCCCTATTTTTGGTACCAGAACCGGTCCATGAGCCCGGTGCTGGTTTCTTAAATTCCTTTGGGTGGCGATACCCTATAGAAGTTTATGGGCTTCTTTTCGCAACCCCGCCGCCTCACCGACCCCCCCCCTCTCCCCCTCCCTTGGGCTTACCTTCTTACAGGTCCTCCTGGACCCCAGAAGGTAAGCCCTTCCTCCCCCTAATCAAAAGCACAGTCAGTAGAAAAGTGGACCCTTGTGGGCTTGCTCCACACGGACAGTACAGTAATTCGGCAAAAGTTGAAAAAACATAAACCCCCAAAAATTTGTGTCGACCATCTGTGCGTCAAACATTGTAATGTCAACCTTTTGATTATGCCAATTTTCTTGTACCTCTTGACCTTAATGCAGGGTGCGGCACAATGGCTCTTTGCAACACATGCGCAGTCATGAGAAATATTCACAACCGGATTCGAAACCGGAGCTGAAACCGGCTTAGAATCCTGCACAATACACACAAGACGCTTCCCTGAGTCATCTCCAATCAGTATATAACCACCAGAGATGATGCTTGTTACCTTTGGGAGGGGGGTATCAAACATCAACCCTGGTGGTTATATATTCACTGGAGATGACTTGGGGAAGCCTCTTGTATATATTGTGCAGGATTCTAAGCCGGTTGTTGATTAATTATAGCACGATTGTACCCCTCGCGAGACGCCGGTATGAATCCGCCGGTCTCCAGGGTTAAATTTCCCGCCCCCCATAGCTCCGGGTGCCAATATAAATACACACAAACTATCTGTGTAATTTCCATATCATGTTTATTCAGGATAAATGTTGTTTTGCTTCTCTCAGCCCTGCAGGGTTAATGCACAATATGAAATTCAAATTGTTTTTCTCTCTCCATCCAGATACAATTCCTCTGTAGCCCCGGTAACACTCCCTTCTTTATCTATTGCTCATTTAACGCCCAAAGTCATCCCCCCCCCCTTTCCGATGTCACAATCCCCCTCCCCTCATACGTTCCTCTATAATCAATCATTTTCACGGCTCATTTTCCTCCCCATCCCTCTCTTTATTCTTACTTATTCTTACTTATGCTTTCCCCAGGGTTGGCTTTGTTTCCCAGGCGGCGGTTCTGCATTTCACATTTTTCATCATATTTTCCCTTTTCCTTCCCACGTTGCTGTGTAAACCGCACAGACCTTCTATCTTGTCACATTTATGGCCGCAGAACTCTTTGTTCCCCCAGACGTCCTCTGCTGGATATATCGTTTTCATTTTCATAGTTCACATATTTTTTTTTTCTTTGGGAAATGATACATTTGCCTGATTTTATTAAATAGATCTGACACCACCACACAGGTGGAGAGGGTTCGGCGACTGTTGCACTGCAAAATCAACCATTTTGAACCGGTATCCCCCAAAAGCCTTTCCGAGACCTATATATGTGCAGTATTGTCTGGAGAGGTACGGTAGATATGGGTTAGCGGCGCACTGTGCTGTTGTCCAACCTCCTACTCTAATAGTGCTTCATGGAGGAAATCAACTTTTTGTTTTAATCCAAAAAGTTGATGATAGTTAATGATGAACATCAGGGTTCGACAAATTTTAAAAAATATATGAGCCAGCTCAAAAGGTTATAAGCCAAGTTATCGT